>NW_027205603.1:37774258-38374258 GCF_024711535.1 Dipodomys merriami
TAGATAGATAGATAGATAGATAGATAGATAGATAGATAGATAGATAGATAGATAGATAAACATTGCCATTTATCAGCATGTACTTTTACCATTTTATCCAGTCTCTCTCATTTTAAGTCTAATGCCATCTTATTCCTATTCTCTATTCTTTCTGACCATGGTCTACTAAGTACAGAACCACATCTTTAAATTTAATACTGGTTTACATTGGGTATGCTCTAAATACAGTAGACATACAGAGCACATATTCTGTACATTCCATCTTCTAATACAATCTGTTAGATTTGAGCAACCCTGCAAACAAAGGCAGTCAGTAATTTCTTATAAGTTTCTTGAGCTTCTCAACTCAAAGGGTTCACAATCTCAGTACTCTCATTCACTTTTGTACTTATTACTAGTCTCTTTTCTACCTCTAAAGTATCTTACTTTAATATCCTCAGAATTGATCACAACCTCTCCATTTTCTTAATTCTATCTTTTTACATCACTTACTCACAATTCAGAAGCATATAAAGTAAACAGATCTGTTTTCTCCCCTGTTTCTTGCCCTATACAATCTCTAGGCTTCGTGCCTTTTTCATTTTAGGACTGTCATTCTATTCCATTATCATATGTTTACTACCAAATATCATTTTACCACATTGGCCACAAATCTGCATTCTAGAATCAGTCCAATGTCTGCCTACTAGGTAAGGACAGCAAACAGATCTATATGAGAAAACCCACGGATTCTATGAATAATGGACAAATTGTTTTTCTTTTTTGTAATATATATTTTTATTGTAAAGATACTGTACCGAGGGGTTACAGTTACATGAATAAGGTAATGAGTCCATTTCCTATTGAGCATTATTACCCCCTCCTTTGTTTTTCCCCTACCATCCCTTCCCTCCCGACCTCTTCAACTCCCCACACACACACACACAAAGTTGTTTTCAATGTAGTGTCTTGTGCATCTCATTGTTACAATGGGTCATCCTGCATCTTTATTTCAGCAGGACACTGGAATCTAATACTGTGACAACAGGGGTTATACCATGGGGGCATATTGTTTTTCTATAACAAACGCATTCTACTAGCTCCTGAGTGTGTTAATGGTGGGTTCATTATGCTGATTAAATAGATGTAAACTTTTATTCAGTTGATTCTTCCCATACTGTAACCTACCCAAGTAATTACACAGTACTATCAATGTATACATTGATTTATTCCTTTGGATTTTTCCCTGTATGATTGAAAGATTTTATCATTTAACATTTAAATCATTGTATCTCCAAGTCATTGTTTTTTCCTTGTCTTCTATTCAACATTGATGAATTAAATTCCTTAAAGGAATTCTTTGATCATATGTCTTTAAGAGTTAACAGTCAAAATGTGTTTTGCATTTATTATTTCATAATCTTTAGCCTCATATGAAGAAGCTCTGCAATCTGCTCAACATCTACATTCTGGTTTTTAATGACACACCATGTCCTACATGTTGCCTATACTTGTGTCACTCTTAAACATTTATTCATTCTACAACATAATTTTCATTAATTCTCTGACCTTCATGCTTTTCTGCTACATGAAATGCTTTCTCAACTTCCTTCTCATTTTTTAACCTTGTGAAGTTCCTCCACCCCTAAATATCATTTATCTTACAGACACTCACTACTACTGAACTGTTCTCTCGACTCTGTGTTCCAATAGCCTCTTGCTACACTAGTGTGGCTCCTGAAGCAACACCATTAGCATTGCTTTGGAGCTTCATAGGTCTCAGGCCTCCTCACAGACCTACTGAGTCCATTTCTGGATTAAAAAACAATCATATTCACATGAACTTAATAAATGATACATCTCTATGTGGAGATATTAACATGATGGCTTGTATTTCTGTATGCACACAATTTTAGAAAAAAAAGTGTCTGGATAAGAAAAGAAGAAAGGAGAAAATTCTTGTTCTGACTTGATTTACCATGTCACATTTAGAAAAACACTGTAAAGAACCAAATTTGAGTTCCTTAAACTAAAATGTGAAGAAAGTAACACAAAATTGAAGGATACTTGATAACTAAATGATTATTATTTCTATGCAAACATACTGCATATACCTGATATACATGTTCACTGAGCCTTGATTTTAACTTCTCCTTCTGCAAAAACAAACTTTCCTAGAAAGGGAAATCTAGAGAATTTTCAGATTGCCCAGGATGTAGGACCACATAGGCAAAAGCAAACTCCAGGATATTAGGAAGTTTGGCTGCTGGCTTATTATGCTAATTGCACATAGAAATTGCCCAGTAAGTATATGTAGTATTGGGGGAAGGTATCTTACAGTGAATGATTGATTAGGTGTTTTTAAATCCATTGCTATATAGGCCTATATAAAAGTTTAAATGCATGTACTACTTAGTCTGGGAAAGAAAAGTAGGGTGTGACTAATAACTGAACTCTAACCTACATTTTTACACAGGAGACATCTGTGCCCCCCCCCATTTTACTATTTTTACAAACTCTTGAGGTATATATGAAAAAGTGCACCCAGCACTTTGACAACACAAATATATAATTTAAGGACAGTATACACAAAAGTACAGCTACATAATTTTTATTGTAGGAAATGGAGCTGAATTAAGTTATGTATGAGGTCAAGAAAATAGGGGAGCTGATTCTTCACAGGAAGAATTGCCTTAAGAGAAGAAGGAACAATTGCCTAATTCTAAGATTCCCAGGCCTAATTCAATGGGAGAAAAAATACATATATAACTTCCATAATATTTGCCAAGAAGAACAGCGATAAGCTTGTATCATATATAGAATAATTGTTTTCTACTAGAGCCTTGTTAGAAAAATATTGTTACAGCAAAAAGTTGTAATTTTTTTCCCCTCAGGATTCTTGTGAATGATTTCAATGATCACAGGTGATGCTGGAGTTAAATTACTTCTAACCTTCAACCCCACAATCCTGTGCTTATATAGGTCAGTCTGACTGAGCTGCACACTTCCTGCAGTGTAAAATAAATAAGTTGTTTATTTTTGCTTTTATGTTCTATTTAAGTAGCATTGGCAATTAACTTCATGTTCTCCAAAGTCTACCGGATTTCAAAGTGGTGAGAATCCTAACTACACTCATAACCCCAAATTTATCTTTAACTGATTGAGACTTATGTCACTTTATGAAATGTAATTTCACATCAACTATAGATTGACTTTAATTCAACAGTAACCTTAAAGTTATGGTAACTCTTCAAATGGTTGAATAATTTGGGGACAATTAGGAATGTGAAATACTAAAAAGAAGTCTGAGGAGTATAAAGTTTTAGCAAAAATGATTTTGAAAATTCTTTTTGCATCTGTGATACCCATTCAAAACATAAAACAAAACAAAAGGTGGGCAAATGCAGTCATAATATTCAGTGTCCATTATCAAAGTGGAACTAAGTAAACTGAGAGGAGAAGTGAAGCAGGCAGAGACAGGAGAGAACAACAGTGACATTGATCAAGATGCTTTACACTCATAAGTTGAACATATTGAATTGAAACCCCTTTGTACAACTAAAAAATAAATAAATAACAAAAAACTAGATACCTATGTCTCTCAAACATCTATTGTTCATCTTATTTTCAGGATTTAGCATCAGCAACTACATCCCAAACAGATTCAATACATAAAGAATAACCTAGACTCCTAAGTACAAACTTTCCTGTAAGGAAAAGCAGGGTTCCTGTAAAGCATTGCTCCAGACTGAGCAAAGCATGCTGTATGTCTCCAGTCCAATCCCCAAGAGCCCCACAGACTGCTCAGAAACCATCCTGGTCAGTGCAGCTTCTCCAGCATCACCTGTTTTGGCTGTTTTATATGTCCCACTTCTTCACCTGTGCTTTCACATCATCTCTCTGCCAAAATCACTCATTGACCACTGTAACTATGGTTCACATTCTAGCCCTTCTCTAACAAGGGTTGTACTCCTGTAGATCTCAGAAACAAACTCTTCCCTACAACTAAATATTATTAAAGAAAACATAGAAAGACAATAGTAAAGCATAGATAATTTGCATTTCAAGCACAGGCCCTACATACTAGGAAAATCAGGTATAGTGCTAAGGGCATTCGCAAAATTTTGGCTACAAGCAAGAAAAATGGTTAAAGCAAAAGGACAAAAAGACAAGAAAAAGGTGAGGCTGTGGGTTAGCTCAGTAGATGTAGCTTAGCATAGCATGTGCAGGCCTAGATATTAATTCCAAGAGAAATACAGAGACAAGAGAGACAAAAAGACAGAAAGGGAGAAAGAAACACAAAGGAAAAGAACAGAGAAGAGAGGACAGGAGAGGGAAAGGGAGAGAGGTAAGGAGGGAGAGATAGAATGTATTAAAGAAAGATATATTTAAGTATGTCAAAGTGCTGAGAAACAAACAATTTTAGTGAAGATGTTAGAAACAACTAATTTTCAGTGGAGCGATGAGGCAATGAGTATCAGAGAACAAAACATTGAAGCTCTGGGTATAATTTCAATAAGCATAAAATGCATTTCACACTGAAGGAAGATGACAAATCTAGTCAGATAAATTTGAAAGCACATCATGTATTTGGGGGAACATCACATTAAAATAACTGGAAAATAAAGAGCACAGGGAAATGGAAAGATGGTGAAAAAAGAAATTGGAGAGTGAGTCTGAGTAAATCCATTCATTTGTGTGTCAGTAGTATGTCAAGTACTGTATACTGTTTGTTGATGGGTATAAATAGATTAAGGTATACACATAATTCTGCTTTCATCTAATTACATCACAATATAGCATCATAAATAGGCAAGAAGAGTGCACTGTGGCAAGCAAGTGAAGAGTCTATTGCAAGGAGTTTGATAAATGCTTCAGGAAGGTTTCCTTGAGAAGGGATACCAGGGAAATCCATAGGCCCATGTCTCCCTAGCAAACAAATGAGAGGACAAGAATATTACATACAGAGTGACAATCTAGAGAGCTAACTGTGGAGAAGTAAGCAGGAAAAAATAATTATTCATGGCCAAAATCCATCACCAGAGACCTGGAAAACTATTGGAGACAATTGGTGGTATTGCTATGGAAATATACTTTCTTCCTGAATCTGAGAAGTCTATCAGTCCAAGAATTCAGTATATGAAGGGGACACCTGGATATTCCATTCAGCAAAGTGGATGCATTTCTAAAAAGGAAAAAGCAGAATCCACAATAACTGAATGGTCCCTTCAGAAAGACAAGTGCACTCAGCATCTTCATGGTTTTCCAGCCTCCTGAAATTGTATATATGTAGTATTGAGTTCTTTTTCTTTCTTTCTTTCTTTTTTTTTTTGCTGGTCCTGGGGGTTTGAACTCAGGGCCTGGCCACTGTTCCTGAGACCAAGACTAGCGCTCTACCACTAGAGCCACAACACCACTTCCAGCTTTTTCTGAGTGGTTTATTGGAGATAAGACACTTACAGACTTTTCTTCCCAGAGTTGGCTTGGAACCACAATCCTTAGGTCTTATCCTACTGAAAACTAGGATTACAAGTGTGAGTCAACACATTGGGTTTTTGAAACTGTAATTTATAGAATGACAAGGCAGTATATCCATGCCACACTGATATTTTAATATATATTTTTATTGTAAATATACTGTACAAAGGGGTTACACTTACATGAGTAAGGTAATGAGTACATTTCCTATCGAACATTATTACCCCCTCCTTTGTTTTTCCCCTACCATTCCTTCCCATCCCATAGTCCCATCTCCTCCCTACCCCCACAAAGTTATAAAGTTTGTTTTCAACATAGTGCTATTTTTGATGCCAGGTATAAACCCAAAGCACTAATTGCTGGCAATCCTCAGAAGCTATTCCTCCTACTTCATTAGGCCATGTCAGCCACATGCAGGAATTAATTTTTATGTTTGGTAAAATTAGTCTTTGGTTGTGTTTTGGGTAATAAGCAGATTCATTATATTTAACCAAAACAACATGCAATACTGAGAGAAAAGAGACGAAATTGAGAGTATTTGCAGGATAGAACCCTTACACTCATTAGTGGAAAGAGCAGACAGAATGCCATCCTAGCTCTCTTTGGCTGAGAAATTCTGCTAGCATAGGAACATGGCAGTTTTATCTAGACAGATGTTGGTTGTATTATATATGAGCATGCAATAAAGGTTATTTTTTAGAACTATTTAGAGACAAATGACATTGAAACATGCTAAGGCATAAAAATTGAGACAATTCTATTGAGCTTATGTACCTGTTTCGATGGCTAGTTTGAAATAACATTACAAGTGTTTATGCTTGACATTATATTTTCCAATTTTAATAAAATTATACTAACTTGGTACATTTGGGACAAAATACCATTTGGTACAAAAATGCATGAAGGCAGTAGGAAAATAAGTCAGAATATGAGCATTATGTCATGTTTCATTCACTAAAATTCCAGATCTAAGTTTGGAGATGTTCTCTGCTCACAGAGAAAGTATAGTCACTCCTGACAACTCTAGTTACAAGATATGTGTGTCGAGTTAATAAATTATAATGAGCAAACACAGATGCAGTAGATTATCTACTAATAAGAACTACAGTAACACATGGTCTTATGAGATTTTACAATGGGAGGGAGAAAAGTAGAATATAAGAGCTCTGAGTAGAAAAAGGACAAAAAGTGCTATTACAGGAAGGGGAATGACTTGGAGTCCAATACACAGGAATCCATGCACACTGGAGTCTTGGGAACTCAGCTCTTTGTGAAGAACATTAGCTTGTTCATTTCAACTAAATGAACAGATCCTAGACAGATCGACAATGGGATTCATTCACTTGGTAGCTTTTGTTAACTGACTTGGACGACAGCAACTGTGCCCTTTTGTCCTTTGAATACTCCTCTTGCCAATTGATGCTTTCAAGGAAATCTGGGCCAAGCTAAGAAAATTAGGGAAAGAGAGTCAAGGAAAGAGTATTAGGGTTATATTTTTTTTCAAAAAGAAGAAATAATAAATTTCTGGATGCAATAACATTCTAAGAGGAACAAGAATGAATAGACAGAGCCAACAGAGATGACAGTAGTAGACTAACCTAGATTGACTTACGCTTATTCTATGTCTCTGACCACTTACACACAATAAAGTTCCACTACACAACAAAACTAGAACAATTTCTTCTTGAGCTAGTGTTCATTCAAGAAGAAAATTCTGCTGCTTTTCCACCCTCCATATTACTCTAGTCTGTTGCCCTCAGACAGCCCCAAATGTTTGTATGATCACATATATTTCTAGCCCTGTAATTTCACCACTGCTTAGCTAGCAGCTCTCCAGTTCTTTTGCTAGGATGCAAGGTTCCAACTTCATATGTAGATCTGGTCATCAGGTGACAGCTCTGCTAGTCAGATGACAGGCAATAAACAAAGATAAAAATGCTTCTGGCTGGGAATATAGCTTAGTGGTAGAGTGCTTGCCTAGCATGGGAATATAGCTTAGTGATAGAGTGTTTGCCTAGCATGCGTGAAGCCCTGGGTTCGATTCCTCAGTACCACATAAACAGAAAAAAGCCCAAAGTGGTGCTGTGGCTCAAGTAGTAGAGTGCTAGCCTTGAGCAAAAGAAGCTCAAGGACAATGGCTGGCCGGCCCCTGAATTCAAGCCCCAGGTCTGGCAAAGGAAAAACAAGAACAAAAACATGCTTCTGATATGACTTGCATTTTATATCACTATTTCACACAGCTTTACAATAATACTTCCAGAAATATTTTATTCTTACTCCATGGATAACCAAAGGTGGTGAAGGGATAGAGGAAAGGAGAGAAGGAGAAAGAGAAAGAGTAAGTGTGTTTTGAAGGAGTAAAAAAGATTTAGTTCAAGTGTCACACAGCTAGTTTATGACCGGATTGATTTGAACCCGGTTCTATCTGACACCAAAGTTCCAAACTTTCTGACCACATTGTGCTGCCTCCTAATGGAGCAGCTCTCTTTGTTCTACTCTTGTAAGTACATAATTTCAAAGAGATTAATATAATTTTTGAATTTCTTTTAAGATGAAAAATATACAGATACTTACTTTCCTGTGTAAGGCATACTGTGGAGCATAAAAGAGGATTTACCTTTTTTCTCTGATTTTCAGCTATTTCCCATTGCCAAAGGAGAGTTGATCTACACGCTGTCTGCATCACAATTTATGGTTAGTTTCTGTGGGAAATGAAGTGTAAGGTTTTTATAATTCTAGAGGATTTTCTATTTCCACTGATAATAGCAACAGGAAATATAAGATGGCCCGTGGAGAACACTGGAAATGGCTTTTAAAAAATCAGCCCAGGAAGGTATGTATCCAATAAAACTTGAGTAGATGAACAAGAGCTAAAAATAGCAATGATACTGAAAGAAAAACAACAGCAATAATAATAGAACCTACTCTGTCAGTAGTGTTCATACTTCTCAGGTGCTGGGCCCTTGAATCTCCTGTGAGTCAGGCATTACTGTGTATTTTATTTATAAGGAATCTGAGGCTTGGAGAAGTCAAATAGCCAACTGAAGGATACATGGATTCAGTGAAGTTGGATATGTAATCACAAGTTGAATTGCTGCAAAACCCATGTTTATTCCTCTCCATGATTGCAATTTACTGCTGAGAAATTTTTGTACAACAAGCTATTTTTATTTTAATTAAGACTCACAAGAAATACAGTAAAGGAAACAAAGATGAATAAAACAAAAGTAAATTATGGTGGCTTGGCTTCAAAAGCTCACCATCCAGAAAGGTTCCTCTAAAATATTTACTAACCCTTTCTGATTTTAAAATGGTCTAACCCCATCCTTTAAAATTCTTGATGTTGGTATAATTTGTGGAGGGGAAGGAAAAAACAAATCGTTTAAATAGGGATACAGGTGGACTCATTGCAACAATGAGATGTACAAGTCCTTATGTTGAAAAAATGAACTTTACAACTTTGGCGGGGGAAGGGAGGGGGTATGGGAAGGGATGGGAAGGGGAAACAAAGGAGGAGGCAACAATGCTTGATAAGAAATGTACTCATTATTTTGCCCATGTAATTGTAGCCCCTCTGTATGGTATTTTCACAATTTAAAAAATTGTATTTCTTCTAAGTCGGTGAGGGATACATTTCCCACTTATATCTCTATTTTAAGAGACTACAAGTTCAAAATAAAATCATTACTATTTCTAACTTGACCTTTCTATAGATGCATGGCATAGACACGTGAATCAAAGTCAAAGTAGTTAATTTTAGGGACATTCATATATGGAAATAATAATTCTTTTTTGCTCTATCACTTGAGCCATAAGTCAATTTCAGTTTTCTTACTGGTTAATTGGAAATAGATTCCTGTGCATTGTTCTGCCTGAAGTTGACCTCCACATTCAATCCTAAATTTTCAGTCTTCTTAGTACCAGGATTACAATGTTGAGCCATTGGTACCTGGCTGAAAATAATAATTATTTGAAAATAACTCATCCTTTATACAAACTGTGAGACTGTGTTACGCAACCAGCCTTTGGTCTCCAAGGTTCAATGAATGGACTCAATGTTATTAAAATATAAGGCATTTTCTGCATTTCTTCACATTTGAATCAGTTCTTAAGTCATGGCATCACATATAGTCAAGCTACACATAAGTCAAATAGATATGTTCTATGTTTTTTTAAAAATAGCAAAGTAATAAAACCCTCTTACACATGGCTCTCTCAGTTTTAGTTGATCTTTTTTTCCAAAATGATTATGGAGGGAACAAAGAGAATAACCTGTACATCTCAATTATTGTTGGCATTATAGATAATAATTTCAATTACCAAAAGCTTGTGTCAACAAATGTAGGACAAGGAAGATTAACTCATTTAATTTTAGCTACTGAATATCAATCAAATGACAACAGATACGATTGATAATATTTCTGGATTTGACTGGTAATGGTGGATTTTTTACTTCAACTCTCATGGGAAAACCCCATGTGAGTCACTGGGCACATAGCAAAGGGCATTAATATTCAGATGTTTCTTGCTTTCTTTTTGGTCTCTAACTGACATTCAATGTGATAGCTTTAATTATTTTTTTTATTCTGCAATACTCTGTTTAGTTGTTGTAAGTTGGATTTTTGCACAAACAATCCTCAGATATATTTCAGATGTAGGAGGAATGAATCTTGCTGGAAAGCCTTTGCAGATTAATTGATCTTTGGAGAATCAGGGTGGTACTCAGAGAGAGGTGCTCAGTGAATTTACTCTCTGTTAACTGCAGGGTTGGCTCACCTTCCATGTAAGTGTGAAGCCCCTATGAAAGCTAAAAGTAAAGGGAAGAGAGAAAAACAATGTAATATGCTCACCATTTTGGGCTTCCGAAGTATATGGTGAGGTCTCCTCTTGGAATGATTATACTTTGTAGTTTGTGTCCTACATCATTACCTTCTTTCAGACACCTGAACAGTTCCTGTTTCCTTAACTGGAGTTATGCTGTTAAGAGCAACCCTGTAAATCCTTCATTGCAAAGAAGGTCATTATACTGTAGATAGAAACCTTAAGAGAAAAAAAAAATTCCTATATCAACTGGTGGTGTAATCCCCAAGGGGAAATAGACTTTAGTTGAACAATCAGAAACCTGGCTTGCTTTATGGTGTTTACACTGCTGCTTGCTAATGGATCACCATAAAGGAAGCAAAAGGGCTCTTACACCATTGAGTAGGCTATCATGGGAGTCTTCTGAGTGTGCCTTTTTTATTTGCTGCAGTCAGGTTAATGAGCTCACCAGCCCACTTGATGTTGAGGACTTTGTAACAAAGCAATCTCTCATTAAATGCTGCCTGGCACCACTCTCTTGAAGCAAAGGGACATTCAGATTATTGAATGCCTTTGTACTCCTCATTCCTACCAGGCTATGGAGTCCAGCAGTGGCATCAGTCCCACACACTTCCTGGCAGGCATCCAGTCATCCGCCTGCCCTCTTCAGACTGCATGGGCATTTGCCAATCTAAGCAGCACTGGTAGGCAAACAAGCATGGCACACGACTCCTTTGGCTGAGAGCCAAATGTGCAGCTGAACAATCTAATTTGTTTCTACTGCAGAGGGAAACATTCTTCCCCATTCTCTCCTATTCAGTTGAATTTACATGTAAAAGTTTTGTTATGGTACAAAGGAATGTGCATTTATCTACACTTCCTTTCTGCTTTTACACCTTTTCAGTCTCTACAGTGCAGGTCATGATTTTGTCTGTGGCATTATTTTAAGTACCTCCTGGCTGACAGTTTCTTCAATGAAGTGACCCCAGAGTGTTATCAGCTAGCTAGCAGGTGTGTCTCTATTCAGAATCTTGCAGACAGAAGTGCATCCTGGGTAAAGAGCAATCTATGCACAATCCAGCTTTTTTTTCAACACTACTCATGAGATTTAATGGTTTACTGTCCTAAATTTTTTTAAACGCTGAAAAGATTTTTATTCCAAGTTCTATATTTTTTGGTTGATAATACCATAACACACAGCACTGAAAGAGCATCGCGTATTTGTTTTCAAATGCATTGTATTATATTTTAATATAAAAGTTAAGCTTTATCGTTAATAATTTCTCTCTAAACTATTAAATGCTTACTTTAAAACAAGTGATTGCACTTAAAACAGATGAATATGAGTTATGTAAAATTTTAGACCTAGTATTACATTCATGCGTAGATGATAGCATAGAGGTATTTTGAAATCACTTTAGTTAAAGCTATAACCAAAGTAGCATAGTCTTACTCCATTCAGTTTTTATATGAAAAATGTACAAAGTCTTTCTCAGTGATTTAGGGTGGCCTTCAAAATTTTAGTTTACCCTCCCTTTGAAACAAACAATATTTTAGAAATTTGAATGTACTTAAAACAAGTCTTGCCTATCGAATCAGTGAAAACACTCTATCCTTGTTCTTAAAAGTGTTGTCAAGATATGGAATGGGAATTCAAAGCTATTTAAATTTAAGTATTTAAATGAAAAAATATTTAAATTCAAAATGACCAGAGTAAAATAAAATATAAATGTATATATAAAAAACAGCAAAAAAATCTAAAAGAAAGAAAAGATACAATTATAAAGCCAGTATACTTTTCTCTCCTGTGTTTATAAACCAGAATAAGGGAAATAATATAATACTACTAACTCCATTCATTTAACTTTGCATACTGTATCATGTTTCCATTTATGATTTGTGCTGTATGAAATAGTAACACTGTCAAGACTAAACCCAAACCCTGTTCTATAGATGATTCATATTGCTCACTGCATAGTTTACATAGACATGTGTACAGTGAGCTTAGATTATATTAGTTCACATATTTCTGAATTTTAAAAAGCATTTCTGTGTTCAAATAACATTTAACATATTTAATTTCATCATGATTCTTTAAAAAAAAAAACCTTCATTTCAAACTATTCCATTAGAGATTATATGCCTAGAGTCTGCCTCTAGGCATTATCTGTTTAAAGTGTAAGGCAAATGCTTATTTAAAAACAAATTCAGCTCTCAGTTCAATAACAAATTTAGCTTCAATTGCTATCACTTTTATGAATTGTCAAAAATGGGACTTCTAAACAGAAGGATATTTGCTCTCGAGTTTATCTTCTTTGTTATTTTAAGAAACACGTAGAGTTGGAGAAATGCACATTGACTTCTATAGTTTTTTTCTGAAGAAGAGGATGTAGGTTTTTTTTTTAATATAAATTTAAGCAACAAAAAAAATCATGAAGACAGCAGTAAGAAATTCTCAGGTTCATAGAATAAGCTCTTAGTACAATCTGGTTGTTTCTTATTGTTCTTAAGGATGCTTTGGACTGGTGAAGGTTTATTCTTTCAAGTATGCCTTTTTACTCATATCTTTAGTCAGAATATTTGAAACTCTGGAGAAAAAAGCATTCACTCGATCAGCTAAGTTGATTGAGTAAGCAAACCACAAATTTTAGTAAATTGCATAGTCTGTTATCACAGGTTTAAAGGAAGTCTGTCTTGTCTATTTGAAATAGTAATATTCTCTTCTATTATGGCTCAGGTAACTTGCTGTCAGCTTCTCTGGTACAACATCCATGGAAAATTGGAGAAATACCACAATTAGGAAAGATTAAAATATCAGTCTAATATGAATAGCTTACAATTTTAGAGTATTTGTTAAGAAATTGGTTCATTTCAAAATATAACTGTGTAATTCTCTTTGGAAATATTGCCTAGAATGTTAGAACATGACTGATTACCTATGAAATGATTGAATAAAATGTACATGAATCCTTTATCATACTCCTATCTAAAATATTAATTTCTTTGTGAGTGATCTCACTGGCTTTTCAACCTTACAATATTACAATTTGATGTTAGTGATTTAACTGATTTCACTAACCTTACAATATTACAACTTAATGACAGTCATCATGTGACACAATATTGTTTACTAAATGTTTTTCTTAAAATAATAAATTAGATGATATCAAGAAATATATATGTGAATATGTGGTTAGATATAAGGACATAGCTTACGTGAATAGCTTATAGCCAGTATTCCGTCAGTTTTTTCTTGCTTTGCAATAATCACCTTCTTAGAGTCAGTCTACCATAAAATTATATGTACATAACCCTAGTTTGTAAAGAAAATTCTACTATTAAAATAACCATTTGCGTTGAAAAATATGGACAATAACCGAAGATTGGGAATATCAGAAACCTAGCCTATCTTGCATGATTCAGATAAGCAGATTGGTTGGCTAAATTCTCTGCAAGTAGTCTTCAATTTTTTATCTAGCTATTTATAGAAAGCTGCAGAAACAGCTGAGCTGACTGAAGTGATGTCACATTTGCTGATGGAATGGTTTGTTCCAGAGCACGCTCAGAGGTTGCATGAGTCTACTTAAGGTTTGGTACGCAATCCTAAGCAGTAAGAAGGTGTAAACACGGGCATTTTTCAGCCCCACCAATCAATATTGCATTGATGACTTTCTGCTGACCTTTCACCCTACGAAGAATTCCAATAGCCCCATACTGAATCTTCCCGCCTTCAAGGGCTGCCTAGCATAAGCTACCAATTTTACAATCGATCAAAAGTCATCTCTGTGAATAAAGCTTGAGATTTCAGGCAACAGCAAGCAATTTTTGAAAGGTCGGGGCTGGGTTTTTATTTGCTTGACCTGTACTTTCAACTTGTATCATAGTTCTTTACAACCACTAAAAGTAGTAAGAAATTTTCAGATTTTTCCCCCATGTATTTTTAGTAAGCCTTTGGGCATTTTCACCGTCCCTAAAAGAATATGGTTGCATGGCAACCTTCGCAGTTGCTATGGAGACCCCATGTGTAAGCAGCTGCTGCAATCAGCATTAACTCCAGGCTTGCAGGTTTGTCATTCCAATACATAGGGAGGGGGAAACAAATAGGACAGCACACTGCTGTAAAGGGGAAGTCACCTAGATAATGTCACTCACAAACATATGTTCCACAATTATTCTTTCCACTGTTTTATGGTTGCAATTATAGCTAAACTAAGATTACAAAATTATATGGTTTTAATTTGCCTCTATTGACTAGGTTTCACTTCCATTAAAATTAAGTCTAAACCCATTTATGTAGAAAACCATTGGCTTTTAGGAAAAACACACATACATATAAATATATAATTTTTTGCTTTCTCATTTATTGTCTACAGGAAAAGGTGTCTCTATATAGGGAGGGAGATATCGCTAGATATAAATATATATAATATTTATATTATATAATACTATATAATATAACATATATATATATATATATATATATATATATATATATCACTGTCCATAGAAACCTTTGTCTGGAACAAGCAACTTAGCCAAAATATACATTAACCTAACTTGCAAAGTATAGTCCTGTCCCAAAGTTCCCTGTGTATTTCTGATATTTTCCATTCTGTCAGGATAGATCAGAAAGATCCTCAGACTACATTGATCTGAGTCTTTAAAATGTAAGCAGAAATGCCAGTTAAGCCATCTTAAGCCCCTATCCTTAACTCATCCCATCAAGCTTAAATATTGCAGTGAGTTCAACATCAAAGTCCCTTAAAAGAAAACTCAAGCAATGAGGTGATGAGGAGCTACTTGATCTTTTTTTTTCAGATTTTCTACCTAATTCTGATGTGCCTGGATATTTCAAGAACCCTTAATATCATAATATGATAAAGTTATTCCATAAAAGAAAGCAAAATACTACAGACTTAATAATCACCTACAAAATAATATCAGTTGTCCCTATTTTTGCAAATAAAGATTGAACATGGCCCAAATAATAAGCATTTACTACCCTTAGGTTAATATGTCAGCTATTTATTTGGAGAAACAACGTTTCTTCATAGAAACCTAAAAAAAATCACTAAAATTCGGCCTTATACATAACAGCAGTGTAAACACTTGCTTTCTAATTTATATGATGTAATACTAGCTTACAAGCCAGAAGACAGTTCCTATTACATTTAATTAGATTCTAGTAGCACATCATCATACCTACTCTACAATATAGACTGGTCACCTTTTTATTTTTAGCTTTAGGGTTTTTTATAATAATGAGTCCACAAAATAAAATATTTATCAAATGTACTTTAACTCTAGAAATGGTTGAAATCAAGCTGTATTCTAATAGAGCTTTTTACAACTTTTAAGAATGACTGGGAAGTATCAGGTATTAAAGAGAGCTATCCAGCCTTAATATTTATGTAGAATACAATCATGATTTTTATTATATATCCATTAGAAGCTGATATGAAGAAAGTATGTTAGAAAACATACTTCCTTGAAAGGTGTGGTTTTATATATATATATTCTGTGTGTATACATATATGTGTGCATGTATCAAATATTAGTGGTATCATTATATTAGTAAAATATCACATGTTAATAAAGTATAATTGCTTATTATAAAATTTAACTTAGATACATTTTAAAAGGTGGAATTTAACAATAGCTAAAAGGCAATGAATTAATATGTTCCTGATTAAAATATGACATACAAAATTCCAGAAACTTGTAATTACCATTTTAATAGATCTTTAAGTAGATATCTAATTGCACAATTCCTACACCTTTTTTTTAAATTAAAAAAAAAATGTTGAGTCATTCAATGTTAGAAAAATTTTGTTAATCCCATGTTTTAATTTTTCACCTCCTAGCATATATTAAAGGAAACAATTTTTACATTTAGCATTGTATAAAAAAGGTACATACACACAGACCTTGTTTAATACATTTTGAGTGGAAGATTATTTAGATTTAGAGAATCTAGCTCTAGTCTGATACTCTGCAAATGAAAACACCATTACACCCTGAAGCGTGGCAGCATTAGCTGATGCTACTGTAATATACAAATCCAGATAACAGTAAGTGACCTGTTTTTAAAGCCTGTCCATGAAAAGCAACATCAAGGAATTGAAGTCTTTGCCCTTTGCTTTAATAGTTCCTTGTCATGCAATCTTTAAATCAGAAAGGGTGATCACGGCAAAACAAATCCCCACTCTGATACATACACCAGGGGCTTCTTCCTGCAGTCCTGCAGACAGAGCTTATGGCCTATTCATTACAGCTTGCGTCTTAATGGAGTGCAGGGCAGAGCTCACAATCAAGTCAATACATACTTACCCAACCAGGATTGCAATCTAAGGCTTTTAGATAAGAAATGAAACACCATAGTGAATGATTTAAACAGTGATCACTTCTTAGTAGATTTTATAATAAACTGGAAGTACTACAATTTTATTTGTATAAAAATGCTTTCATAATAAAAAAAATTCAGTTTGAACAATTTTAGCTGAGATTATGACTTACATTTTCTATGCCTAGACAAATCAAAGCACTGAAATCTTGGAGTTCCATAATAATAGAATATATCCCAATTAATGTAGTGAAGTGTATTCCTATAGTAAGAGACACAAATATACTTCAAAATGCATTTCTGGTGAATGAGACATAAGTGTTATTTTTCTCTAAAAGTGACATGAATCTATAAAGCAATTATTTGGATAATTTGAGTACTAAACTGCGTGACTGTGAATGAAAAGGTTTTATTTGGCTTGGATGATAGGAATTAGCTGTGTACATTGAGTATAGTATGTCAGTTTCATTTAAATTATTTTTATAGCTTACTAAAAGAAGAAATACATTTACTCTTTTCCTCCAATTTATATAAAAATTTCAGAGCTATAGAAAATCTGAGATAGGACAATAGTCGTATAGTATTCCCTGAAACAAATAGTAATTTTTATGACCTTTATTTTTCTCTCTCTTGGTTAAAAAACTGCTGAATATTGGCAATATCATGTGTCAACCTAAAACATATTTTCTTCTGGTGAACCTTTTGAACTGAAGCTATAAACCACATGACATTTCCCTTCTTAATACCTCATCCTGGGCTTCAAAAGAGCAAGGGCCTGCATTCTGCTACATAAACCACAATGCCATTATCATACTTAGTAAATGTAACATCATCACAACAGTACTTTTTATTACAAAAGCAATATGTAAAATGGTCCCCAAAAAGTATCCTCTTCTCCTAATAGTGTTTGTTATAACTTATTTGGGAGGATGTCTAAGTATAATCAAGGATTATGATTCACATATTATATTTCCTTGCATTTCTCTTCAGTTGCCTTAAATCTCAAGGAGTCCTAAGCACTTACATTCTGTGCATTGAAATTTCTTAATGTCTTGTGGCTTAAATTTCTTCTAGCTATTTCTAAATTATTACCACCTAGTTTAACCCTTTGCACTACAAGTGTAGTGCAGGTATGCAATATATATAACATTAAAGGTAATGTATATTATCATAAAGATTATGTTCTGATAAATAACTACAAGGCTATACCCATACTTTACCCCAATAAAATATTTTTTTCTATAACTAATTTTAATGAATTGAAAGAAAAGTGCTATCCTTTGCTAGTGTCACCAAATGAATGCAATCTTACAACTCATTTACTATGAGTTGCTTTTTCAGACAATGGCCCTGGATTTCTCAACCTTTTCTCATGTGTGGCTTACATGAAAATTTGGAGTATCTGAACAAGTTATGATTGAATTTCTTCCTTCAAATCATCCACTTCCTAACAGCTGGCAAAATTGCCATACTAGAAATTAAAAACTTCACAAAACTTTTGTTTCCTAAAGCTGGCATAATGATATTTTTCTCCTAACACTAATAAATCTACATTTATTTTATTATCACTATATTTGTAGAACATTTGTTATAAATGAAAGGAAAAATAAAAATTATTTGGACAAAAATGTTTTCTCACTCCATTCCATAGGAGGACCCAAACAAAATTATTTACATCTAATTTTTAAATCATTATATAATTTAAAATAATACTAAATGAGCCTATAAAAAGATATATCACTATGGAAAAATTAGGAGTAAACTAGTGATGATAAGGACTCTTAAAATTAGTAAAAATTTAAATATCAACCTATTTCAGTCTAATTTACACGTGGGAATTTAAATGTGGCAAATAGACCCTGGCCATTTTTTAAAAACAGACTATCAAGAAGAGAGCAAAATGTCTCCTTTCTAATCCCAAATAGTCATTTATTATCTAGTATCTAGTTCTGATTTGCAAATAAAGGACTATATTTGAAGAATGTATGTCCAAGTGACCACTGTTACTGGGAAAGGTATGGGGATATCACAGCCTGTTGGAAGCTGTTCCATAAGTCTAAAATAATACAAATATACTCCTGTCAACCTATCAAAAACGCTGCTACTAGAAACATCACCAGAATCATTTGCTTCTAAGCATTTTGAGTTTTCTTTTTTCTTTCTTTTTTATGCTTTATTCCAGTTATGACCTCGGAATCCTTTATGTCAGCATGCTTTGTAAACTCAAATGGATAAGGTTTGGAACTCCAGCTCAAAACTGGAGTTCTGAGTATATTACTTGTGACAATTCTGAACACTGACTTTCTTCATAAAATAAAGATGATAACACTTATCTTCTGAGATTAAATGTATGAGCATTATATGAAACAGACTAAGTGCCCAGTAAGCTGTGGCTTTATAACCTTTTTAAAACTCCTCAGCATAATCCTAATTTCATACACTATGCTACCAATAGCTAAACTTGTGGAAGTAGGTGCTCTAAGCTGTCTTAGATTAAGGCCCTTCTCTTTAAAAATCTATAGTTAATTACACACACACATTCACATGCACAGGGACAAATACACACAAATACATATGTATCAATGTAAAAATTAGATGAAACTAAAGATCTGGAATAATACAAATTAATATAATTGAGCTGAGGATGATAGAGCATTTATCTAGCATGCATAAGACCCCGGGATTCAGTACAGCACACCATAAAATAATAATAATTATTATTATTATTAAAATAGAATTTAATTTGTCTCATAAAGGGAAAATAGCCATATACTTTGTTTTACAGAATTCTCCTATATCTACATTTGACAACCCATATAAAAAATAGATGATAAAATGTTGCAAAATGGAAACTCTGCTTATGTTCTTATAACCAAGAATTTTTTACAAACAAAATCACATATACTATTCATAGTTTTAAAATAAAAGATTACAATTATCTAGAACATGATAAAGCCCATCATTAATTCTATGTAAGTGATGCAAAGCAACAAGCTGTGTGAAATGTAAAAGGAGTTCATGTGTTGTGTTAACATTTGTTGTTGCTCCAGTATATCCTCATTTGCAGCTCAATTTTCAGTTTTACCTTTACCATTCAATACAAAAATATGTTAAACCATCCAGTCTTACTTAATCTTTTTCTTTCATAAAAAAAATCACAAGATTTTTCTCCCAAAGCAGAAAAAAGTCTGCTTTTAAGTGTTTACTTTTCCCAAGAGCCTTGGCTTTAATAACTAAAAATAACAGCCATATATAAGTATATAAATCTTTTCCAGTGCAGCCTCTAAAATAAATATATGTTAAGAAATAAAGATAAAGAAGGAAAGGAAAGAGGAAGGAAGGGGAGGGGCGAAGGAAGGGAGGAAACAGAAGAGAAGAAAGGGGAGGGGAAGGAAAGGAAGAGAAAAAAAATCTGCTCTTCAAAGAGAAACTGAAACAGAACTTTTAACTATATTTGCACAATTCCCATGAAGTCAAAAGATGTATAATAAAATAAAAATGTAAAAAAAGCAAAAAGTTCATACCTCTTAAAATAATTATGTTAGTTAACAACTAATTTATCTATAAGACATCTCTGAATGTAGACTCATGAATCTCACCATTTAAAAAGTTTACCTTTGGCAAGTAAATTGCTCAGCTGATAGTCCTATCTTATTACCTTTAATGTCAAATGTGCTAAAGTTGTTGCTGAATGTAGCTTTATAAATTAAATCACTTTACTATGACTTCTATCACTAGGAAAATATAACCCTCCTTAAAATTGTATAAAATTTTCATAATGCAAAGTTTCTATATTTATGGTAAAAATAAAGAATTCTATTTTAGCTTACAATGTCAAACCAAATATTCAGTTATTTATAACTGTAAAGAACTAGACATGTAAAAGCTACAATTTTTTCTAAAAGAAATAACAAAATTTGGAGTATAATTACTATCATGACAAAAATCTGATATAAGCTTCGAAGGACTCAGTCTTCCAACCAAGTGCGATTATAATCGACTGCATGAGTGATGAAGAAAAATATGATTATTTTAAAACAAATTTATGACATTAAAACACAAGAATGATTGCACTTTAAAAAGAATATGATTTTTTTCTAATTTTTAACTTAAAAGTCCTAATCATATTCTAACATTCTTCTTTTTTAAATATGTTTTTATTGTAAAAATACTTAATAAATTAGATTTGGGCTATAGACAGATAATTCAAGTGATGTAAGAAAGTTCAGTGGATTGGGTTGGAAAGGATGGAAGAGAATGACGAAAGAGATGACCTTGATCAAGATGCATATACTCATAAATTGATGTCTTAAATTGAAACCCCTTTGTACAAATACTTAAAGACAAAATTATAATTTTTTAAAAAATAACAAAGGAAGGTCAAAAAATAGTTGAGTGTGGTAAAGGAAGTTCGTGGAAAGGGTTTTCTTAAGAGTTCTCTTCTACTCTTTCCCTTGACAATTTTTCCAAGAGGGACAGAAAAAATATGTTTAGACTATCATGTACTATAATGGTAAAAATTCACCAACTCATAGCCTTTCCTGAAAGCAGTTTTCTCTTACTATCATTTTGGCCCTTTTGTATTTTTCAGAGGAAAATCCTGTCTTGTCCAAAAGGCTGTAATGCCTAGTTTCATTCAAGGACCATTCCATCATCACAGAGCCTAGTGCAAATTAAATCAGTTGAACAGAGGTAGAATACAGAGACAAGCCCATCAGAATTTTCATGGGAAAAGGATAATCATATTCCAGGCTATTTTTTGTAAGCTTTCATGGGAAATTCTTTTTAACAAAAAAGTGACACAAAAATGATATTCACACAGCAAGGATAAGAACAGCAACTAAAGGTTTGAAAGGCCCACCAGGAGAGGAAATTCAACCCATTTATAATATATCAACTGCTATATATTTTTCTATGTTTAGTACCCTAAAAGAAGATGATATGATTCCATTTTCTGTTCAGATTCTTTTTAATCTTACAGATGAAAACTACCCCACTGTTACCAAATGCTTTTCCATTCTAATGGTAAAAATAGCTACCATAAAAAATGGGTTTTCACAGTAGATCCCTTGACAATTATGCACTATTATAAGTATAAAATGTATCCATATAATTGTTTTAGTAATTAATCGATAACCTAGTTCCTTTAATCTAAAATGTTTTTATTGTGCTATTGTTATATTATCAATATTTCTTAATAGTAAAATTTCAGATATCAAAATAGCATGAAAGAATCCTATCCTTAAATAGAATTTATGCATATACAATTTTTAAAGCAATATAATTTTGAAAGGGAACACCAGAAAGTTATTAGACTACTAACCTGCCTAATTTCAAATTCTAACTTCTTAAAATAATAATATAGATTATTTATACTCAGTAAAATACAACAGAGGCTTTTGACAGTCTAATCAAATTGATTTATTATAATCTTTCTATTTAGGAGGATGTGAAAATCATGATAAAAGATATTAAAACAAAATTCTGATATTAAGTGTTTGATTCTACAAACATTAATTGCTATAAACAGAAACTAAAAAGAAATGAAATCATGTCAGTCATTTAATTTCTCATAAATACTGACAAAGCATCGCTCTACTTAGTAGCTGCCTTTTTTTAACATACTTAACTTTTAAAATATTTACTAAAAAAAACTTAGCTAACAATTTATTCTCCTGCTGACACTCAGGAAAGATAATTATTTTGACAAATATAATATTCATAGAAATTGTACAAGACATATTCTCACTTGAGGTATTGAATGTAATACTTATACAGCTAGTTCCCTAGTGTGTGAATTCTTTCTCTGACCTAGATTCACATGGCTGTCTTGTGATTTCTCTCACATACACTTACTTCACTCGCAAATGCACTTATCATTTTTTAATTATCCAATGATGTATTTGCAGCTTTGGTCAACTGCAATAAAAATTTCTATTTAGTACAGGAGTAAAATTTTATTTTACTAAAATTTTTAAAGACAATATGATAGTCTGAATTGACAACTCCTAATACCGACTGCCATTTGCTTAACTCTGCCAATTGCTTTTTTTTTTTACTTTATTCTATTTTTAAAACTGAATAGATTATATCTCTATCTCTTAGTATCCTAAATCATAATTATTAATAGTCAGGTTTTACTTTATTTTCATAATATACCTTATCAGCTAGTTGCAGCTGTTTTTTGCTTAAATTGAAAGAAAATATTGCTTATTAATTATAGCATTGTGTGTCCCACAAATATATGATCTTTCTATCATCCTGATGAGGTTAAAGTAACTAATGGTTTTCAGTGTAAGTATTCAAAGGAATGTCATCGAAAACTTACAATTAGAGGAATGCTATGAAATGATGTTATTTTTAACAATTCCCTAAGTTTAGCCAAATTTCCTAAGAATTAATTCTGCAAATAAACTTGTACTACTTATGCAGGAGACAATGGTATAATTAAAAATATAAGAAAAAAACTTTAGTAAAATTTAAAAAGAAAATGTATGGATATGTTGGACTATGTTACTTACTGTTTATGATCATAATCATTAGGTATCTTTATTTCCTGGTGTGTTTGAAAAGCCATACACATTCTTTCTTTCTACAGATTTTGAAATCTGGAAAAGAGTAAAGAACATGAATAGAAAATGTCTTTATGGAAGGCTTTTTAAAAGCCTAGGGTGTTATTAAGGAAAACTGTAAGACCTATTCTGTTCATAGTAATTACAGGATCAGAGGAATTTAATGTGGAAACCTAGGTCAATAAAGTACGGTTGGTCCAATGCTTTAATCTCTTTCAGCTGTATAAAAGCAGTGTTAACAAACTGCTCTGCTTGAGTCATCAAATCACTAAGGTAATGTGATGTCATGCAAGGTTTGGGGCACAGTATAAATTTATATATTCCATCAGTCACACGTTTCACAAGATGAAGAAGACCTAATTCCTCAAAATATTGTGACAAGTTTTTCCTCTTTGAACTCAAATAATAAAGGTCAAGTTTCATTTCTACATAATGATATTTTTAGTGGTCTTTTCACAATAAAATCTGTTTCCTTATTAAATTTCTCCTCCACCCATCATTCATGGAAGATATTACACAGTCTTGATAAATATATAAATGAAGAGCAAAATAGATTAGAATCTGGCCTCATGAACCTTGCAAAATCCTTTTCTATTTCTTCTCCCTAAATTTTCCCTAAAACTTTTGTGGAGTATGTCTGATTCAAAAGTTAAAGCCTGTTATCTTACGCCTACATATAATTTGGTGGAATTTCTTTGAAAAGTTTTTTTTCTAGATTTTATTACTACCCTCTCTAGTTTTGTGGAATTTTCTGTCAACAAATGATTGCAAGTCCTTTTTTCTTATAAAGTGTCTTAAAATGTCTATCCAAATTATTCTTCTTTCTCATTTGTAAGGATTGTAAAGGGTTAGTACCAAGAACAACTTATTCTTAGAAAACAAGGGACTTTATGATAAACATAAACTTTCTTATAGTTGTTTTATTCTACAGTAATCCATGCAGCTTATATTTATGACAAGGAATAGTGAAGTTTGGAAATGCTACTGCTCCTTTGAATTTAATGTGCAGGTAAATGAAAAGCACATTGGACAGTCATATGCCTCCAGTCAGTATTTCTTTCATGAAGGATTGTTTATTCTCCATGGTTTCAGTAATTGCTCTTGCTACTGCTTGCTTGTGAAATTATCAGTGAATATAAAGTTGCTTATATTCAAACCCTGCACATGCTAAGATAGGAAGGAGCCCATGCAGAGAGAGATCCTGAAAAAAAACTGCTTGTTATCTCGTCCATTGTAATTCTGTATATATCTCTTCTCTGTCTCTCCCTGTGAGTGGTGTTGATGAGCAAAATAGACTCTATGGTGAATGAGAAATTATTAAAATATCCCAAGAGGCTGGAAAGGTATTGATGTTATAATGGAATATCCTACTTGAGGCCCTGGTTGTTTATATTTACACAGCTTAATAGCTTAGCTCTTGATGAGATTGCTAGTTCAGTATGTGTCTCTAAGTTATTAGGACCTCAATACTAAAAAGATTATCCACTTGTCTTCTCAATGTTAGTATGAAGGACTGATGGAAGGAATAGTATTCTCCATTTTCCTTTAAAGTTACTTCAGACTTACTAATTTAAACCATTAAGTATTGCATACTACAGGTTTCCCCAATAATTTGAACAAGTAATTATTTTTATTAACTCTGATGTTTGTCCTTCAATATGAATCATTAGCCTATAAGCCGAAAATACTACATTGAAATTGTAATATTTTTTCTATTCAACTTCAGAAATTTTAGGCCAACTGACCATTTGATAGAACAAAGACAAAGATATGTTTTTATACAGAGGTTATCCCACAAAGTTCTTAAGATAGGTTTTAAAAAAAGCCCTAATCAAACATGTTAAAACTAGAATGATGTAAACTCTGGTAAATGCCAGCCTGCAATATGGCAAAAACGAATCAATCAGTTCAGCTTAGTTCAGCCTCTGCAACTGGCCATCTGGCACAGAATCAACCAAATGTATCTCTGCCTATTCATCTTCATTTTTAACAAATACTCAAGAGAATGTCATTCTAGGGCAAAATAAAATTAAATCACCATAATTTTTAAGACATCTTTCCTTTCATACCCTCTCGGGAAGACTGTGTTTATGTGAAAATACTTAGTGCTCTAAGATTCTTGTATAATTCTTATTTAAATGTATTCCTTCTTTTCTAAAGATTACAAGTGAGACACAAAATTTTTTAAGGACTTTATTTTAGGAAAGGGAAATGCCTGTGATCATGTCAATATAACTTTAGTTGACACAACAGTAGATAGACCAGACCTTTGCCTAAGCAATGCCTGATTGTACTAACCTTGCATAAAGTTGGCCTACCACATAATTATTGTCCACAGACCCAAAACAATACTAGCTCACATCTCAGTTCTTATATACATAAAATGAGGAAAACAAGGTTGTATTTGATCAAATCAAAATATTATGTAAATATTATGTAAAATTATATAAAATTATTCAAACATTTAATTATTTTAATTATGTATTTTCTTATCTTTATGGAGTTGTACAAAGGGGCTCAATTCAACATGTCTATTTATTAGTATGATCTGTATCCCCTTCCCTCATATTTACTCTCCCCATCTACCCAAACCAAACCCACATGTCTCCTCAAGTTACCTGGCTTCATTTTCATAAATATATATATATATATATATATATATATATATATATACACACACACACACATATATATATATAGTGGGTATTATCACTGTACTCTTTATAAATCATGAAACGATGGGACTAGATGTTACTGCATCATTTCCAGAATAACTGCAAAATTTTATTAAGTGTTTCTTTTTAGGAAGAAGCTAAGGAACCATTCCTAGATTCTTCAGGTCATTTATAAATAGAAGAGTCATATATTCTGTCTTCTACAATGTTCATTGGTGGGTTATCCCTTTATTTTTGTCCTTGTGCTGTCCCATTTTATTTCATACTTTGACTCTTTAAGTAAAGTAAATGAATGTTAATTAATATGCATCAAAACATACTCAAATAAATCAGGGTCAGGCTACCAGCTTACTTTAAAATTATGTTTACAACACACCTAAACAAAACATTTAATTAAAATACTAATCTTTAAATTCAACTCACTATGATTTGTTTATTTTTTAAATTTCACTGGGGAATGGTTGTTTTTTATAAAACCAGGTGAAATTGCCTATCATTCTGTATTTGAGAAATAAAGCTGATTAGCAAATAGGTTCTCACCACAATGTATAACAATACAAAATCGTAAGTGAAGTAAGCCAAGCCCAAAGAAACATAGGTCCCATGGTTTCCCTTATTTGCAATATCTAGTATATGTCTGAGTCAAGCAGAAAAGGTCAGATAAGGTGATGTTAGGGAAATGAACCCTAAGATATGTATTTAAATTTTTTTTCAGGTGATTGTTTCTAACACATTTATAAGATTATTTCTTTGTTGCTTTGTATGTCCCTCCCCCACAGTATAACCCCTGCTTTCACTGTATTTGATGTTGGTATAATTTGTGGAGGGGAAGGGAAAAAACAAGTCATTTAAATAGGGATACAGGTGGACCCAATGCAACAAGAGATGTACAAGTCGTTATGTCGAAAATGAACTTTACAACTTTGGTGGGGGGGGAGAGCGGGAAGGATTGGGGGTGCGGGGGGAGGATGGGAAGGGATGGGAAGGGGAAACAAAGGAGGAGGCTACAATGCTTGATAAGAAATGTACTCATTATCTTGCCCATGTAATTGTAACCCCTCTGTACAGTATTTTCACAATAAAAAAAACTGAGGAAAAAAAAGATTCATATGTGTAGCTACATCAATCATGATAACTTGTTGCATTTTTATCCTTCACCCTTCTTGGTTTTAAAATGAATTATACTTTTAATAATATTTTCTACAATGATTTCAATGCAAAATCAGCTAATGTTTTAGGATCTTTCTTTTATAAATAGGTTTTCTGTGTGTGTGTGTGTGTGTGTGTGTGTGTGTGTGTGTGTGTGTGTGTGTGTGTGCATGTGCATGTGTTTGTGTCTGTGTATGTGTCTGGGTACTGGTAATCATGCATGCCGTGAGTTTACAGTTTGCTGTTTATAAATTGGTTCACAGTTTGCAGGCATTCATTTTTTACTAGAACAATTTGCATTCCTTTGTAATTAGAGTCCACTCAAAGTGGACTCTCCAGGCATCATGCACAATCACATGGAATAGACAAAGACTGGGGATCCTAGCCAGCGCTGAGAGTCCTGATCTCATCCTCAATCTGATCAAGTAGAGAAAAGCAGAATCAGGTTTGCTGTGGCTCATCTTTCAGTTACATCATCAGTTTAGAAATGTTGCCAAGTGTGTGCAAATAGAAAATCAAAGGAAGCCCATGATAGAAGATTCATTTATCTATGGTATTCATGTTCATCTGTAATTAGGGTCACAGACCTTACAAGTTTTAATTTCTGAAAATCAAGTTTTTATCTTAGTGAAGTGCGGTTGAAACTGACAAAAGCCTTAGAGCAATGGATTTAAAAAATAATAATACACAGAGACATTCCCTTCCTGGATCTTCTCAATAACGTGAGAAGAGTAAGTGCTGTCCTCATTGAAAAGCAAACAGAATCACAGAAGTCCACAGTTTGCTCAAAGTTAACATTCAGTTAGTGGATAAGCTAGATTTTCAAAAGGTATATCTGGGCTACTACTAATGTTTCACTGAACTGCAGTCTTGATCGTTTCCACAAGGCCATCATCAGAAAAGAGCCCAGGGAACCTCAGTGCCCTTGGCTGTTACCTTGTTTCCAATGTAAATATCTCAACTGGCTACAAACTAAATGAGTCCTCTTCCATTCAAGTATCACCACATCCACTTACTTCCTTTTGTAACCAAAATTAGTGACAAATAATAATCAAGTATATTGGACAGTTTCTCCTAGTGTAATCACTCCTCAAGCCCTTCATTCCAGCAACCAGTGTACTGCAGCCTCTGCCTCTACTATGCTTTTCTCAGCCTTGTAACAACATAACTATGACACCCCCCCCCCAGACTGTTTCAAGATAAAGACTCCATCCTTTATTAACTCTTCATCACATCTGTCATTGTGCCTGCCACTTTGTAGACATCAATAAATGCTTGTTGGACCATGGGATGAAAAGGAATTGCAATGAAAAGGAGAAAGCATTATTCTAAGAAAGGGCTTGCTTTTGGTAATAAACTATTAGTGGTAACAGGAAGATCTTAATGTATGGAGCAGACCGCAAAAGCCAGGCAACAAGATCAGAGAGGATAAGAGGAATTTGTCTTTCATAAGACATTGAGAATGGACAAATAGAGAAAGGAATGCATAAAAGGACACAATACAAATCACTGAAATGAGTCAGTTAAATGCCCCTGCCAGTAGTGGCTATTCCTTGGAAGCTACTAGCATTATTAGAACATAACTTACTTTTTTTTCTTACTATACCCTCCCACACTTTGTCTCAGCAGAATTTTCTACTTTGGCAATTATGATGTCTAAACCAATATTGGTTTGACTATTGTCTGAATATGTGCTTTAAGTTTCATGTTTTGGAATCAATCCTTATTGGGAAGTATTAAGAGAGTGAACATTTAATCTAAGTTTGGTGTTAGGAAGTTGAGCTTGGGGAGGAGATTAGAAGTAAAGCCATCAGATTGAATGGTTGAATCCTAGTGACTTTATAGCAAGAAGAATAAACACACACACACACACACACACACAAATTCTTTTGCTCTCACAATGTAAAATTTTGTACCATCTCAGAATTCCAAAAACAAGAAAGTCACTACCAGATGCACCTACTTAACCTTGCACATCTGTATCCATGAGACAACTTAGTCTGTGGTATTGTGTCAATACCTTTATTAAATTTACTAATATGAGCTTTCTCAAACTGCAGACGGATTTGAGTTTCATACGATATAGGAAGAAGATAATAGTAAAAAGAACTAAAAATAAATTATTTATAACAGTAGAAATTTACCAGATGCTTAACAATTTCCACATCAGATTTGAATCTCTAGGAACAAAAAGATTGTGGCTTCAAGCCAATCTTATGTGGATCTTAAAGAGATATGAAACTCTGATTTCATAATAAATGAATGAACAAATAGACAAGGAAAAAGGAATTTACTTCACTATTCACACAAGCACCTATCAGTTTACCTTTGATAGGGTTTAGAACCTGGGACCAGAAAATATGGCACAGAGGCATTTGAAAAGACAGAAGAAGCAAATTGTCTGTGACCTTTTTTGCCTTTCCCCCCAAAACAAGCCATACAAAAATACTTTGGCCTTCCTCTACAGCAGACCATAAAACCAGCGCTCCTGCTGGGCACCTGTGGTTCCCGCCTGTAATCTTAACTAATCAGGAAGCTGAGATCTGAGGATCTCGGTTAAGAGCCACCCAGGGCAAGAAAGTCCATGAAACTTTTATCTCCAATAAACCACCAGAAAACCGGAAGTGGCACTGTAGTTCAAATGGTAGAGCCTAGCCTTGAGCTGAAGAGCTGAGGGATAGCGCTCAGGCCCAGAGTTCAAGCCCCACGACTGACAAAAGCAAAACAAAACAAAACAAAACAAAAAACAAAAACAAAAACCCTGCTCTCCAGAGATGCTGACTCCAAGACTGGGAAAAGGAAATGTCCTTATCTCTGAGGATGCAGGATCACGGAACACAAAACTCTTCTGAATAAACAGCTTTCCCATATTCATTTTCCATGTTTTATTTTCATGTTCAATGTCATCACCATAAGATCATAATTTTTGTTTTCCACTCATACTTCTGCACAATGGCCTAAAATTAGTTTTCTCTGTCTCTTTGGAACTTTGTTTCTGAAGGCCATATCATTTAAACATAATAAAATTTGGATGCTTTACTCATTATAGGTATCTCAATCATTAATCTTGCAATGGATAAGACATTTTGTTTTCCTTACACTTTCATTAATCATCAATGTATTTCAGTCACTAGAAAGGTAACTGCAAAAATCTCATAAGTGCCCCTTACAGAACAATCATACAAGGAAAATGTAGGAGAATTCTGGTAGATGCTAAACAGGTGATGGTATCACATGCTACAGTAGAACCCTGGAAATCTGATTCAAGTTATTAGGAAAGACTTTTTTGAGAATTGTGTCCAAACTGGAAAATAGGAGCTCAATAGGATAAGAATATTATGGTAAGTATTATTGGTAACAATATTATAGGCAGAGAAGACAGCACATAGGAAATAATCAGAAATGACAGGAAGCCTGCATGTTGGGGATTTGAAAGTAGTGTTAAAAGGTGGAGCCTACAGAGAGCTCAAGCTGGTGGAAATATGATATCAGAGTGATAAGAAAAGCACAAATTGGGAAGGACTTGTCAGCCATGCTAACAAGTTTATGCTTTATTCTGAAGGTCATAAAATGTCATTAAGGAGTTGTGTGAGTTTTTCACAGTTAGACAATTGAGAAATATCACACTGGTTGAAGTGTAAAGGTGGGATTAGAGTGAGGAATCCAGGAGACACAAGCTTGATTAATGAATAATCCAAATGACAGAGTGATAAGTGACGGAAGTGCCATGCTCGTGGGGAGAATTTGGATGATTTGAAGGATGGTTAGGATAAAAACCACAGAGGTAAGTAAAAGATATGTAACGTTGCATATGTACATGGGAATGAAGAGAGGGGTGTCCGGGGTGACCCAAAGGCCTGGTAAACTGGCTTTTTCACTCTCTTCGAAGCCCACTAGAAGTAGGCAAAACAATAGAGATTTTTCTTTGGAGACATTACAAGTTGATTATTTGAGAAACTAAACTTAAGATCGCCAGAAGTGACAGACTGAGAGTTCCTAATCCAAATCCTGAAATGCTATAAAATCCAAAATCTTTTGAGCATTTTATCGTATATATAAAATTCTTTAAAACAGTCTATAAAATTGCCTCAAGCTGAATGAATGAGAGACACATGAAGCATAAATGAATTTGGTTCAATCTTCCTGTAAGATATTTCATTAAGTATGAGAAGATATTCTAATATCAAACCTAAAATCCAAAGCATTTTTGTTCCAAGTATTTTGGATAAAGAAAAGTTAATCTCTAGTTCGATACCAACAGTTCAAAAGATATACAGGATATAGATTTGATAGTTAAAACAGATGGTACTCCAAGACCAAAGAGTAAATAAGGTCATTCAGGAAATATGTGCAAACAAAATATACAGCCTTGATGGACATTGATAGCTTACACCTATAATCCAAGCTACTCAGGACACTGAGGTCTAAGCATTTGTGGTTCAAAACCAGCTCACCCAGAAAATTTACAAGACTCTATATCCAATTAGCCACCAAAAAGCCAGGCTGGAAGTTTGGCTCAACTGGTACAGTGTCCACAGAGTGAGCAAACCAAAGAAGCTTGAGGCCCTGAGTTTAAGCTAGAGTGCTGTGAAAGAAGAAAGGAAGGAAGGAAGGAAGGAAGGAGGGAGGGAAGGAGGGAAAAAAGGAAAGAAAGAGGGAAAGAGAAAGAAAGAAAATATAGAGAAAGGGAGGTGGAAGGGAAGGAGGGAGGGAAGAAAGGGAATGGAGGGAAGGAAAGAAGGAAGGAAAAAAGGAAGGAAGGAAAAGTAAGAAAGGAAAAAAGAATAGGATGGAGGAAAAGAATGAAAGAGGAAGGAAGGGTAAAAGAAGGAGAAAGGAAGGAAGTAGGGAGGGAAGGAAAGAGGGAGGGTGGGAGGGAAGGAAAGAAGAAAGGAAGGAAATGAAAGAAAGGAAAGAAAAGGAAGGAGGAAAAGGAAGAAAGAAAGAAAGAAAGAAAGAAAGAAAGAAAGAAAGAAAGAAAGAAAGAAAGAAAGAAAGAGAGAAAGAAAGAAAGAGAGAGAGAGAGAGAGAGAGAGAAAGAAAGAAAGAAAGAAAGAAAGAAAGAAAGAAAGAAAGAAAGAAAGAAAGAAAGAAAGAAAGAAAGAACTATGAGGCCTTAAACTTATAACTAAGAAAAATAACCATGGAAGAAATGAAAGAGAAAAAGTGGCAAAATAGTCAGTCTGACCCGAGGAACTCAAATAATTGAGAGAAATATCAGAAGAGAATTGTCTGGGAGCCAAGAGATGATTTTTGGCCAATGGGCCAGACCCTTGGCTCAAGCCTGTAATCATAATTACTTAGGAGTGAGATAAAGGATAACAGTTCAAGGCTAGCCTAGAAAAATGTTAGCAAAATTCCATCACTACAAAAAAGCCAGATGTGGTAGCTCATGATGAGTGTAGTTAAAGGATGCAGATGTAGAACAATGGCCATCTGAGGCCAACCACAGACAAAACTACAAGGCCTTCTCTGAAAAATAACTAAAACAAAATGAGGTGGAAATGTGGCTGAGTTTGGTCTAGAGCAGTTGTTTAGCAAGACCAAAGCCCTGAGTTCAAACCCAAGTTCCTGTAATCCCAAACTTTCAGGAGAGTAAGGAAGTACAACAAATCTGAGGCCAGACGGAACTATATAGAAGGACCTTCTTCTCAAAAATAAACAACAGAAAGACAGACGTACATAAAATGTACAAGGTATTCAGCAATAAAGAAAGTAAAATAAACCAAGGAGAATGTGGAAATTTAAATGTTGATAGAAAAGGGCTAGTAGAAGTAGTATGAGGGAGACATTATCAGTAATAGTATGATCTTCCTATCTGGGCAGGAGAAAAATACAGAACGGGTCTATGAGTAGAGAAAATGCTTCACATGGTCAAAGAAGCAGGGGTTGAAGGAGATGAGGACATTCCTCTGGAAAGACTCCATTTGGAGGATGAGTGAGCTTGGGAAAGATGGGAGAGAAGAATGCCACGGAGTGACATTGATCAAGATGTATTGTATCCACAAACCTGACCTGTTGAATTGTAACCCCCCTTCACACAACTACTTAAAAACAAAATAGTACTAGTAGTAGCAGTTTAGGAGGAGCTCTGAAAAGGAAGGCGTTAAAATTAATTTGAGGGGTTATTTGAAATTCACATGCAATGGAGAGAATATTGGAAAGTCTATGGTTTCAATAGCAACAACAAAGTAAGAAAAAAGGCAATAAGGAATAAGGAGACCTTGATACACAGGCACCTGGCTGTTAGGAGACTTCCAAAACAGCAGGAGGTGTCAGTGTCAAGAGATCCTGTACTTATTTGGAAACAACTTTAACCTCGTGAGGACATTTACTTATTTATTTATTTTTGAGGAAGGAAAACATAATTACCTTCTGGAATATGTTGCTTAAGGAAAAGCCATTTCTTTACATAAAATTCAGTTCTCCTTAGTTAAGAAAGGGATTATCAAAAAAAGATCAATTCTCTTAGCTTTGGAACTGGTTAATCGAATGCAGTTCCATAGGCATTTAAGTGTGCAACTGCAACCCATTGAAGCTGTTGAATAATAGGAAGTGGTAAGGGTGGGCAAAATGAAACAAGGGTGTCACTCTGATTAAAATGCTGTATATGCATGTGTGAGTTACTATGGTGAAACCCCTTTGAATAATTAGCAAACATTTAACATGACAGGAATTAATACAGGTCTCACCTGTGATCGGGTAGTAGTGAGATGGGAAAGGTCAGTAAGGATAAAGGAGGATAAATATGGTTAAAACACTTTATGTACATGTGTGACAACACAATCCCAAAGCTGAGTGAGATTGGTTTGAGAAGAAGCAGAGGCGATGAAGGAGAGTGAAGCAGGGGATGAATTTGATCGAAGTATATTTTGTGCAAAGATCGACACATCATGATGAAATCCCTGTGAACAACTCATTGATACAAATTAAAGAATGTAAATAAATTAATATTACTTGCTTATATGAGAAGCACAGCACTCTTATTTAAATAAATTTGCATGTTTAAAACATTTCTACTAGACCAATCATTAAGGATGCCAGTTAATTTTGAAGACTTTGAGGAGGACTAACTTTACTTAACCACACAACTTCAACTTTATTTTTATTACCTGAACAAATGCATTGTCCCTTGTTGCTCAGGACACAAAGAGATAAACCCTAGTTCTTGTTCTCCAGTGGCTCAGAGAAGATAAAGTAATCCCAGTTAAGTGTAGTAAAGCTCTGAATGGGACATGAAAAGGACAAAAGGAGGGAGCCTGATTCTGCTACAATAGAATTAAGAAGTATTTCACTGTGACTCTAAATTTATCTTACAGTTAAAATTACTTATTTTCTATTTTACACACAGATATGGGGACACATTGCAAGGATGAGTTGAGATCACATCGTGAGACTCTTACAATAAGAAATAGTGAAAATCTAGATCTATAATACAAATATCACAATATTCTATTTTTATATGTCTAGGATACCATAAATCAATCACCCGAGCTCAATTTTAAATAGCTTTGCAAAAGATTAACATCATATTCAAAAATCAGGATTAATCTTTCTTTGTTACATTATTGTTTGATTACAGTGAGCCCATCTGGTGTTTCTGAGTTATAGTCAATGGCAGCATTGCTAGGAGAGGCAGGGCTCATAACAAGCCCATCCTTGCAGAACACTATACACTAGCATTGCAAGGTGCTGTACATGTGAACAATACAAATGGCAGAACCACAAACAATTAGATGGGATTTCTTTTGTGGTGAGCTTTATTTGAAAGCATATGTCCCAATGTTGTAGGTCAAGGAATATACTAAATATAAAATCCTCTGTCCATTGTTATTCAATGATTTTAAGGTCATCTATAAAAAGTGTATTAGAAAGTACAAGGGAGGTATGAAATGAGCTGGTAGAGCAAATATTATATTGGACGACGTTTACTAATACAACATGTTATCAAGTTAGTTGAAAAATACATTAAGTCAGATTTTTTCAAACAGCCATGGCAGGAACTGGGACACTTTCTACTACATTAACTCTTTTCTGATGCCATTTTGTGAATTTCCTCGGACCCTGTGCCTTTATGAACACACCTCACAAAAATGATTTTATCCAGAGACACTCAAATCCCTCACACAGTAACTGATCCCACTATTTTGACAGTGCATTTTGATTTCTTAAAAATAACTCGTCTAGCCTTTTGGAAATTTCAGTGTCTGTTTCTACAACTGGGAAGAAGTATGAAGTTGTAAGAACTTGTTCACGAACACATTCATAGTCTTTAATCTTAGTTGAACTCTTAACACTTCCTGATAGTAGTTGCATCTGTCTCCTCAGACTTCTAGACCATTTGCCACAAGAACTATTTTCTGTTCATTATAACCATATATATAATAGTTTCAGTGTTCTGGGTTATGACTTTAGGCTTATGTATGTCAGCACCTGTGACCCATAAACTACAAAGTCATAAGTATAGCCAGCACTCTCAAAACTTTCCACATATTCCTTGTTGTTCTATCCTTCTGATTCCCTTGTCCCCAGGAAAACACTGCATGACTTATATGTCATCATGAATTGCATCACATTTGCAAATTTTACATAAAAAGAATCATATAGCTTGTATAATCTAATGTCTGACTTCATACCCAATATAATTATTATGACATTTGGTTAAGCTGTTGTCAGTGGCTCTTTCCTTTTTATTGATGAGTGTTATTTTTATTTTATGAATAACCCACAATTTATTTAACTTGAATAACTGATGGACATTTTGACTTTTTTGAAGGATTTTTTTTACTACTGAAAGCATAGCTGCTATGAATATTCATGTGCAAGTCTTTGTATAGACATATGCTTCCATTCTCTTGCATAAATACTCAGCAGTGGAATGTCTGGATCATATGGTAGGTATATATTTAGCTTTTTTTTTAAGGAACTGCCAAATTTTCCCAAACTGGTTGTTTCATTTAAAATTCCCTTCAGCCTCCTTTTGATTAGTGTTAACATGATATAATAGAATGCATACTGTGTATAGTGCATAAATGTATGTAGCAAAAGAATTGAACTGTTTTGCTATAAGTAAAGCCTATAGTGTATCCTTTTATTTTTAGACTGTTTCTATACATTTAAAATGAGCTTCTATGATGCAACATAGAGTTTAGTCTTTTCTATGCAATCTGAGAAGCCCCTTGTCCTTTAACTGGGAGTGTTCAAACCCTTTATTTATGCTGTAATATTGATATGAACATGTTTAAATCTACCATATTGAGATAGGCATATCTATATTATTTGTCATTATTCCTATTTTTCTGTTTATTCCTTCAGATTAACGTATTTCTTTTCTGATTACTCTTTCTCTCTTTGTTTACCTCATTAACAAGAATGTGCTTGTGTGTGTGGTATCAATTACCTCTGACTTATAGTATGCATCATCAATCACAGTGTTTGTGTGTGTGTGTGCGTGCACGCACGTGCACGCACATGCACGTGCATGTGTGCTGGTCCTGTGACTTGACCTAGGGCCCAGATTCTTTCGCTGAGCTTTTGTGCTCAAGGCTAGTGCTCTACCATGTGAGCCACATTCCACTTCTGGCTTTTTGAGGATTAATTGAAGAAAAAAGTCTCACAGACTTTCCTGCCCAGGCTGGTTTGAAACCATGATCCTCAGTTTCAGCCTCCTGAGTAGCTAGGATTACAGGTGTGAGCCACTAACACCCAGTTCACAGTTTATCTTAAACTAATATGAAAGCATATTATATACTATATAGGAATGTTCTTATGTTTTTCTGTCATAAACATCATGCTATTATTTCATTCATTTTACTTCCAAATACACTATAACTCTCTTTTATAGCTATTGCTTTTGTTAAAAGAACACAGTCCCTTGTTTTTTACTTCTTTCTTTTTTTTTCTGGCTGTTGTGGGGGCAGAACTCTGGGCCTGGGCGCTGTCCCTCAGCTCTTCAGCTCAAGGCTAGTGCCCTACCACTTGAATCACAGCACCACTTCCACCTTTTTTCTGCTTATGTGGTGCTGAAGAATCTAACCAAGGTCCTTATTCATGCAAGGCAAGCACTCTACCACTGAGCCACCTTCCCTGCTCAACACATTTCCTTTTGAAATGTTTTTTTTTTTTTGCCTTTTTTTGGTCTGTCATGGGACTTGAACTCAGGACCTGGGTGCTGTCCCTCAGCTCTTCAGCTCTGCTCTACAACTTGAGCCACAGCACCACTTCTAGTTTTCTTGAATTTTTTTAAATAAGGAAAATCAATTACATGAACTCCTACATGAACATTTCTGTTGCTCATCATTACTTTGTAAAAATCCAAATTTCTATCTAGTGTTGTTTGCTTTCTTCAATCTGAAGGACTGTAAACATTTCTGGCATTTATGTCTATGAGTTTTTAACCTCAGCATCTTTTGTTTGTTTAAAAGTGGTTTCATCTCACCATTGATTTGAAAGATATTTTCAGTTATAATTTTCTTTGTTTCTATATTTTTAATTTTTATTTTATTGTAAAGATGCTGTACAAAGGGTTACCGTTACATGAGTAAGGTAATGAGTACGTTTCTTGTTGAATATTGTTACTCCCTCCTTTGTCTATCCTACTATCCCTTTCCTCCCTTCCCTTCCCCACTCCTACCCCCCCCAGAAGTTGTAAAGTACATTTCCAGCATAGTGTCTTGTGAGTATCATTGTTGCAATGGGTCATCCTGTATCCTTGTTTCAGCATTTTGTTATTCTCCTTCCCTTTCCCAAATTAGATAAATGTATATGCAAGATGCAGGGTACCAGAATCAAATACATTAACAATAGGAGATATACCATAGGGGGAAGAACATACAAAAGAAACAAAAAAATTCATATAGTACATTAAAATCAACAACAACAAAGAAAAACCTCTTGTGTCCATATCTTGGGGTTCATTTTGTTTAGCATCATCTTATATGGTCATATGTTCATAGATTTTGAGCTTTTCTGCTTATCTGATAAGATTATCCTAGATGTATACTAATTATTGAAAATAAGGGAAACCATGGGATCTATATTTCTTTGGGTCTGGCTTACTTCATTTCATATGATTTTTTCCAAATCTTTCCATTTCCCTTCATTTCTATATTTTAAAGATTTTTTCCTCCAACTTCTCACTTGCAGTCTGTCCAGAAGTCTGTTGCCATGTCTACCTTTATTCTTCTGTACCTAATATTTACTTTTCCTGAGTCCTGGAAGATTTTTCCTTTAATACTGAGGAATTTGATTGTGATGTATCTTGATGAAGACTTCTCCAAGTATCTTGTGCTTCAGTGTGTATTTTCTCTTACACTTAGAAAATATTCAAGTTTTATCTCTCAAAATATTTTACTATCTCTTCAAAAACTTAAAATTGTATGTGGATGAGTCAATTTGTGCTTCTGGTTTTGTCAATACTTTGCTTGAACTCAGGGCCTCACATTCTTGCTTGGTTTTCTTTCTCATAGCTAGCTAGCATTCTAGCACGCCTCAAGCTCAGCATTTGACTGCTTAGGTATAGATTTTTCTGTCCAGGCTGACTTTTGATCCTCAATCCTCCAAGTCTTGGCTTCCTGAGTAGCTAGGAGTACAGGTGTGAGCCTCCTGTGTGGAGCTATCAGTCAGTTTTACATAGCCCCACTGTTAGTTGGTGAATCACCTTACAGTCATTTTTCTTTCCATGAATCATCTTGCATAGCTTATTTCACTTTTTTTCAAGTTCATTAGTCTTCTCCTCTACAGTTTTCAATCTGCTATTAACACCATCTGGTATGTTTGTCACCTAGACAATTTATATTTCACTTCAACAAGTTTGAGAGCTTTTCTTTCTCCTGTGTCTCCAATTAATGTGCTCAATCCATTCACTACCTTCTTCTTGAACATATATTTTTATGTACATTCAATAACTTTATCTAAATATACTTATGTAGAGAATTTCTGTTATTTCAGGGTCTGTTTCAATTAATTTTTTCTTCACTTTGTTTCATATTTCTTGCCTCTTTGCCTGCTTGGTAATTCTATTAGATGATAAACAAGTTGAATTTTACCTTACTAAATATTGAAGGTTGTATATGTCTATAGATATTCTTGACATTCTTGGGCATTCTTGGATCCCAATATTCTTGATATTTTAGGTGTCCTTGCTAAGTTGGTTAGAAAAAAATGTTTGTATGTGTGGCTGTATATGTGCATGCTTATGTTTCAGAGTGTTAATTCATTCATATAAGTAATGATTAATCTTTAATTAATATCATTCATATAATTAATCGTACAAAGAGTTTTCAATGTGATATTTCCACAGAGGTAGTAAAAGTAATTTGACCTGAAAAATCTCTTCATTACAGTCTCAACCTTTAGCACTCCTTTCCTCTTACTCAGACACTATTTTGTTTCAGTATGCTTTCTTCATATGTTTATCTTCTATTCCCTCTCCCCCATCAGTCCTCATTTTATGCTCATGTTCCACCACCACCACCACCACCACCACCATCATCATCATCATCATTTTAGATCTAGATTCCACATGCAAGTAAGAAAATATGATATTTGACCTTTTGAGCTTGGTTTATCTTGCTCAATATGGTGATCTACAATTCTATCTCTTGACACAAATGAAATAACTTGATTTTTTCTCTTTGGCTGAATAATCACTCCACTGTTTGAATACATACATATATACATATCTCTTAATTCTTTTATCCATTCTTCTGTTGTTGTGCACCTAGGCTTAGTCCATGTTTTGCCTATTGGGAATAGTGCTGCAATAATTAAAGATGTACAGATACCATGCTTCAAGTTGACTTATAATTTCAGGTGTATGACTAAGAGTGGTAAAGCAACATTCATACAGTAGGCCCAGTTTTGGAATTTTTCTTTTATTTATTTGAATATGCTTATGTATACAAATGCATCTTTATTATAATCACTCCATGGTCATTCTCCTCCCTTCCCCAGCCCCATGCTTTTCATCAAGTTTCCTTGCTTCACTTTCATATGTGAATATACATTTTTCGCAATATTTGTCCTTCCTCTTCACCTGCCTCTCCCCACTAATGCCTATACCTCAGGTAAGATATGTTTCAACTCTGATATTCTTTTTTTGTTAAAATGCATGTTAATTGTTTTAAAAGGTTGATTCATGGTGAGTTACACAATCATATACCATATTTTAGTGAGATTGGACACAGACATGTGTGTTCATATTATATATATTGGATGTTCATATTATATATTTAAATTTTAGCATCCACACATGAAAGAAGACATGTATCCTTTGCTCTTGTGAACCTGCCTTATGATTGTTTTTATATCCATCCATTTCCCTGCAAATTACATAATTTCATTTTTCTTTATGGATGAATAATATTTCATTGTGATTAGATACTACATTTTCATGTTCTATTTCCAGAGTTTAGCTGCTGTGAATGAGTGTATGGGTGCCTCTACTATATTCTGACTTGAATTCCTTCAGATAAATTACCAAAGAGTAGTATCACTGGATGACAAGATACTTGCATTTTTAGTTTTTGAGGAATCTCCACATTGATTTCTATAGTGATTACATGTGTTTACAGTCCCATCAACAGTGTATTAGGCTTCCTTTTGCCTCACAAGCAATGAATATTGGCAAGGATGTGGGGGGAAAAGAACTCTAATTTGGTGATGAAGTTCCATTTTGTTTCCCTACGAGTTGAACTAGTTTATATTCCCACCAACAACCTATAGTAGATCTTTTCCCCTGCATTCTCACAAGCACTTACTATAACTTGTGTTCTTGATGGTGGTCATTCGATTGAAGAGAGGTGACATCTCAGTATCATTTTTATTTGCATTTCCTTTATGGTTAAAATTGCTGAGCATGGTTAAAATTGCTGTCCATTTGTATTTCTGAGAACTTTCTAATTCATTTGCCCATATACTGTTTAAGCTTTTGAGCTCTTTGTATACTTGAATTATTAATTCTTTTTCCAGTGCTTGCAAATATTTTCTCCCATTCTGAAGGTGCTCTTTTTGTTCTGGCTTTTTTTTGGTGGGGGGGGGGTCAGTGTTGGGGCTTAAACTCTAGGCCTGGGCGCTGTCCCTGTGCTCGTCAGCTCAAGGCTAGCACTCTACCACTTGAGCCACATCACCACTTCTGGTTTTCTGGTGGCTAATTGGAGGTAAGAATCTCACAGACTTTCCTGCCCAGGCTGGCTTTGAACTGTGAGCCTCAGATCTCAGCCTCCTGAGTAGCTACAATTACAGGTATGAGCTACCAGCACCTGGCCCATTCTGGCTTATTTTCATGTGCAGAATTTTCTACTTTTTTTTTTACCACTCTATTTATCCATTGTTAGCCTTATTTTGTCTATCAAAGTCTGTTCAGAAAATAATAGTAGAAGGTTTTTGCTTGTTTATTTTTTCAGTCCTGGAATTCAGCCTGAGAACTGTCCCTGAGATTTTTTAATACATTTTTATTGTATAAATACTGTTCAGAGGCGTTACAGTTACATGAGTAAAGTAATGAGTACATTTCCTATGGAATATTGTTGCCTTCTCTTTTGTTTTCCCCCTACCATCCCTTCCTCCTCACCCCCCCCCAACCAAAGTTGTAAAGTTCGTTTTCAACATAGTGTCTTGTACATCTCATTGTTAAAATGGGTCCACCTGTATCCCTATTTTAAGCATTTTTTTTCCCTTCCCCTCCCCAAATTAGAAAAGTGAAGTGTATATACAAGTTTCAGGGCACCAGAATCAAAGTACAGTGAAAGTGAGTTATGCTGTGGAAGAGGAACATACAAAAGAAACAAAACAATCACATAGTATATTATAAGTACAATAAGAAGAACAGCAACAAGATAATACCCCTTGTCTCCCTGTCTTGGGGTTCATTTTGCTTAACATCATCTTATATGGTCAAATGTACATAGATTTTGACCTTTTCTGCTTGTCCTAGACATATACTAGTTACTGAAAATAAGGGAAACCATGGGACCTATGTCTCTTTGTATTCTTAACAACTCTTTTCTGTTCTGTCTCTTCTTACTTGAATGCTCTTACCCAAATCTAGCTCCCCATCAGTTGATGAGGTTATTCTATTGTGTTCTATCATTTGTTGTATTTTATTCTAAACCTAGAAGCTCTTCCTCACTCTATTATTGTACTTGTACCCGAAATATGATAACTGAGTGGCTTCAGGTACAGAAATTGTTTTCCTCATACATTTGGAGGCTGAAGGTCTAAGATGGAAGTGGAGGCTGGGTTGGAGTCTGCATAGCCTCTCTACCTTGCCTGCAGATGACCGTACATTTCCTTCCCTCTGTGAACATGCATCCTTGATGTTTCTTCCTGTTCCTATAAGAATACTATCCCTATTGCATTAGGATCTACATTTAATTTTAATCCTATCTTTAAAGTTCCTATCTCCAATTACAGTCACATTGGTCCTCAGTCATCAACACGGACATTGTAAAATGCAATTCAGTCTACAATACTGACTTACTTCATCACTTCTCATTACTCCAACTGTTGGCTGCTAATCTATCTACCAAGTTTTCTTCTAATCATCAACTCATATGTCTTAATGTCTATGTCTCTAAATCCTCGAGGAATATTTTCAACAATTATATCTATGCTTTACTGAATATTAAACCTCACCCTCAACCCCTGCACATCAAGTATCACAAATTCACTTTCTTAATGACTAAATCAGCACCATTCTTCATCCTTTCACTACTAATAGTGTACTAACTCTTTTTCATCCTATTTCCTTAACACTCTGTGAACATGCTTCTTTATATCAATGGCTTTATATCTTACTTCATAAGTTTTAAGTTCTGATTAAGTTGAACTATTATTGATTCCTAACCATATTCTAATTGACTGTCACAGAAATACCTTTAAAATACAAATCTGAAAATATTATTTGCATAATAATACTCTTCAAAACTTTAGACTATCTTGACTTCAGAATATATACTAAGTCATGAACATGATCTATATAAGTTCTTCCACAACCTCATTACTGAATGTCTCTCTAACTTTTCTCTGTACTTCTGGTCACTACCACTCTTCAATATTTTTACCATATAGTTTGCAGTGAATGCTTTTTAGTTCCATCAATTAAACTGCTGTCTACTGCCAATTCCAAAACTTGTCACTCAAAATACTGTTCTAGTCAATAGTCAAGAGATTGCCTATGTTACTTTTCCAGAGTGTTATTCTCTTGGTCAATTATTTGTTTCTGAAAACTCAACCAAAGTTTGTTGCTCTAGAATAATATCTGAGCTGAACATCATTTTTCACTTGAGAACTATTTTATATAGTCCCAGGAGATTCTGCGTTTTTCTTTATGATCTACTTATCTGGTCTTCTATTACATGTAATTTTCTGGATAACATATAGTCTATCACTTATTTCTTCATACACACTATCTAGTACAGTAAAAATTAAAAATTAGTGTTTGTTAAAGCAATGCCTTAAAAATAGAGGGATGAACATAAAGCCATTGATTCACAGGCTTATTACATTAACTATAAGTATAGAATATATTTCCTTATATATTTTCACATGTTGTACAACAACTATGTATTTTACATTTCTATATTAGAAAAATAGTTCTGATAGAAATACATTGCTGAAACAATGACATTTAGGTTTTAATCAGCCAGAGATGATAATGCACACTTAATCTCATGCAGGCCATTTCTTTATTTCTTTTATCTTAAACTGGTAAGTCACAGAGTTATTCAAGTGCAAAGAGTTATAAAGACATTCAAGTTGATGTGCTGCAGTTAGTCACAATAATCAAGCTATTTACAAAACTATTCATTCAGGTTTCATTTCGAAGTCAGCTGCCTCATTTCCTATTCCTCAGTCCTTAACAAATATTATACTTAAAATTCTTTAAAATTGTGTGTGTGTGTGTGTGTGTGTGTGTGTGTGTGTGTGTGTGTGTGTGTGTGTGTGTGTGTGTGTGTGTACTGGGGCTTGAACTCAGTAACTTAGTGCTTTCTCATAGCTTTCTCATTCAAAAGCTGGCTTTGGTGGTTAATTGGAGATAAGAGCCTCATGAACTTTCCTGCTCTGGCTGGCTTCAAACCATGATCCTCTGCCTCCTGCCTTCTGAGTAGCTAGGATAGGCATGAGCCACTAGCACTTGGTTGCCTTAGAATCCTAGCTCCAGATTAGGATTTAATTCTCAATCAGTCTGAACACAGTAGTCTTCTTCCTATTGCTTAAAAAAAATCTTTCCAATGATGCTCAAAAGCTTTCTTGAGTCAACAGCTTCTTTTCTTCTGCGACACAGCTTTCTAGACAGACATGGCTAATATGTGCTATATCTTATATTTAAACCTACATGTGCTCTATCTTCTTTCTGGTTCCTCATTATTGTGAATTCCTTACTAAAGCTGCCCACGTTCTTCACACTCTCTCCAAGTTTTAAGTTGCTCCACTCCATGTCAGTCATGGCTAACATGTCACACTATTAGTCACCTGAGTAGGTACACACAGAATACTGACATTATGAAACTTAAGAAATCTAGTGAAGATTCTTGTCCATACAAACTCTCAATCTCTGTGAAAATTTAGGAGTATATATTTTAAATATACCTTTATTTGAATGTGTGAATCACAATGAAAGTCAGCACCGTCAACAATTATATCCAAGTCCTTCTCAAACCTCAGGGCTATAACCCTGCCTCAGTGTCATACTGACAAGTCAAAATCAGAAACATGAGGTTAATGTGTCATATGCATACTAGGCATTAAGGCTTTGCATTCCTTTTCTTACCCTAGCAGCTAGAATATATTTATTTATTATCCTCTAAAACTCAACCAAACTGTCAGCTTCAATAGGAAGTTATCTTTGTGGGGGGGCATTTCAGATGTTTTTTTTGCAGGGAGGGGGATCTGGTCGTGGGGCCTGAACTCTGGGCCTGGGCGCTGCAGCTTTTTTCTTTTTGCTTATGTGGTGCTGCGGAATCGAACCCAGGGCCTCAGGCATGCAAGGCAAGTGCTCTACCACTGAGCCACCTTCCCAGCCCTGATGTTTTCTTTTTTTTTAAGTTAAAAATGTGACTTTTTTGTTCCTCATCTTTTTGATCATATTTTTATTAATAAATTTTTATTGTGAAAATACCATACAGAGGGGTTCCAATTACATGAGCAAGGTAATGAGTACATTTCCTATCATATCTTATGATATGAGTACATATCTTATCTTATTGTTGCCTTCTCCCCTCACTCCATCCCCTCCCATGCCAAAGTTGTAAAGTTCGGTTTTTCGACATAGAATCTTATACATTTCATTGTTGCAATGATTCCACCTGTATCCCTATTTAAGCAATTCGTTTTTTCCCTTCCCCTCCCCAAATTATACCAACATCAAATACAGTGAAAACAGGGGTAATACCGTGGTGGAGAGACATACAAAGCAACAAAAACAAAACCCTTATAAATTTCTTAGGAAAAATATCAAGAAAGAAAAATAATTGAGTCTTTAACTTGGGGTTCATTTCGTCTAACATCAATTTATCTGGACTTTTCTGCTGGTCTCAGACATATACTAGTTATTGCAAATAAGAGAAACCATGAGACCTACATTTTCCTGGGCCTGGCATACTTCACTTAATATAATTTTTTCCAAGTCTTTCCATTTCCTAACAAATGGGGCAATGTCATTCTTCCTGATGAAGGCATAGAATTCCATTGTGTATATATACCACATTTTCTTGATCCATTCATCTACTGAGGGGCATCTGGGTTAGTTCCATATCTTAGCTATGGTAAATAATGCTGCAATAAGCATGGCTGTGCTGGTAGCTTCAGTATGGTCTTGCTTGTGATCGTTCGGGTAAATGCCCAAAAGTGGGATTGCTGGGTCATAGGGGAGCTCTTTGTGGAGTCTTTTGAGGAACCTTCATACTGCTTTCCAAAGTGGTTGAACAAGTTTACATTCCCACCAACAATGCAGTAGGGTTCCCTTCTGCCCACATCCCCTTCAACATCTGTAAGAACAGTGCTGGAGGAATATCAATACCAAATTTCAAACTCTACTATAAAGCCATTGTAATCAAAACAGCTTGGTACTGGCACAAGAACAGACCTCAGGACCAATGGAATAGAATTGAAAACCCAGAAATGAACCCACAGACCTACAGCCACCTAATCTTCGATAACGTAGCTAAAAAAAATAGAATGGAAGAAAGACAGCCTCTTCAGTAAATGGTGCTGGCAAAATTGGTTAATCACTTGTAAAAAAGTAAACCTAGATCCTTATATATCACCCTGCACCAGAATCAACTCCAAATGGATCAAAGACCTCACAGTAAAAGGAGACATTCTGAAAACATTACAAGATGGAATACTAGAAACCCTAGGTCTCCTTGGCACAGGCTGAAATTTTCTTAATAGAGACCCAGAAACACAACAAATCAAAGAAAGGTTGGATAAATTGGATTGCATGAAATTGCAGAGCTTCTGTATGGTAAAGGACATAGCTAGCAAAATCAATAGAAAGCCCACGGATAGTGGGAAGATCTTCACTAGCCATACAATGGACAAGGGTCTCATATCTAAAATGTATCTGGAACTCAAAAAATTAAATCCCCCAACAACAAATTCTCAAAGAAACAACTGCCCAATAAATAAGTGGGCTAAAGACTTACAGAGTAACTTCTCTGAACAGAAAAGAAGGATGGTCAATAGACACATGAAGAAATGCTCAACCTCTCTGGCCATAAAAGAAATGCAAATCAAAACAGCATGGAGATATCACCTCACCCCAATTAAAATGGCTATAATCAAGAACTCTAATAAATCTATTTAATTTGAATCTATGTTTTACCTTTTTTGTTTATAGGTTTTTTTAAATTGTAAAGATACTGTACAGAGGGGTTAGAATTACATGAGTAAGGTAATGAGTACATTTCCTAAAAAGCATTGTTACTTCCTCCTTTGTTTTTCCCCTACCATCCCTTCCCTCCACACCTCCCCAACTCCTCCCTCCCCACTCACCCTCCTTACATTTTAAAATTTGTTCTGAAAATAGTGTCTTGTATATCTCATCATTACAATGGGTCAACCTGCATCCCCATGTAAGTATTCCGCTATACCCCTTCCCCTCGCCAAATTAAAAAAAAAGTATATACAAGATGCAGAACACCAGAATCAAATACAGTGAAAACAGGGGTTATACCACGGGGGAAGAACATAAAAAAGAAACAAAATAATCACATAGTGCATTATGAGTACATTTAAGACAATACTAAGAAAGAAAAAAACCGCTTATGTCCCTGTCTTGGGGTACATTTTGGTTAACATTATCTCATATGGTCGTATGTACATAGCCTTTCACCTTCTCTGCACATTGTAGATATATACTAGTTATTGCAAACAAGGGAAACCATGGACCTATGTTTCTTTGGGCCTGGCTCACTTCACTTAATATCATTTTTTCCAAGTTTTTCCATTTCCTAACAAATAGGGCAATGTTTTTCTTTCTGACGGAGACTTAGAATTCCATTGGATATAGATAGATAGATAGATAGATAGATAGATAGATAGATAGATAGATAGATAGATAGATAGATAGATAGATAGATAGATAGATAGATAGATATAGATGTATATATATATATGTATATATATCATTTTCTTGATCCATTCATCTACTAAAGGGCATCGGGGTTGGCTCCATTTCCATATCTTAGCTATGGTGAATGATGCTGTGATAAACATGTTTGTGCTGGTAGCTTTGGTATGGTCTTGTTTGTGATCGTTTGGGTAAATGCCCAAAAGTGGGATTGCTGGGTCATAGGGGAGCTCTATGTGGAGTCTTCTGAGGAACCTCCATACTGCTTTCCAAAGTGGCTGAACAAGTTTACACTCCCACCAACAATCCAATAGGGTTCCCTTCTGGCCATATCCCCTCCAGCATCTGTTGTTACTAAATTTCTTGATTATAGCCGTTCTGACTGGGGTGAGGTGGAATTTCAATGTTGTCTAGATTTGCATTTCTTTTATGGAGAGAAGTTGAGCATTTCTTCATGTGTCTATTGGCCATTCTTATTTCCTCTTCAGAGAAGTCTGTCTTTAAGTCTTTAGCCCACTTACTAATCAGACAATTGTTTCTCTGAGAATTTAGTTTTTTGAGTTCTAAGTATATTTTAGATATGAGACCCTTGTCTGTTGTATGGTTGGTGAAGATCTTCTCTTAATCAGTGGGCTTTCTATTGATCTTGCTAGAAGTGTCCTTTGCCATGCAGAAGCTCTGCAGTTTCCTGCAATCCCATTTGTCCAAACTTTCTTTGATTTTTTTGTGTTTCTGCGTCTCTATTAAGAAAATTTCAGCCTGTGCCAAGGAGCCCTAGGGTTTCTCCTATTCCTTCCTGCAATTTTTCAGAGAGTCTGCTTTTATTTCAAGGTCTTTGATCCATTTGGAGTTGTTTCTGTTGCAGGGTGATATATATGGATCTAACTTTAGTTTTCTACAACTGTTTAACCAATTTTTCCAGCACCATTTAGTGAAAAGGATTTCTTTCTTCCATTCTATTTCTTTAACTCCCTTGTCATAGATTAGGTAGCTATAGGTCTATGGGTTCATTTCTGGGTATTCAGTCCTATTCCACTGGTCCTGCGGTCTGTTCTTGTGGCAGTACCAAGCTGTTTTTATTACTATGGCTTTGTAGTAGAGTTTTAAATTTGGAATTGATATTTCTCCAGGGCTATTTTTTCTACTAAGGATTGTTTTTTCTATTCAGGGTCTTTTATTGTTCCATATGAATTCTTGGATTGCTTTTTCTATTTCATTGAAGAATGAGGTTGGTATATTGATAGGTATCACATTGAATTTGTAGATAGTCTTTGGCCGTATTGCCATTTCACAATGTTAAGCCTCCCAATCCAGGAGCATAGGAGGTTTTTCCACTTGCTTAACTCTGCTTTAATATTCTTTTTCAGGTTTTTAAAGTTTTCCTTATAGAGGTCCTTCACCTCTTTTGTTAACTCCTGAGTATTTTATTTTATTTTTGTGGGGCTATTACAAAAAGGTTGCTTTCCTAATTCAACCACTCTCTGCTCGTTATTGGCATACACGAAAGCCATTGATTTGTGAGGGTTACTTTTATACCATGCTGCTTTGCCAGAGTTTCCAATCAGCTCAAGTAACTTGGGAGTGGAGTCCATAAGAAGTTATCTTTATAACTTCTCTGACCTGAAACCTGAGTCTGCTGAGTTTTAAGTTTGATTCTAAAACTCTGACTCAAACTTTGCTGTGACAACCAAGTTTATAAAACAACCTGATGGTTATGAGGTGCCCAGATATTTTTCTATGTGCATATGTGAAGGTATTTATGGGTGAGATGTGTATCTAAATCTGTAGAGTAATTAAAGTAGCACTCTCTCTCCATTGTCAGTTAATGTCTAATCCACTGAGGCCTGAATATAATGAAAAGGCAGAGGAAGCAACAATTCTCTCTCTTCCTTTCTTTCCCTCTCCCCCCTCTCTGTTTCATCTCCATCTCTATCTTTCTGTCTCTATATGTCTGTGTATCTGTGTGTTTCTGTGTCTCTGTCAGTCTCTTTCTTTCTGATTAGGTAAATTGGAACATTGGTCTATGTTCAGACTTAGAATTGCCTATTGACTCATGTGTTTTCAGGCTATTGGAATTGAATTAGAGCTGATGTGGTTCTTCTAATTCTCAGACCTTTGGACTTAGACTGCAACTAGGCCTCCAGCTCTCTTGAGTGTCTAACTTACCAGTTTAATATCTCTCTGTTTATAGCGTTCTCTACATACACAAACACACACAAAAAACCTTCTATTAAAATTCCTGACTAGGTTGACCCATTGTAATGTATAAGATGTACAAGACACTATGTTGAAAATGACTTTTACAAATTGGGATGGTGGGAGGAGTTGAGGATGGTAGGGGAAAAACAAAGGAGAAGGTAACAATTCTCAATAAGAAATGTGCTCATTACCTTACTCATGTAACTGTAACCCCTCTGTACAGTATTTTTACAATAAAAAACATACTTAAAATCCTGATTAATAAACATCCCTCTTCAAGTCTATTCTCTTATTCCACAGCTTAGCCATCTTAAACAAGAGTACCCATTGATTCATACTGAGGCCATATTCACTCTTTCTAATATCCACCTTCCACTCTGGAACCCTGCAAACTGATTTCTCCACAATTACCTGCCAACATGAACATTTCCCCCTTCCCCTCACACAACTTCCAGAGAGACCTCTTGTGGAAGATTATATGCTCTTTTTTTCAATCTTTAGATACTGTAGCCTCTCCAACAAAATGGAAAAAATCTCCCAAGCCTAAAGTTATTTCTGCTTTGCCAAGACCTAGCTCAATATCTGCTCCTTCTGGTCTATAATGAGTGTAAAGTTAATTTAGGAACCAGTCACTATCTAATCCCCAAGAGTTTAGCTAATGTATTTTAACAAAATAGGACATGCTTTTCAAATGAGTTTCTTCAATGAATTTAAGAGATGACAGTGTAATTTTGTTCTTGAGAATAATATACAAGATATGATAGTTGGCTGAGTATAGTCACAATTCAAAAACTTAATAAAAAATATGACCTTTTCCATTTGTAAACCTACTTAAGTCTCCCCATTTAGCCTTTCCCAATAAAGCACTAATTATATAATGGTTTATTTTTGTGTGTGTGACCACAAGACTCTTAGATAAGAAATCATTATTCATTAATGATAATGGGCTCCAACAAAGTTAATTTCATTGCAATATATGTATTCATATAAATAAAGTATTATATGTACACATATACTTAAAACTAATGCAATACCTTGGTAGGCTATTTTTCTCTTTTCTCTGCCTGTGTCTATATATGTATGTGTATGCATGTACATGTGCCTGTGCATGTATATATAAATAAATATTGCAATGACATGTTGAGCTCTAAAACACAAATATACTGCTCTACTAAAAATCATAGATTAAATTGGATAATAGGAAATAGAAATTGTTTTAAATATTTTAGCATAAATGACTTTAATAATATAAGGTAAAATATAATTAATAAATCTTATTACTTAACTTATACTGAAATTTTTGATGCTGTGCCCTTATCTACCATGACAGAACTATATCATTTTCTCTCTGCTTATGTAATATTTCTCAAGAACTCATTGATAGCCACTAACTAAGAAAAATATTTTTTTCAAGTTCTTAATTACAAAGACAAGAAATTAAAAAAAAATTATATTAAGTGAAGTAAGCCAGGCCCAAAGAAACATAGGTTCCATGGTTTCTCTTATTTTCAATAACTAGTATATGTCTGGGACAAGCAGAAAAGGTCAGATAAGATGATGTTAAGTGAGGGGCTGGGAATGTGGCTCAGTGGTAGAGCGCTTGCCTTGCATGCCTGAGGCCCTGGGTGCGATTCCTCAGCACCACATAAGCAAAAAGAAGAAAGCCAGAAGTGGCGCTGTGGCTCAAAAGGTAGAGCGCTAGTCTTGAGCTGAAGAGCTGAGGGACAGCGCCCAGGCCCAGAGTTCAGGCCTCATGACCGGACCCAAAAAAAAAAAAAAGTGAAATAAACCCCAATATAGAGACACAAGTGTATTTTTCTTCCTTGCTATTCTTTCTATCATATTTATAAGCTACCATGTGATTTTTTTGTTGCTTTGTATGTCCCTCCCCCACAGTATAACCCCTGTTTTCACTGTATTTGATGTTGGTATAATTTGTGGAGGGGAAGGGAAAAAACAAATTGTTTAAATAGGGATACAGATTGACCCATTGTAACAATGAGATGTACAAGACGCTATGTCAAAAAACGAACTTTATAATTTAGGGGGGTGGTGTAGCTGAGGAGGTGGGAGGGAAGGGATGGTAGGGGAAAAACAAAAGAGGAGGCAACAATGCTGGATAAGAAATGTACTCATTACCTTGTTCATGCAACTGTAACCACTTTCTACAGTATTTTCACAACAAAAAACTTAATAAAAAGAAAGATAAAGTGATAGAAAAGAAAAAAGATACTGTGTAAATAAGAGTGCTGGAGAGGATAAGAAAAGTAGGAAGAGTAGGAGAGAGAATGGTCATTTATTAAGTACAGTGATTCATATTTTATTTAATTTACTAACCATCTTCATACTTATTTCCATTTTAAATTAAAACTAGACTATACAAACAATTAAACTACACTATGACTAGAGATATCTAGACTCAACTACACCAAAGTTTAGACTAAGACTAACTTCTCAGGAAAACCATTGTTAGAGTGTAACATAAGCTAAACAATAAACCTAGCTCTTGCTGATCTTAACTCTGCTTTTTCCAGAAAATGATGTTGTATACATATAAATGTCAAGTTCCAATCTATGTCCAATACCATTATATACATCTGTGTTTTTAGTTTCTATTGTGCTGTACTACCCATCCAAAATATGGAAATAAAAGAAGAAATGGGCCTCAGAATGGTTTCCTATTTAAAAAGCAGCAAGGAAGACAAATCTGCAATGCTAGGCTGTGTGGTGAGTACTGAGATGGAGATACACAGAGACAGCTATAGAAATGTAAACAGCTGAGAAATAAAGATAAGACATAAAAGGGATAGAAAGGACAGGTGGAGATCACCTGAGTGAAGAAGGAGACTGAGGCACATGTACCAAAACACTGAGGAGAGGACTTGGAGAAATGAGACTGATTCCTATGACAAAAGAGCAAGTACAAACACAAGGGAGAAATATGGTTATAAACCTTAATGACTGAATAGAGAACAGTGCTTATTGGATGCAAAATTGATTACATAACTTCTTCGCTTAAAGTTCTTCAATTACTTATATTGCTATTTGAATGAAATTCAAACTCTTGACCATGCTATGAAGCATGTTACCAATTCTCAGCTTCTTTCTTACTGAAAATCTTCTGCCTGTAGTGCCTATGTCTCTTCCCAACCCAGATCTTTAGTTCAGTATATCTTCTGATAACATCTTCAACATTAGTTTTATAGCCCTTAAAATTTATATTCATTTTGATTATTATATATTCAGTACCTATCTATCTAAATATTATGTATGCTTTGTATATTCTTTATCTATATTACTTAATCCAATATTAATTATTTGTGAAGGCCTTTTGTAAGTACATGAAGTGATAGATTGTGAAAGGAATGACGGAGTTTTGTGGTAGAATGAAAGTTCAAGGTAAACATAAATATAAAACAGCTGTGAAGCATCCATGTAAAATGTTTACAAGGCAATTTTTCTTTTAGGTAAAATATTAGAAATATCAATCAAATACCAATAAAATAAAATATCTCTTTTTCCATTTGCAAAAAGTAATAAGGTTGGAATATGTACTGCTGGAATTTGCAATTCTGAGGGTCACTGGCAACCTAAAAGAGGAACACTTTGTGGGATTTGTGAGGGAAAAGCAAAGTGCAGTAATTTGTGAATCCAATCATATCCCCAATCCTATTTACTACAGCTGAACACCAGAGCCCCTACTGGCTGATACACAAGACGTGAATACATCTCTTAGGAATAGATCCGAATATAAATTTAGCTTTTGTAGAATACAAGTAGCTAAATACTTGTTTACTTATATCTGGTTGTTTGGGGAATCTATGCTCGACCTCCAAAGGTATAGGCTATTGACTCCACAAAAGAAAAAAACTGGATAAAAAGTACTTTAACACTAAGAGTTGTAGTTAGAAGAAAAACTACTTCCCATAAAATAACTACTCTAGTCATGAAGAGCGAGGAAGTAGTGGATCAGAAAAATTAGAGAAGATAGAAATAAATATGTTATTATTAAAAGACCAAGATCCTCAAAATTGAGGAGAACATGCCAGTGAAAACAGCAAAGGGAAAGAGGAGTGAGTACTATTGAAGTATTTTAGATATATGGATAGAAAAAGAATAATTCTCTGAAAATCCTGTTTAAATGTGAGGAAGGGAAAAACAAACAGGAGGTGAATTTGAACTAAGTACCTGTGTTTATGTGTGGAACTATCACAATAAAACCCTTTGTACAATTCATAATATACACTAATAGAATAGAAAAATAAATAAGTAAAAAGCAATTACAAAACAGCCAGCCACAGGAAAATTAAGTGAATATTAAGTCCCAGATCTATCTGTACTGTTTGAAGATCTGAAAAGGTAAGACTTCCTCATAGTGCTATGTCAATACGTGATAGTAAAGCATAATACATTCTTATACCTAAATAAAGAGGTTTTAAATTAAAGAGTCTTGTTTTTACTTCCTGGTCCTGTGATAAAAATGCCTTAGAGAAATCACCCTGTGGACGCAAAGATTTACTTTGGCTCACAGTTTCAGATTTTTCAACACATGGTCCCGTGGCAGTACCGCTGCTGACCTGTGGTAGGGAAAGCATCAAGGCAGAGAGGGGGCCTGGTGGGGTAGGTAGCTCGCCATGTCTGTCACCCAGGAAGTAGAGAGAAGGGAGGCTTGGAGGCAGCATAGAGACCACAACGGCATGCTCCCAGCACCTACTTCCTTCAGCTATGTTCCTCTTTCTTTTTCCACCACCTCCCAATAGCCAAGCAGTTCAAATTATGAATTAGTCCATCAACAGATTAATTGAGCAATGAGGTTGGAGCCTCATGATCCAGTCACTTCAAAAGTTCTACCTTTGATCATAGCTCACTGGAGACCAAGGCTTGTAACACATGAACCTTTAGTGGACATTTCAGATCCAAGCCATAACAAGACTGTCTCTTGCAAGACAGGATATCCCAGATTCCTAGGGCAATGGTGAGCTTGGACCTCTGAGGACGAATTTGGCCTTTGTAAGGCTGGTTCCTCTGGGTACTCCATTGAGGATCCAGTGATTGCCAGAAGAATTGCCCTTTGACTTTTTTGTTTGTTTTGTTTTTATCAAATATTTATTAATCTGGTTTCAATATTTAACTAATATAATGTAAATAAGTCAGTTATATCTTTTTAATTCATGTGTTCAAAGAGTTATTGCCTGGTCTACCCAAGCTCCCTGAGACACTATAAAAGCTTTCAACAGGTGCCGGTGGCTCATAATTATAATCCCAGCTTCTAGAGGCTGAGATCTGAGGCCAGCCCAAGCAGGAAAGTCCATGAGACTGCTCTCCAATTAAACACAAAGAAGGTAGAAAGGGAGCTGTGGCTTAAGTAGAAGAGCACTAGTATTGAGCAAAAGAAGTTCAGGGACAGAGCCCAGGCTTGAGTTCAAGTCTTGGATCTGGCAAAGAAAAACTATAATCATTTTTCTATGTATTTCTTTTTGAAAGTCCATCTTTTAGTAATGTAGTATATTTCATTTACTTTAGTGAAATAAAGTAATTCTTTCTGCCTATTTATTTGCTTTATACCTACATATTTTATTGATTTTTTGTAACAGCAAAAAATTATTTTGAGATGGTAAACCAGAAAATTTATTTATGGAATCCCATCTGCTACTGCCAACTTACTTGCCAATAGAAAGGTGACAAACACAGTTATTTTTTAGCTTTAGTTCAAAGAATTATTTATGGTGCCTTTAGTAGCCATTAGACAAAGAAAGCAAAGGTTAATTTTACCTTAGTATATGTCTGATACAAGCAGAAACGGTCAGATAAGGTGATGTTAGGCGAAATGAACCCCAAGATAAGGACTCAATTTTTTTTCTTGCTTGCTATTGTTTCTAACATATTTATAAGATCTTTGTTGCTATGTATGTCCCTCCCCCACGGTATAACCCCTGTTTTCACTGTATTTGATGTTGGTATAATTTGTGGAGGGGAAGGGAAAAAACAATTTGTTTAAATAGGGATACAGGTGGACCCATTGCAACAAGGAGATGTACAAGATGTTATGTCGAAAAACGAACTTTACAACTTTGGTGCTGGGGGGAACGGAGCGGGGGTGGGAAGGGGAGGATGAAAGGAGGGGGGTGGAGGGGATGGGAAGGGGAAACAAAGGAGGAGGCAACAATGCTTGATAAGAAATGTACTCATTACCTTGCCCAAGTAATTGTAACCCCTCTGTATGGTATATTTTACCAAAAAAAAGTTTATCATTTATATATTTAAAAATAGAATTGTTAAACCTCCAGTTATTTACATTTTATAATCACCTAGAGTTTTATATGATGTATACTAATATTTAAGTTGACAACAATAAGTGTTGTTGATAAAAGAGGAAAATTTGAAAACTTGGTTTCTTTTAATCAGGCTTAGGATACCCAGTGATAGTAGTGGTTTTGGAGTTTGAACTCGAGATCTTCTGCTTGTTACTTGAACCATACTTTCAGTCCTTTTCCCCTTTAGTTTGTTGTTGTTTGTTCAGGTGGGGTCTCTGCTTTTTTTTTTTTGTTTTTGGTCTGTGATCCTCCTACATATATGAGGTTAAAGGTGTGAAATACCTTTAACCTCCAGCTTTAAGGTAGGATCTTGCTAACTTTGGCTTTCAACTTTGGCTTTAAAAATCTTTAACCTTCCATCTCTGCCGCCCACCTAGTTGTAATTACAGACATGAGCCAGACATGAATAGATATATTCATAAAGTTTCCTCACAGATGATTTATTTCCTCCCTCCATTTGTTGTTAGGGATAGAAAATAAGACTTCTTTTTTAGTGTGTGACAACCTAGAAAGCCAATGATAGTTGAGATTTTTACAATAATTTTTTAAATCCTGGCTGGGTAAGATATTCTGCATATGTTTTTCCTAAGACAAGTCATAAGAACATAAGAGTTTATTGGCATTTTAGAATAAAAGTAAAAATGGGGGGGGAGATTTGGGTGGGGGTGGGGGGAGGCTGGGAAGGGAAGGGAAGGGGAAACAAAGGAGGAGGCTACAATGCTTGATAAGAAATGTACTCATTATCTTGCCCATGTAATTGTAACCCCTCTGTACAGTATGTTCACAAAAAATAAAAATAAAATTAAAAAAGTAAAAATAAATAAACCACAATCTGGAATGACTTCTAATAGTTATTACAACCACAGAGTCAGGACCAGGGCAGATGCTTTATGAAACTATGGTAAGATCCTCCATATAGAATATTGTCCAGACCAAGTCACATAAAAAAGAATCTGAGTTCTGGGGCTGGGAAGGTGGCTCAGTGGTAGAGCGCTTGCATTGCATGCCTGAGGCCCTGGGTTCGATTCCTCAGCACCACATAAGCAAAAAGAAAAAAAGCCAGAAGTGGCGCTGTGGCTCAAGTGGTAGAGCACTAGCCTTGAGCTGAAGAGCTGAGGGACAGCGCCCAGGCCCAGAGTTCAGGCCCCATGATCAGACCGTCCCCCAAACTAAAGAATCTGAGTTTTAGGAAAAAGTGGCTAAAATGAAGTATCTAGTTTAAGCTAAAAAAAGAAAAAAAAACTATTATGTACTTTGTCCTAGTCCATGGAGAAAGGGTTATTTCTTCATGTGGAGTCAAGACAGAATCAGACTATCCTAGACGTTTCTAGGTTGGGGAGGACGAAGGCTTCATCCAGCAGCTAGACATCCGAAAGAAAAAAAACAAAAGATGATAGGAAACACTGTAAGAAAAAAACAAGACCACAAGGAGCCATAGCAAGTACAGGCCAATCATCAGTGAGCAAAGGATCAGTACTTTAGATCAGGAGAGCTGCCTAATTTGAAGCTGTCTAAATTAGTGCTCCCAAATGAAAGGAGTTAATTGAAAGATGCTTTTCACAGAGTTGAAGGAAGTAGATCCACATAAATTAATTTCTTTGAATGTGAACCTATCCTTCAGTTATGTTGTGCCCATTGAAAACATGAGGTAAATAAGTTATTTAAAGTTTGTCCTACTTGTTTTCATTAAAACAAGGTATTGATAACTATAGCAACCAGCCTTCTCTCTGTACCTACAGAAGAGTTTATGTTCTGAAGCATCAGTGCCCAGTATTGAAAACTTAACTATTGTGTATTTGTAAGTTCATAGTATTGTCTCATTTGACATTTACAACAAACATACAAGGTAGGTATGAGAACTCCCTTCATCTAATAGATTAAAAAGAAAAACATAAGGCTTGTCCAAGTTTATAAAAGTAGATTACTGTTGTGCATCCAAATTGGATAGCTCTGTCCATAGAGCCCAACTGTTCAATCACTTTATTGTCTAGGTAGATTCTAGAAGCTCAGAGTTGGAAGGTGGGAGAATAGCCCTTTACTTGAAATTATTTCAAAAGTAGAATAAGCACAAGACATATAATGGAATAAAGAAGCTTTGAAGAGGAAAGGAAGGTGCTGGAAACTTACAATAGAAAAAAAAAGAGCATGAGAAATAGAACTTGTCCTGAAATTTTAACAATGAAGCTTCTTAATAGGCAAGTGCCTGGTGGATCCTTAGTGGTTTCTACATAGAAGCACTGCTCCCTTTTACAGGTATGTAAAACACAATTTCATGTACCCTTCATGTATTAATTCAGCGAAAGCACAAGCCTCTTGATTACCAAGTCTTTGCTGAGAATGCGACCAAGTTCCATCTATCCTGTTAAAGGTATGGCTGGTATGCTCTCTAGCATACACATAGGTGGTACTATTCTCTTTCTGGGAAGACTTTACTTTTGATAAGACTTTACTACTCTAGTTGTGTGTTTCATTTCTTGCCATTCCTTCTGTCTATCTCAAGTAACTTCTCCCTTCGTTCCTATTTCTATTTGGCAAAGTTTCTCTCTCACCTTGAAAACCTAGCATAGATGGTGGTTGTCTTTGAAGCAGAGTACTGTGAGCTCCCCTAAGTTCTCTGAGTCTCCCTCTCAAACTTAATGTCAGAAGACTGACTGGCCCTCCAACCCTAATCCTATCAACCTGCAAACCCTCCAACTCTTTGTATACAGAAATTCTACACCTTCCAGGTGTTTTTGCCCTGACCTTACACTATTCCACAGCTTTGTTTCTTTTTTAACAGAGAACTCTATGATAATATTCATGACATCATGTTTTAAGGTGATTTGCAATATGCGATTTTTCTGGAACAAAAATTAGTGCTACAATAAATGTAGTAGAATTCTGAGAACAACATAGTAAAACATAAATAACTAAATTAAGATATTATAACGGGTTTATCTTTATATATAGCATTTAATACATAACTTTGAATGTAATTAAATTTTTCAATGTAACATTCACAAAATACATAAGGAGGAAAAAAGCAAGCTGCAAGATATTATTTTATTTCAACTTTATTTTCTCTTTCTACATGATCTTTTAATTTCCCTATGCCTAATCTTTCCTAATTATTTTAGCAACTGCTACCCAATTGATTGCTCAAAATTATCCCCCACTTGATCATTTCCTTTATCACGTATAACCATTTCATCATTCCATTTTCTATTTCTAGAATAAATCTCAAGTCTGCTCATTGCTCTCCATCATTCTGAGCTGCCAATTGTTATCTCATAGATGGACCTTTGTTTTATATTTTTATTTCTACTATTGCCTTTATAATCCAGTCTCCATACTTCCACTCAGAGGCATCTTTCTTAAATTTAATTTTATTGTCAAGATGATATGCAGAGGGGTTACAGTTACATACATAAGGTAGTGAGTATATTTCTGGTCAAACATTGTTATCCCCTCTCTTGTTTTTCTCCCACTATCCCTCCCACCAAGTACCCCCCTCAAGTTGTACAGTTCAACTCCAACATATTGTCTGTTGCATTGAAATGTCCTTTGTCTCACCTTTGTTGTTCCCCTTCCCTTCCCTAATTCATATAAACATATATACAATGTACAAGGTACCAAAATAAAATACAGTGACAACAGGATATTAAACCATAGGAAAAAGAAAAAAAGAAAGGAAAAATAAATAACTTCACATAGTACATTAAAAACAACAACAAAGAAAACCATCTCATTTCCATATCTTAGAAATAAGATTCATTTCACTTAGCTTCATCTTACATGGTCATATGTACATAGCTATTGAGCTATTGTGATCCTCTTCTAGGACTATCCTAGACATGTACTAATTATTACAAATGAGGGAAAACATGGAGTCAATGTTTCTTTGGGTCTGGCTCACTGCATTTAATATGACTTTTTCCAAGTTTTTCCATTTCCTTTATGAATGGGGCGATGTTATTTTGTTGGAAGCATAAAATTCCATTGTGATATATACTACATTTTTTGAGGTAAAAGCAGATTCCCTGAAAACACTACAGGAAAAAATAGGAAAAACACTAGGGCTCCTTTGCACAGATTAAAGCTTTCTTAATAAAGACACAGAAATGCAACAAATTAAAGAAAGGTTGGACAAATGGGATTGCATTAACCTGCAGAGCTTCTTCATGGCAAAGGACATAGCTAACAAGGTAAAGAGAAAGCCCACAAATTGGGAGAAGATCTTCACTATCCATACAACAGACCAGGACTTCCTATCTAAAATATACTTAAAACTCAAAATTAAATCCACCAGAAATAAATCCACAAAGAAACCAAAGACTTAGAGACTTCTCTGAAGACGAAATAAGAATGGCCAATAAACACATGAAGAAATGCTCAACATCTCTAGCTATGAAAGAAATGCAAATCACTACAACATTGAAATTCCACCTTATACCAGTTAGAATTACTATTATCAAGAACTAATAACAACAGATGCTGGAAGGGATGTGACCAAAAGGGAATGCTACTACACTGTTGGTGGGAGTATAAACTTGTTCAACCATACTGGAGCAGTATGGAGGTTCCTCAAAAGACTACATATAGAACTCCTCTATGACCCAGCAATCCCACTTCTGGTCATTTACCCAAATGACCACAAGGCCATACTAAAGCTACCAACACAACCATGTTTATTGAAGTATATTATTTACCATAGCTAAGATAAGGAACCAACCCAGATGCCCCTCAGTAGAAGTATCTTTTTTAAACTCTTAAAAAATACTATCCTTTTTCATATATACATATTAGTAAACAATTGTATTAATTAAATATAATTACAATGCGTTAATATAATATGTATTAGTTTGTATTATATATATAATGACTCTTTTGTCTGATGATGGGCTCTGAAGCTGTATTCACGATTTGACTATTTGCATAGTGCTGCAATAAATGGGATAGCTCTGTAAAAAAAAAAAGATACTACTCTTTTTAAATGTTCCAATAACTTTCCATTGTCTTTTTGAAACATCCAACCTGGCATTAGTAATCTAGTTTTTGCTTTCCAAACAACTCTTATCTCTCATTCTTTCTCATCTCTCATTTTTTTACCATGTTCCAGCCACAGTAACATTACTGTTATTCTTCATCTTGCCAACATTTGAGAGCATTAGTATTTGCTCTTCACAGAAAGAGTTCTTCCATTATGAATGTCTTTCTATACTCCAAATTTAGATTGAATATCAATTCTAGCTAGAGTTCTTCCCTGACAACTCTACCAAAAATTTTTCTACCTAGATAAAATTATCTCTGTCTTTCTTTTTTTCTATCCTTGCAGCTCATTCACTTTGTGAAAGGACTGGGTTGGGAAGGATAGAAGGACAGATAGTACCAAGACAATAAACAAGGTTACTATATGTTACTATAAATGATAAGTGCTGTGAAGAAAATAAGTAAGACATGAAAGTTGGAGGAAGAGAGAGAAAGACAGAGAAAAAGAGAAAGACAGAGATATTTGTGGGATAATAGGTATTTTGTTGTGATAATTCCATGTATGCACACACTGTGACTCAATCAAACTTCCTCCTTCCATTATTTTTTCTCATTTTTTCTTCCTTCTTAAAATAATTTCAACAAGTTTTAGTGTTCTATTTCCATACATGTATATAGAGGACTTCAACCATATTCATCTTCACTCATTCTCTCTGTTGGCTTTTCCCTCTCTTACTTTACTGGACCTATGATAGAGCCCATTTTATTTTCCTGTCATTCATATTTTTGTTTATTTATGTGTATAAATTGTGCGACGGAGTTTTATCATATTCTCACATGTATATGTTAATTTATAATATGTACTGTATTATCTCTTATATTTTCCCATGCCCTATCCCCCTCAGCTTTCAGTGAGTTTTCTTATATTTTTGTGCATAAACACAATATATTTCAACATTACTTATCCTCCATCAATTTCTTTCCCTCACACCCCTTTTCTTTCTGCCTCAAACAATCCCACAGTTACAATTAGGTTGTATGTGTGTGTGTGTGTGTGTGTGTGTGTGTGTGTGTGTGTGTGTGTATACATACATATATGTATGTATGTGTGTGTGTGTGTGTGTGTATTGATATATCATTTAGGTCTAGATTCTGCAAATGATCAAAACATGTTGATATATCTTTCAGGACTAGATTCTGCAGATGATATTTGTAGTTTTGAACTGGGCTTATCTCACTCAGGATAATGATTTCCTGTTCTGAAAAAAAAGATCACTTTCTATTTTTGCTGAATAAACAATGTAATTTGGCATGTGTGTACCATGTTGTTTGTAAACAGTTGTTAGTCACCTTGGCTGATGCTACCATTTGGCTATCGTGAACACAGACTGCAATAAATACAGGTAAGCAGGTGTCTTTCTAGTATAATTTACTCCTCTTAGGATAAATGCTCAAGGGTGGTATGGCAGGGTTATATTTTAAGACTTTGGAGAAACTTCCCTCCTGATTTCCGTAGTGGTTGTACTAGTTTACATTCCCAACAATAGTGCCTCTTCACCAGCATTTGTTGGGATAAAATGGAGTCTTAGTGTAGTTTTGATTTACATTTTCTTTATAGCTAAAGATATTGAACATTTTTCATGTATCTATTAACCCCTTTATTTCTTCTTCTGATTTTTTTGCTTTTTTATTATCTTTAAATAGCTCAATTCATATGTCCACTTGGTAATGGGGTTATTTGTTATTTTACTATTTAATTTTTGTTCTTTTTATACTTTCTTTTATGACTTCACATTTTCATAGCAAGCTCTTTGCAGATGAAGAAAGAAACATACATTATTTGGTAAGAATTGAATATAGCACCCTGGTAATTACTATGTGACTATAGATGTGAAAATGACATTAAAAGCTTTGAAAAATGTATCATCTATAGTTAGTAATTTTTAATTTTTCAGGAAAAAAATTAAATCAAAGAAGAAGCAAGCTGGCGCCCGTGGCTCACATCTGTAATCCTAGCTACCAAGGAGGCTGAGATCTGGGGATCATGGTTCAAAGCCAGCCCAGGCAGGAAAAGTCCATGAGACCCTTATCTCCAATAAACCACTCAGAAAACCAGAAGTGGCCCTGTGGCTCAAGTGGTAGAGCACTAGCCTTGAGCTGAAGAGCTGAGGGACAACTCCCAGGCCCAGAGTTCAAGGCCCATGACCAACAAAAGAAGAAAGAAAGAAAGAAAGAAAGAAAGAAAGAAAGAAAGAAAGAAAGAAAGAAAGAAAGGAAGGAAGGAAGGAAGGAAGGAAGGAAGGAAGGAAGGAAGGAAGGAAGGAAGGAAAGAGGGAAGGAAAGAAGGAAGGAAGGAAAGAAAGAGGGAAGGAAAGAAGGAAGGAAGGAAAGAAGGAAGGAAGGAAAGAAGGAAAGAAGGAAAGAAAGAGGGAAGGAAAGAAGGAAGGAAGGAAGGAAGGAAGAAAGAAGGAAGGAAGCAGTAGAAACTTCTGAAGCATTTGCATATACGAATAGTAAAATGGCAATAGTAAAATCTGAAAACTTCAACGTTATTTGCAGAGAGCATGTGTCTGCTACATTTATCTCCCTGTGTGTTCAAAGCACCTCTGGATTTAATTCTAAAAGGCTCACAGTGCAATTGAAGATCATATGATCAAGAGAATTGAGTTTAGTAATTCCACAAGAAAAAAGTCCAACTGAGGTAATGTATCTGAATTTAGTACCCAAATTAAAAGTTTGAGACTTGGCTTTCCCAGAAGCAATTTCTAATCTCATCAGGGAATGTATATGCTATAAATAACATTATGTAGCTCAAAAGCTAATTGCTTGTGAACACCTAATTGAAAGTAATAGCTAATGAGAGGGTTGCATTAGTAATTTAATGTTAGTGGTCACATTAGAATTTCACATTTACACAAACCTGGTTTATTTCCCCTTCTATGGTTGGCACTAGTGGATACGTAAATTATTCTGGGATCACTACAGCAGCAGATTACAGGCTGGACCAGGTTCAAAGGACATTAAAGAATATAACAAAGAAAGCCCCACTCCTATTTCAGATGTTCTTCAACTGGGGTATAATTCTGTCTGAACTAAAACAAATAGTCTTTGAAAGCATAGAATGAACATAATAGCCAATTGCAGAGTTCATTGTTCTAAACTTAATGTATAAGGAATCATAGACAAATAAGTTGGAAAGCACATTATCATGTTGCCTTCTCCCTCAAATTTTGCATTATAACTAATGTGCTCCACACAGGGTGGGATCTGAATTTTTAAAAATGAGAATGTGTTTCCTTCCATCAACAAACCTGGCCTTGGAAAGAGGCATACAAAACAGATTCACACATAACTGTCTGACAAGATGTTCACCGATAATTTTAGCAGTGTTGAAGAACTTATTGATACATTTTCCCCTCTTAGGAAGGCATCTTAAACTCATGGAGGGAATGAAGAACTCGAGAACAAAAAAGCAAGTGGGAAATTTGAAACTTTGCAGGAAAGTGGGTGTCTGAAGTAGGGCATCTTTAAAAAGTTCAGGCAATATGCTGGTACTTATGAACAATTGCCTTAGTACCAGAAAATTTTTCAGCCAAAGTTTTTGAACATAAAACTTAAATTAAACAAGATGCAATATCTTAAAAACAGATTGACCTTCTTTACTCTAAAAATTACAGGACATGATGACAAATAGCACAGCAGTGTAAGGTTATGTCATCAGACACATTCTTTCTTTCCCTCTGTGATGACTATTGAATAGGAAGGAAAAGCATCAGTGTTTACTAGTAAATTATCTAATGAAAGAATACATTTAAGCATTAAATAATTCTCCTGAATTTGGGTCTTTTACTATCTGGAAAAAAATGTGTTTCCATAAGAATGTCTTCTAGTGGTTGATTTATTCAGTAATCCATTCATTTATTCAGTAATCCATCCATTTATTCAACATATATTATGGAAGACAGTTGGGCAGAGGACCAGGGATATGAACAAAGAATTACTGGAAAGCCAAGAGCCTGTGACTCACATCAAGTTGAGATCTGAGAATCGAAGTTCAAAGCTTGCTGGGCAGACAAACCTGAGAGGCTCTTATCTCCAATTAACCAGCAAAAAGTCAGAAATGGCAGCCTAGCCCAGTTGAGAGTGAAAAGCCCCAGTATCAGCACACATACAAAAAAGAATGATAGGAAACAGAACTTCAGCTTATGATATTCAAGCACCTTATATCTCTTATTAGTCTTTAAAATTTTTATTTCCCTCCCAAACAACAGGATCCCAACAGGGATCCTGGGTATCTTTAATAAGCAAGAATCTGAAAACGTGAAGTAGTATATTTAGGGCAACAAAATTATTTGCAGATCCAACGTACTTATGGGGACAAGGCTTCTAATTTATCATCAGCGATCCTTAGGGGCTTGAGAAGAAATGTTCTCATGACAAGGACAGCTAAATGAGGCCAAGGAAATTAGAGAATTAGATATGTTAGCTTTGGACCCTGTTTCATATGATATTGAAACTCCAACATAAAACTGAAGCTCATTTCCACTACTCCTAGAAAATCTTAAAGTCATGATATTCCAAAAGTTCTAGGGGATAAAACTGATTCTTCTCATTCATATCTGAAAAATTATAAGCAACATATACATAAATAACTGCCTCTAATCACATCACGACTTCGTTTTAAATATCCATATTGAAATTCCATCATCTACATAAGTTATACACTCTGGATATTTTTTTAATTGAAAAAATTTTATTCCATCAATTGGCTTGGAAATTTTACACTGACTGTTTTCAATATAGTATAAATGGATTTAAGTATGCTTATGGAGGAAGATGATAATATCATGAAGAATAATTTTTAATTAAATACCTTGGTTTATATCAGAATAGACTCATAATTCTAAATGAAATGCTAAATAACTACCTATCTTGAGATATGAGAGAACAAAAATAGTCTAAAAACATAACTTAGTAACAAAGCTGTATATAAAACTCAAGAGGATTCTTAAAACCAAGCAGGGACCCACAGTTTGTCACAATGGCTCCCATCTTCCCAAATACTACTCCCTAGCTAGAGAAAAAAAATGAAATTTCTTTTTGTAGGCCAATAATTTTAAGAGAACATCAAATCCAAATATTTTGGGTAGATCTGATTTTTATTGGAAAACTGTAGGAAAATGAAGACCTACATTTCAGTAAAGGAGAGTTTAATAAAACTCATACACCTAAGAGAATGAAAACTTATGAGGAACAGTGTGTCTATTCAGGTCATCTATTTTTTGATCTACTTCAGAATTAAAATCAAGTGACATGTACATAGTTATTTCATACAATAGCTATATAATGATGAGATGCACCATTGTTACAAAGTGGGGAAAGTTGTATTATCTCCACATTACTGAAATATTTCATGTTAATGTTACATTAATATTGAGAAAGTAAGTTATCTATTTTACATGAGCTACCATAATCAGCAATGCCACTGACAAGGATGTAGCATCCTTAAACTACATGAAAAGTGGAAAGCAGTAGCAAACATACCCCAGACCTCCAGATCTCAGTTATTTTTTGTCAACAGAATGGTTTCACGTTTAATTCTATCTGAAATAGAAACCCCAGGAACATAAAAGCACAACTTATTATAATGTTATAGATTTGATACCATGTTGTTTACACCCTCTCCCTTGATTCTTTCCTGGGGTCCAGGAACTCTTCCAAAAGCTAAGAAAAATTTGGACTTACAATCAACAATTTCACTCCTTAAGAAACTTACATACAAGAAGTGTGGGAAAGATGACAGATTTAAAACAAAATTTTAAACAGAATTATAGATGGTATAACGTCTATGAAAGAGAGGAAGAAAGATCTCAATGCTTAATGACCTTAGATAGTGTAACCATGAAAGTCCACAGCAAAAAAGCAAAGAATGAGAAGGAAACACAGAAGAGTTCACAGGAAAATTCTTCCTGATTGAAAGGAAAAGGACAAAGGTCTTAAAGCAAATTCCACCCTTATTTTTTTTTCAACTGTAAGAAAAAGCAATGATGGCTGAAAAAAGATTCTGATTCATACTTTTAGCCACCCACTTGTTCCCCCATGATAAACATCTAAAAACTAGACAAGGCATACGAAAGTACTTATTTCAGGCATTAAAAATTCAGGCAGAACAAAACAAAATAAAACAAATTGACCCCTGAGAAAAGGAAACAAATGATTGACTCCCATTAGCTCAGTTTTCTGCTTCAAGTATATAGAGTAGGTTTGGAGGAAGGAAGACAGCTGAGCACAAGGCTGAGGTGGCTGAACATTAGGAAAAGCTCTAGAAATTTGAATAAGGGTCTCTAGCATCCTTGAATGAATACAAAGCTGCAATGTGCAAAAATCCAAAGTGCCACTTGAAGAATAACACTCAAAGGACCAAAACAATCCCTAGGGTAGAGAGTAAATATGAGTTTCTTCAAGCCAAAGAGAAAGAACTTAATACCTGGGCACTTCACAAGTGTACAATGGAGAAAGGTCATACATAAGGCATGTGTCTGAACTAGACCTATAAGGCATGTGTCTGAACTAGACCTAGAGTACAAGTGTTTCTAGTTCCATAGAAGTAAGTAACTGCATATCATTCCAGAGAAGTAAGTAAACTGCAAGTAAGTTAATTTCATACAAGTAAATTTGGCAAAAAAATATTACAAAAGAAGACACTAGAGACTTATCAAAAGTAGCAAATTTTAATTCATTTCCCAAAGTAAAATCAGATAATAGACACATTCCTCAAATGATAGCAATAATGTGCTTAACTACAAGAACTTTGGCATGACAACTATAAATATGCTTAAAGTTTAAAAAAAATTGAACATAGTGAGAAGAGGGAACAAAACTACTAAGAAAGAATAAAAACTAATGAAATTTCTAATCTTGAAAAACATAATATCTCAAACAAAAATTCAGTAAATAAGTTCAGTAAATAAATTCGGTAAATAAGTTTATTAAATTCTGCAAAAAACAATTCAGTGAAAGTTATCGAATACACTGAATAATTTCTAAAGTTATCCTTTCAACAGAGATAGACAAAGGAAAGAGGACTTGTCAATTTCACATACAAAATTCCCAACAAGAAGACAGTGAAACTTTTAAAATCTTGAAAGGAAAAGAAAAAAATGGACTAAAATTCTGTATCTAGACAAACTACTTTGTAAAACATAAAAATGAACCTGAAATAATCTGATCAAAGACCTTAGAGTAAAAGAAGACACACTGAAAACATTACAGGATGGAATAGGAGAAACCCTAAGTCTCCTTGGCACAGGCTGAAATTTTCTCAACAGAGACCCAGAAACACAACAAATGAAAGAAAGGTTGGACAAATGAGATTGCATGAAGCTGCAGAGCTTCTGCATGGCAAAGGACATAGCTAGCAAGATCAAAAGAAAACCCACATATTGGGAGATCTACACTAGCCATACAATGGATAAGAGTCTCATATCTAAAATATACTTAGAAATTCAAAAAATTAAATCCTCCAAGAACAAATCCTCAAAGAAACAACTGCCCAATAAATAAATACTGAAAGAGAAACTCCTCTGAAGAGGAAAGGATGGCCAATAGACACATGAAGAAATGCTCAACCTCTCTAGCCATAAAAGAAATGCAAATCAAAACAACATGGAGATACCACCTCATCCTAGTTAGAATGGCTATAATCAAGAACTCTAATAACAACAGATGCTGGAGGGGATGTGGCCAGAAGGGAACCCTACTGCATTGTTGGTGGGGGTATACACTTGTTCAACCATTTTGGAAAGCAGTATGGAGGTTCCTCAAAAGACTCCACATAGAGCTCAACTATGATCCAGAAATCCTACTTTTGGGCATTTACCCTAATGTTCACAAACAAGACCATACTAAAGCTACCAGCACAACTATGTTTATTGCAGCATTATTTACCATAGCTAAGATATGGAAGCAACCCAGATGCCCCTCACTAGATGAATGGATCAAGAAAATGTGGCATATATACACAATGGAATTCTATGCCTCCATCAGAAAGAATGACATTGCCCCATTTGTTAAGAAATGGAAAGACTTGGAAAAAATTATATTAAGTGAAGTAAGCCAGGCCCAAAGAAACATAGGTCCCATGGTTTCTATTATTTGCAATAACTAGTATATGTCTGGGACAAGTAGGAAAGGTCAAAAGCTATGTACATTTAACCAGATAAGATGATGTTAAGTGAAATGAACCCAAGATAGGGACACAAGTGGTTTGTTTTCTTTCTGGCTATTGTTCCTAATGTATTTATAACATACCATGTAATTTTTTTTGTTTCTTTGTATGTTCCTCCCCCACAGTATAACCCCTATTTTTATTGTATTTGATTTCGGGGCCCTACATCTCGCATATACACTTCTCTTATTTGGCAAAGGGAAGGGAAAAAACAAAATGTTTAAATAGGGATACAGGTTTGACCCATTGCACCAATGAGATGTATAAGACACTATGTTGAAAAACAAACTTTACAATTTAGGCAGGGCTGGGGGTAGGGAGGTATGTTGTGGAGGTGGGAGGGAAGGGATGGTAGGGGAAAAACAAAGGAGGAGGCAACAATGCTTGATAGGAAATGTACTCCTTACCTTGCTCATGTAAATGTAAACCTTCTATACAGAATTTTTACAATAAAAAGTATAAAATTTTTTAAAAAGAATCTGAGTCTAGTAGACTTGCCCTACAAGAAATTGCAAAGAAAATTATTTCAGCTAAAGGAAAAAAATAGACCAATGTATATTGCGATTTACAAGAAGGGTTAATGAGTGAAAAGTCAAAACATACATTTTTCTCTAAAATTTTTAATTTTTTTCTTTTAAAGACAATTGACTATTCTTAGTAAAACTGTAGCAATATATTTTCAAGTTTGTAAGTAATTAGAGAAGACATATATTCTAAAATTAAAGTTAATATTTGGCAACTGGAAGTCCATTGTTAAGTTCACGAATTATGCAGGAAGGAATACACTTATTATAAACCATTCGGCAATCACTAAAACAAAATGGCTTAAAAAAAACAATAATATTAGCTGGGTGCTGGTGGCTCACTCCTGTAATGCTAGTTACTCAGGAGGATGAGATCTGAGGATCACTGTTCAAAGCCAGCCCAGGCAGGAAAATCCATGAGACCCTTATCTCCAGTAAACCAGAAAACCACCAGAAAACTGGAAGTGGCACTGTGGCTTAGGTGGTAGAGCACTCGCCTTGAGCTGAAGAGCTTAGGGACAGCCCCCAGGCCCAGAGTTCAAGCCCTATGACTGACAAAAGTATATAAATAAATAAATAAATAAATAAATAAATAAATAAATAAATAAATAAATAAATAAAACTAAAACAGTATAGTAAATGTTACCCCATTAGTTCAAAAGCACAAGAATGTAGAACAAACAATAGATAAAACACACAAAATAAATAGTAGTATAGAAGACTTGTATCAATAGTTACGTTATTTGGGGGTCACAACATCATAATTAAAAGGTAGATTATCAGCCATTCCTATATTCTTATTCTTTTGTAGCATTTTGCTTTTATCCGGTCTGTGTCTCTATAACTTGATGAGGCTTTTTTTTGAAGTCTTGCTTTTTTATACAACCTGAAAATCAATATAAGCTTTAATATAAGCATATTCTTAGAAGAGCCTCAATCAATACAAAAGTGAATCAAGCAATAAGAAAAGGTTTCATTGCAACTTACACAAATTTCTATGAACACAAACTAAAATTAATAAAAATCCTTCACCTCTATTTTATGTACATGTCTTCTACCTATGATTTCTGTAGTCATGGAAACCAGGATTTGAATTTTAGTTCTATCATTTGTTTACAAACTGCATAATGTAAGCCAGGTTGTAATAACACTTGTTTAAAAAATTTGTTGTTAGGAATAGTACAGTAGATCATACATTATTTCAATTACCACTGTTATTATTTATAACTATTTTAAGAGCTATAGAAATGGTCTGTTTTATTGGTTTAGTCAAAAACCAATACTTCATCACATCCAAAAACAATATGATACAGATGTTCTATGTGGGTTAGTCTTTCAGCCTCAATCAGCTCATATCTTATTTTAGGATTGACTCTGATCCTACCATAACCATCATATCACCATCTTGGCATCTTATCCAACAGGAAAAACTGTGTGATTACTTGATTATGCTATTAGGTTAAAAAGATAAAGTGAATCATGGCACATTGTTGCCACTTTGGGATCAGATGAGATCTGGTTCTCCTCCTGCTGGCTGAATGATTTGGAGAAAGTTTATTATTTATTATTATTTATTATATGAAGGGTTATAATGAAGCAAATAATCATATATTTGCAGTTACTGAGATAATAAATGTTGTCATTACCATTTCATCAAAATTATGGAATAATTATAACTCATGTAAAAGCTTTTTGCTTTATTTAAACCCAAGACCAGTGAATACATTAGCTTGAGAAATTATGTAAATGTTAAGACAAATGGCTGAAGGTAACTAGGAGAATGGGAAGAGAAAAGAATAAAAAGTATCCAACACAGCAATAAAAAATGTCACCTAAATTCAAGGCATCCCCACAAGCTAACCAACCTGAGCTTGAATCAACCTAAAATTATGGGCAGAAGATAACCATAGAAGTAGGACAGAGAGTAATAAGGCAAAAGCAAGTGTTTAGAATGCAGCAAAGATATTATTTTGAAGAGAATACAGAATAGTTGCAAAAAGAGGGGTAAAATACTAGAGTGGACTGTTTTGTAAAACCTGAAGAGAGAAGTTGAAGACAGACTCCACACTGAAACGAAATTACACACTGTCCCTGTTTTGTTAACTGCTTGTGGGCCCTTAGAACAGTAGGCAACCTCTGATCTCTTCATCTGTGATAGCTTAGAGAAATTGTCATGAGGTATTACATTGTTTACAGTAAAGAACATATGTATTTAGGGTTTTCCTGCATTCTAAGCCTAAATAATTGCTCTACATTCACTCATATTTATCCTCCCGCTCTTCAGCTAGAGGATAACTTTTTCTTTTTTTTTTATAATGTTTTTTATTGTGAAAATACTGTGCAGAGGGGTTACAGTTACATGAGCAAGGTAATGAGTACATTTCCTATCAAGCATTGTTGCCTCCTCTGCTTTTCCCCTACCATCCCTTCCCTCCCATCTCCACAACTACCCCCCCCAAGCAGGCCCCACACCCCCATCCCCACCTAAATCGTAGTTAGTTTTTCTTTTTTGTGTGTGAAAATATCTACGGAGGGGTTAAAATTACATGAGCAAGGTAATGTGTACATTTCTTATCAAGCATTGTTGCCTCCTCCTTTGTTTCCCCTTCCCATCCCTTCCTACCCCCCTCCCAGTAGCTGCCAAAGTTGTAAAGTTCATTTTTCGACGTCTTGTGCTTGTACATCTCATTCTTGCAATGGGTCCACCTGTATTTAAACATTTTGTTTTTCCCTTCCATTCCACAAATTATACCAACATAAAATACAGTGAAAACGGGTTATACCGTGGGGGAGGTACATACAAAGCAACAAAGAAATATCTTATCAATATGTTAGTAACATTCTCACGAAAGAAAAAATGTTTGAGTCCTTATTTTAGGGTTCATTTCGCTTAACATCAACCTATCTGACCGTTTCTGCTTGTCTCAGATATACACTAGTTATTGCAAATAAGAGAAACCCTGGGACCTATGTTTCTTTAGGCCTGGCTTACTTCACTTAATATAATTTTTTCCAAGTCTTTCCATTTCCTAACAAATGGGGCAATGTCATTCTTTCTGATAGAGGCATAGAATTCCATTGTGTATATATGCCACATTTTCTTGATCCATTCATCTACTGAGGGGCATCTGGGTTGCTTCCATATCTTAGCTTTGGTAAATAATGCTGCAATAAACATAGTTGTGCTGGTAGCTTTGTGAACATTCAAGTTAATGCCCAAAAGTAGGATTGCTTGATCATTGTGGAGCTCTGTGTGGAGTCTTTGAGGAACCTCCATACTGCTTTCCAAAGTGGTTGAACAAGTTTACACTCCCACCAACAATGCAGTCGGGTTCCCTTCTGGCCACATCCCCTCCAGCATCTATTGTTATTAGAGTTCTTGATTATAGCCATTCTAATTAATGTGAGGTGGTATCTCCATGTTGTTTTGACTTGCATTTCTTTTATGGCTAGAGAGGTTGAGCATTTCTTCATGTGTCTATTGGCCATCCTTCTTTCCTCTTCAGAAAAGTTTCTCTTTAACTCTTTTTTTTTTTGTCGGTCATGGGGCCTGAACTCTGGGCCTGTGCACTGTCCCTCAGCTCTTCAGCTGAAGGTTAGCACTCTACCACTTGAGCCACGGTGCCACTGCCAGCTTTTTCTGTTTATGTGATGCTGAGGAATCGAACCCAGGGCCTCATGCATACAAGGTAAGCACTCTACCACTGAGCCACCTTCCCAGCCCTCTCTTTAACTCTTTAGCCCACTTATTTATTGGACAGTTGCTTCTTTGAGGATTTGTTGTTGGGGGATTTAATTTTTTGAGTTTCAAGTATATTTTAGATATGAGAACCTTATCCTTTGTATGGCTAGTGAAGATCTTCTCCCAATCCGTGAAAATCAAAACAGAGAGTTGTAAAACCTCTCATACCCCTGAATTGGAAAGAGCAACATTGTGAAAATGGCAATACTTCCCAAGGCTATCTACAAATTCATTGTGATACCTATCAATATTCTAACCTCATTCTTCAAGGAAATAGAAGAGGAAATCCAAAATTTCATATGAAACAATAAAAGACCCCAAATAGCAAAAACAACCCTTAACAGAAAGAACAATGCTGGAGGAATATCAATACCAAATTTCAAACTCTACTACAAAGCCATAGGCAATCAAAACAGCTTGGTACTCCCACAAGAACAGACCTCATGACTAATGGAATAGAATTGAAAACCCAGAAATGAACCCACAGACCTATAGCCACCTAATCTTCTATAAGAGAATTAAAAAAATAGAATGGAAAAAAGAAAGCCTTTTCAGTAAATGGTGGTGACAAAATTGGTTAACCACTTGTAGAAAACTAAATCTGGATTCTTATATATCACCCTGCACCAGAATCAACTCCAAATGGATCAAAGAACTTGGAGTCAAAGCAGGCACTCTGAAAACATTACAGAATGGAATAGGAGAAATCCTAGGTCTCCTTGGCGCAGGCCGAAATTTTCTTAATAGAGACCCAGAAACACAACAAATCAAAGAAAGGTTGGACAAATGGGATTGCATGAAACTGCAGAGCTTCTGCATGGCAAAGGACATAGCTTGCAAGATCAATAGAACTTTTTCACAAAGTTCAGATAGAGTTTTGCTAGTAGCAAACAATTGCTTGTAAACATTGTCAAATTGCTTGTTCAGTATCTGTTCTCTGCTTGTTGCTCAAGAAACAAACTTTAAATCACAATATATCCTCATCAGGCAAAAATCAATCCCATGAAATGATTTTAGATTTTGTGTGTTGATAAATAGTGGTTCTATATTGGTTTATTGTACATCCACAGGATATGCTCTTCTATTATTTAGGCTCGAACAGTCCCTGTGCACACTCATGTTCATGGAAGTAGTCATTTCTTCTGTCACTCTGCATCACTGGTTTGCAATTCACTGTGGCAGAGTAAATCATCTATGAGGACTATAATTTAGCTCTTCAGTGCTTTCTACATAGGAAAAAAAATCTAATAAACATGCCACCAAGATTAACCACTGCTCTTAAACTATTCTGGGACATCTCCACTAAAAGTTTTTATTTTGCACCAAATGTCAAGAAATAACACTTATACTCAACTGCCACATTTCCAAATGCAGTTTTGAGTCTCTATGTCTTCAATTTAGATCCATGGAATGACATCTATGGAAAAACATAATAGATCTATCCATCCAATTTTGTAGCAAGTTGGCAAGTCTCAACCAAAATAACAATGTCGCATTCATTTTTAACTGCAGAAATTAAACTTGCTTTCTACTGAAACATTGATGAAATCAACTTATAAGGATGACAATCTCACTTTAGATTATTTATTGCCTTGTCTTGTAACTCATATAAAAGAGATGAAGCATGTTATATCACTGAAAAATTATGCTTAATAATAAGGCATTGCACATGGCAATAATTTTACTGTAATGAACTATTTATCCCCAAAGAAATATAGCATTCATTTTTAAATACTAAAACAAGTTGATTTAATAAAATGATATTAGAAATGAATAACAGAAAGAAAATTACCTTAATTGTCCCCTAAATCCTTCTTATTCAAAGTATGGCCTATCATCATCATTGGAAAGTTTGTCTCATACCAAATTCACCCAACAGAATCAGAATCTTCAATTTAAAGAAGATCCTTAAATAACTCAAAAAATTAAATCCCCCAACAATCAATGCTCAAAGAAACAACTGCTTAATAAATAAATGGGCTAAAGACTTAAAGAGGAAAGAAGGATGGCCAATAGACACATGAAGAAATGCTCAACCTCCTTAGCCATAAAAGAAATGCAAATCAAAACAACATGGAGATACCACCTCACCCCAGTTAGAATGGCTATAATCAAGAACTCTAATAACAACAGATGCTGGAGGGGATGTGGACAGAAGGGAACCCTACTGCATTGTTGGTGGGAATTTAAACTTGTTCAACCACTTTGGAAAGTAGTATGGAGGTTCTTCAAAAGACTCCACAAAGAACTCCCTATGATCCAGCAATCCCACTTTTGGGCATTTAACCCAAATGATCACAAAAAAGACTATATTAAAGCTACCAGCACAACTATGTTTATTGCAGCATTATTTACCATAGCTAAGATATGGAACCAACCCAGATGCCCCTCAGTAGATGAATGGATCAAGAAAATGTGGTATATATACACAATGGAATTCTATGCCTCCATCAGAAAGAATGACATTGCCCCATTTGTTAGGAAATGGAAAGACTTGGAAAAAATTATATTAAGTGAAGTAAGCAGTCCCAAAGAAACATAGGTCCCATGGTTTCCCTTGTTTGCAATAACTAGTATATGTCTGAAGCAAGCAGAAAAGGTCAGATAAGATGATATTAAGTGAAATGAATCCCAAGATAGGGACACAAGTGGTTTTTCCTTTCTTGTTTTTGTTTCTAACGTATTTATAAGGTACCACGTGATTTTTTTTGTTGCTTTGTATGTCCCTCGCCCAGATATAATCCCTGTTTTTACTGTATTTGATGTTGGTATAATTTGGGGTACAGAAGGGAAAAAAATAAAATGTTTAAATAGGGATACAGGTTGACTCATCACAACAATGATATGTACAAGATGCTATGTTGAAAAATGAACTTCACAATTGGCTGGGGGGGGGCGGCAGCGATATGGTTGTGGAGATGGGAGGGAAGGGATGGTAGGGGAAAAACAAAGGAGAGGCAACAATGCTTGATTTAAAAAAATGTACTCATTATCTTGCTCATGTGATTGTAATCCCTCTGTACAGTATTTTCACAATAAAAATCTTATTTTTTAAAAGAGAGCCGTAAGTGATTTGTGCATAAACTTTAAAAAATATTGTATGAAAAAAATCCATTGCAATTTTAATTATGACACCACCTGAAAATTCTAGAATTCTTACATAAATGTATTCATAAAGTTTTCCAATTTATTTTAACTTGTTAACTAAATTTTAACATCAACAAGCAAACAAATATCTAGGCAGTGATGGCTCATGTCTGTCATCCTTCCTACTAAGAAGGCTGAGATTTGAGAATCACAGTTTGAAGCTAGCCCAGAAGGAAAGCCCAATGATACTCTTATTTCCAATTAATTATCTAACAAAAAGCCAGAAGTAGAGCTGTGGCTCAAGTGGTAGAGCAGTAACCTTGAGGAAAAGAATCTCAGGGACAGTACCCAAGCCCTGAGCTCAAGTCCCAGGACCATCACACACAGACACACAGATGCAGACACAGATATAGACACACACACACACACACACACACACACACACACACACACACACACACACACACAAAGCCAACAAAATTTGATTGATATCATGTACCTTACTATTTCTTAGGATAATTCTCCAACATGTAGAAATTTGTAACATTTCAGAATCTAATTTGTACTGTTTTACATTGTTAATTGTTTTTTAGGTTTGGCTAAGAAAAATATACTAGTGAAATATCAATATTTTTCATATATATCACTAGCGATCTTTCCTTTTACTTAAAATCTAACATTGCAATTTATCTTCCTAACTCAAGAAGTAAATTCTATACAAGATTTTTTTTAATTTTTATTTTTTTATTGTGAAAATACTGTACAGGGGGTTACAATTACATGGGCAAGATAGTGAGTACATTTCTTATCAAGCATTGTAGCCTCCTCCTTTGTTTACCCTTCCCATCCCTTCCCATCCTCCCTCCCCCCCAATCCTCCCCCCACAAGTTGTAAAGTTCGTTTTCGATATGAGAACTTGTACTTCTCATTGTTGCAACAGGTCCACCTGTATCCTTATTTTTCCCCTTCCCCTCCACAAATTATACCAACATCAAATACAGTGAAAGCAGGGATTATACTGTGGGGGAGGGACATACAAAGCAACAAAGAAATAATCTTATAATTGCGTTAGAAACAAATGCATGAAAGAAAAAAAACATTTAAAATACATATCTTAGGGCTCATTTTCCTAACATCACCTTATCTGACCTTTTCTTCTTGACTCATACTAGATATTTGTATGCAAGATTTTAAAACAGAAAATCACTAATGTTGATCATTATAAGATGTGAAGGAAAATGTTCCAAACTGTAAATATAGTATATTCTGGAATGTTTATGGGAGAATTTTTCTCCATCCTAAAATGAACATATAAAGAAAGAAGAAATCAGGGAAAGGGTATTCAGCCAAACCTTGCTTTGTCACAGAGTGTTCTTCAAATAACTTCCATCAGACAGGTGCTGGTGGCTCATTCCTATAATCCTATCTACTCAGAAGGCTGAGATCTGAGGATCACAGTTCAAAGTCAATTCTAAATGGAACATTAATGCAATTCTTATCTCCAATCAACTAAAAACATAAAAATAAAAAATAAACCAGAAGTGAAGCTGTGGACTAAGTTATTAAGCCTTAGGTTTGAGCATAAAAGCTAAGAAACAGTGCCCCGGCCCTGAATTTAGGACTTACCAAAAGGTTCTATTATTTAAAGGACTGACTAGAACCAAGGACTTAGAAGACAATGTTTCATATCCTACTTTTTTTGACTGCCCTTTGACCATAGAAATGAGCAAGTAAAAACTACTTGAGTTAGGGCTATTCATGGTCAGTTCACCTGGGATTGATACCGAATGGATACGCTAGAATAATTCCATAAAACATGAGGTTATAAGATGACGATCACCACACAAAGCCCCAGACAACTTTGGGAAGGCACAGTCACCGATGCATGACTTTAAAAATAAGTTTTTGGCCAAGTACCAGTGAATCAAACCTGTAATCCTAGCTACTCAGGTGGCTGAGATCTGAGGATCATGGTTCAAAGCTAGCCCAGGCAGGAAAGTCTATGAGACTAATCTCCAATAAACCACCAGAAAAGCAGAAGTGGCACTTGGGCCCAAGTAGTAGAGTGCTATCCTTGAGCTGAAGAGCTGAGGGACAGAGCCCAGGCCCAGAGTTCAAGCCCTATGACCAACAAAAATAAATACATTAATTAATTAATTAAGTTTTTGAAAAGAGGCCTTTTAGAATGAGCAACATATTAACCAACAAAATATTAACTGGGATGCTGGAGACTTTTCACCAAAATATTACTGAAACATCAAAACATTACTACTAACAGATTCAGATATAGATAGATAAATAGATGATACACACATTCATATATGATTATATATTTATGTATAATATTTACACTTAATATAAATTATATATATATACTTATGTGTATATGTGTGTGTGTGCAGCTTCTCTTCGCCATGCTGATTTTGTTTCCTATGACTATATCCCAGCAGTTACATTGCTAGATCCTGTGTTAATTCTACTTTTAGCTTTTCAGGAACTTCCATACTGTTTCCAAAGTGGTTGCACAATACCACTAATAGTGGGCAAGCATTCTCTTTTCTTCACATCTTCACTGACACTATTTTTCACCTTAGTTTTTTTGTTCATACTGTATTGTGTATTTCAGCCCAGTCAGAAAAGTCTGCAGCACTCCATCTCAATAGATAAAGCTGGGTTTGGTGGCAAGTGGCCATCTTCCCAGCTATGATTCAAAATCTAATAAGTAGATCATAGTCTATGCTTAAGCATTATGTGAGACCTTATCTCAAAAACAACCAGTGGGGCTTGTGGGAAGTAGTAGCTGTAGCTGAGCAGTAAAATGCCTGCTAGCAAGCACAGGCATTAAATTCAAACCCCACTATCACCAAATTTAAGGAATTTACTAATTAATTAATTAAAAATACATATTCATGTTGAGCATGGTTATGCATGCTTGCAATCCCAGCACTAGGAGGGTAGGGCAGGAGTCTGTAAGTTTAAGGAAAGCCTAGGCTACATAGCAAGATCGTCTCTAAAGAAAAAAAATATAGAAGGTCTACTATGAATGAGACACTTAAAAGACAACGAAATCTTTCAGAGTGTGTAGAATGAGTACAAAATTTAAAATTCCAGAGACATTATACAACAAGTAACTAAAGTAGTCTTCCTCATTTCTTCTCCCAGTTTTCTCCTCAGAGCCAACTATTTTCATTCATTTTGTGTAATAAAAATAAGTATTTAAATCTGCTTACTATATGCATGTCAAGTTTATGATTATATTAAAACTGTTAGCTATTTGATGTTCACAATATCCTAGATGATGTCATATTATTATTATTATTATTTATTAAAACTCTTCTTACCATTTTGCAACTGAGGAAAATGAGGCACAAGAGAGTGTAGCTGGGCTGGGAAGGTGGTTCAGTGGTAGAGCGCTTTCCTTGCATGCATGAGGCCCTGGGTTCAGTTCTTCAGCACCACGTAAGCAAAAAGAAAAAAGCCGGAAGTGGTAGAGCGCTAGCCTTGAGCTGAAGAGCTGAGAGACAGCGCCCAGGTCCAGAGTTCAAGCCCCACGACTGGACCAAAAAAAAGAAAAAAAAGAGAGTGTAGTTAAGGTTTCTCATATAGCAGAGTTAGTAAGTAATGGGCTAAGATTTGAGCTGAAATAGCCTGGCTTCATTTAATCATATTACACTGAAAGTCTGTGAGTATATAAACATAAATCTGCATATCTAATAAACTAGGTGTGCACTAACAGATGACCGCATATTTTTCTCAGTCATACAGCTTGAACTCAGGGCCATGGTGCTGTTCTTGAGTTTTCCAGCTCAAAACTAGCACTCTACACCTTATAAGCCACAGCACCACTTCTGATGTTCCAGTGGTCTGCTGGAGATAAGACTTTCCTGCCCAAGTTGGCTTTAAAATATCAGCCTCCTGAGTAACTAGGATTACAGGCATAAGTCCCCAGCCCCCATTCATGCCCATGGTTTTGTGCAGTTGTTATTTTCACGTAATAATACTTCTTGGAAATTGTTCTACATAGCTTGTCAAAGGAGTGACTTTTTAAATTTTTTATTGTGAAAATAACATACAGAGGGGTTACAATTACATGAGCAAGGTAATGAGTACATTTCTTATCAAGCATTGTTGCCTCCTCTTCCCATCCCTTCCAATCTCCTCCCCTTCCCCCACCCCGTGCCAAAGTTGTAAAGTTCGTTTTTCAACATAACGACTTGTACATCTTATTGTTGCAATGGGTCCACCTGTATCCCTATTTAAACATTTTGTTTTTTCCCTTCCCCTCCACAAATTATACCAACATCAAATACAGTGAAAACAGGGGTTATACCGTGGGGGAGGGACATACAAAGCAACAAAGAAATAATCGTATAAATATGTTAGAAACAATAGTAAGAAAGAAAAATAATTGAGGGGGGGAAGGATTGGGTGTGGGGGTCGGGGGGAGGCTGGGAAGGGATGTGAAGGGTAAACAAAGGAGGAGACTGCAATGTTTGATAAGAAATGTACGCATTATCCTGCCCATGTAATTGTAACCCCCCTGTACAGTATGTTCACAAAAAAAATAAAATAAAATAAAATAAAAAAAGAAAAATAATTGAGTCCTTATCTTGGGGTTCATTTCACCTAACATCAACTTATCTGACCGTTTCTGCTTGTCTCAGACGTATATAGTTATTGCAAATAAGGGAAACCATGGGACCTATGTTTCTTTGGGCCTGGCTTACTTCACTTAATATAATTTTTTCCAAGTCTTTCCATTTCCTAACAAATGGGGCAATGTCATTCTTTCTGATGGAGGCATAGAATTCCATTCCATTGTCTGTGTGTGTGTGTGTGTGTGTGTGTGTGTGTGTGTGTGTGTGTGTGTGTCTTACATTTTCTTGATCCATTGATCTACTGAGGGGCATCTGGATTGCTTCCATATATTAGCTATGGTAAATAATGCTGCAATAAACATAGTTATGCTGGTAGGTTTAGTATGGTCTTCTTTGTGATCATTCAGTTTAATGCCCAAAAGTGGGATTGCTGGGTCATAGTGGAGCTCTATGTGGAGTCTTTTGAGGAACCTCTATACTGCTTTCCAAAGTGGTTGAACGAGTTTACACTCCCACCAACAATGCAGTAGGGTTCCCTTCTGGCCACATCCCATCCAGCATCTGTTGTTATTAGAGTTCTTGATTATAGCCATTATAACTGGGGTGAGGTGGAATCTCAATGTTGTTTTGATTTGCATTTCTTTTATGGCTAAGGAGGTTGAGTAAGCATTTCTTTATGTATCTATTGGCCATCCTTCTTTCTTCTTCAGAGAAGTTTCTCTTTAAGTTTTTAGACCACTTATTTATTGGGCAGTTGTTTCTTTGAGGATTGTTGTTGGCGGCTTTAATTTTTTGAGTTCCAGGTATATTTTAGATATGAGACCTTTGTCCATTGTATGGCTAGTGAAGATCTTCTCCCAATCCCTGGGCTTTCTATTGATCTGGCTAACTATGTCCTTTACTATACAGAAGTTCTGCATTTTCATGCAATCCCATTTGTCCAACCTTTCTTCGATTTGTTGTGTTTCTGGGTCTCTGTTAAGAAAATTTCAGCCTGTGCCAAGGAGACCTAAGGTTTCTCCTATTCCATCCTGTAATGTTTTCAGAGTGTCTGCTTTGACTCTGAGGTCTTTGATCCATTTGGAGTTGATTCTGGTTCAGGGTGATATATAAGGATCTAGCTTTAATTTTCTACAAATGATTAACCAATTTTGCCAGCACCATTTACTGAAGAGGCTGTCTTTCTTCCATTCTATTGTTTTAGCTCCCTTATCAAAGATTAGATGGCTATAAGTCTGTGGGTTCATTTCTGGGTTTTCAATTCTATTCCATTAGTCATGAGGTCAGTTCTTGTGACAGTACCAAGCTGTTTTGATTGCTATTGCTTTGTGATAGAGTTTGAAATTTGATATTGATATTCCTCCAGCACTGTTCTTTCTGTTTAGGATCATCTTTGCTATTCGGGGTCTTTTATTTTTCCATATAAATTTTTGGATTGCCTCTTCTATTTCCTTGAAGAATGAGGTTGGAATATTAAAAATCAGTTCCTTAGGTTCCAATTGTATAGACATAACATAATTTCTATCATAATCTTGTGATGATAAACTTTTAGATCACCATCGATCCTTTATTGCTGTAAGCACTGTTTAAATGGGGCAAATTTGTCACATGTTAGGATCTACACATGATATGTTATGCATATGAGATTGATATTACTCTGTTTCTAAAATGCAAGAATAAGGGTTTGGGGGCAGCTTATTCATAAAGCACTACATATTCTTAAATAAATTGTTATGTTTTTAAGTGTCATAGATCTTCCATACCTTACTATCAAATACATTTTGCCTTAAAGAATTTAAATCTATCTTCTACTTTCAATAACATTTGTAAAATATGACTTCTTTTTTGGATATTCATCTTCTAGAACAGTATTTCCAGAGTCCTGAGATATTGGATATGAAAAGTAAAAGCAGCATGTTCATTTGTGAATTCACAAGGATCAATTAATAACATACCCTTGTATCTTATAATCCATGTCACATGTACATGAGGATGATAATCTATAAAGGATCACATTTTTCTACTGCCTGCATTAGTGCCTATGTGTTCATAAGTTGGCTAGTATGGAGGAAATGATCCTGTTTTAAAGATTTCAATGAATTTATTTCAATTTTGAGGTGGTGTACATTGTACAGCTCAAACACTAGAAACATCTAGTAGGAGCTTCAAACTCTTGTTCATGAAGATTGTCTTAAAATGGCACATGTGTTAGTAACCACAGAATCAGATAATGCTTGTTCTGAAAAATTATTTCATGCCAAACCCCTAAAAAGAAAAGCAATGGATATCAAAATTAAAAGATATTAAGTTACAAAGTAAGTACTGCCATAAGAAAGCTCAATGTTCAGATCTATAGCTCATGACATCCAAATTTAGAGTTAAATTTTCTCTTGGTGGGCAGAGTAATACATGCTTGTAATACCAGCTCTTAGGAGTTTAAGACCAGAGAGTGGTGAGTATAAGGACAGGCTGGGATACCTAGTAAGATATATTTCTATCACAGAAAAATGAGGGTGACAAATAATGATGAGAAAATTCAGAATGGTCACAATGGTGATTAAAAAGCTGGCACTAAAACTAATGGTTACATTTCTGGTCAATGTTGTCTTACACAACATTAGAGTTTTAGGATATAATTTTAACAATAAGTGTGATTAGGTTAATTTGCATATGTTTTAAAATACTTATGTAGTATAAAGAATGATGTTTGTCTCTCAACTGATAGCATCATAATCATAGTAAATATTTCCTCACTGCTTACTATCTTCCACTGATGTGTTCATTTCTTTTCATATATTTTCCTTTGTTACAACAATCTACTGAGATGGATATATTGTTATTGATAGTTATGGGTAAGGCAATCAAATCCCAAAGACTGTTCTTATCTGTTCAGTTCTCCATGCTTTTGCATTTTACCTGGACTTACTTGGACTGACTTCACTATGCTCCACTTGTTTGCTTGTATTCGTTTATTGACCTCTTTGACCCTCCCTCTCCTACACAAGTTGACACACCATGATACTTTTGGTTCTTTCTCACATTCCCTCATTGCAATTGGTTCTCTTGCCTTCTCCCATATTTGCCTATTTGATTGCCAAGATCTGGAAGTATCCTATGAATCCAAAGATATGATTCTAGGCTCTTCTGCAGAGCTAAGCAGATTTCCAAATTTCTACTAGCCATAGCCCATTCATATTCCTTGCTACTTGCTCAAAAGCAGCCCTTTGTTTTCTAAGATAATAAATTACTATATTTCCTATTTTTGCTGCCACTACTATGATTGTCCCAGAGCTACAGAGTGAAACATGGGAGACCTTTTAGATTCCTTCTATTCCATTCTTTTCTACTTGACTTCCACCGGTAAATTGTATTCAAAGTAATATACATTCAACCTCACATTCATGTCATCCTTCCCATTGTAAATTCTGTTACATTTTACAGGCCTTCAGTGCCTCCCCCACTCCCATCCCTAAGAGAATCCTAATTGATTTCCTCACCTCCCATTTCTTGACCTTTTAATCAGTCCTATTGATTTTTCTGTCCATTAATTTATCCAGAACTCTGGTCTAAACATGATAGGTATCTCCTATTTCAGAAACATTTATAAAGACTACTCAGACGCAAGATTTTTCATAATACCTCTCTAGTCTACCTTTCTAAATGTTCACAGGCAAACCAGATGAATACCAGAACATTGTAAAAACTTCATTGTGTCAGATTCCACAATTCACTCCACAGAGTACTCCCTCCACTCCCTCCACTGCTAAGAGTTTATTCATACACACACACACACACACACACACACACACACACATACACACACACACAAACACACACAACACACACAACACACACACACATACACACACGCACTCCCATCTATCTCAATTGTCATATCATCGTCTAGTTTCCCTGAATTTTACTTACTTCAAAGTTACTCAAGTAGCAACATTCCTAGAACACAATTATGGTACTACTTTTGTGCTTTACATTATAGGGTTTTTTGTGTGGGGAGTTTCATGGGGGAGGAGGGGTTGTCGGTCCTGGGGCTTGAACTCTGGGCTTGGGCACTATCCTTGTGCTCTTCAGCTCAAGGCAAGCACTCTACCACCTGAGCCACAGCACAACTTCTGGTTTTCTTATGGTTAATTAGAGATAAGAGTCTCACGGAATTTTCTGTCCAAGCTGGCTTTGAACTGTGATCCTCAGCTCTCAGGTTCCTGAGTAGCTAGGATTACAGGCACCCGCAGTATATTTTGTTTGTTTGTTTATGAGCAGCTTCAAATACCTGAAAGTCTGTCATGTGGAAAAGTGATTAAATTTGTTCCATAAATATCCAGAGTAGAAACAATATTCATGACTCAGATAATAAAGACAGTTTTTAGCTCAATACAGTAAAGAATTTGTGACATTGTCCCAAAAGTCTGCTGCTCTCAAGTGTAGCACATTCTTGTCATTTTACTGTCCACGCAGATACTAAAAAACTACCTTTTTTAAAAATTTAATTTAATTTTATTTGTGAACTTACTGTATAGAGGAGTTATAATTACATGGGCAGGACAATGCGTACATTTCTTACCAAGCATTGCAGCCTCCTCCTTTGTTTACCCTTCACATCCCTTCCCAGCCTCCCCCCTCCCCTACCAATCCCAATCCTTCTCCTTCTGCCCCCTTACCTCCCCCCTCCCCCGCACCAACGTTGTAAAGCTCGTTTTGGACATGACAACTTGTACTTCTCATTGTTGCAACAGGTCCACCTGTATCTTTAAACAACTGGTTTTTCCCCATCTCCTCCACAAGTTATACTGACATCAAATATAGTGAAAGCAGGGGTTATACTGTGGGGGAGGGACAAACAAAGCAACAAAGAGATAATCTTATAAATGCATTAGAAACACATGTATGAAAGAAAAAAACATTAAAATACATATCTAAGGGTTCGGTCGGATAATGTGATGTCTAAAAAACTACCTTTAAGAAATGTAGTAGAAAAGATACATGAATGGTACCAGATAATCAATAATAGTGTCTTCCAAACCAGTGATTTTCTGTGTGTGTGTGTGTGTGTGTGTGTTTTACATTTCTAAAGGCATTTTAGAAGCCCAACTTAAATATAATTTTGCCATCCATGGTTATGGTGAATCTGTTTCTGAAAATCAACCCTTTGTAAATTTTTAGAAAAAAAACAATTATAATATATACCATAATAGATTCTTGTTCTTATGCATATGCATGATATTAATATATAACTGCTTATTTATTGACTATCAATTTGAAAACTCACTTCTTCACCCCTCTATAAAGTGTGCAAATGGTTCTTTCTTTGCATTTTTCTACAATATGAAAACAGTAGGGAAAAAACAAAATGGTTAAATAGGGATACGGGTTGACCCATTGTAGCAATGAGATGTACAAGACAATATGTTGAAAACAAACTTTACAATTTCGGCAGAGGGGGCAGGTAGTTGTGATGGTGGGAGGGAAGGGATGGTAGGGGAAAAACAAAGGAGGAGGCCACAATGCTCGATAGGAAATGTACTCATTACTTTGCTCATGTAACTGTAACACCTCTGTACAATATTTTCACAATAAAAACTTACAAAAGAAAACAACCCTGAAAACAGGAGGCTATAGGGCCTAAGGTCGATATGAAAAAGTTTTACCTCATTTGACCCCTCATAGGGGTCTTAATTAAGATCTTAGGATCCTAATTAAACACAGTGCACATGTAGATGTTGACTTCTAAAGGGATTCTCTCATATCTTTCTATGTAACCATTGATTTGATAACATTTAAAGATGGCTTTACTAATTCTGGGTGCCAGTGGCTTACTCCTATAATTCTAGCTACTGAGGTGGCTGAGATATGAGGACTGCAGTTCAAAGCCAGCCCAACAAAATAGTCCCCATGAGACTCTTATCTCCAATAAACTACTCAAAAAAAGCCAGAGGGGTAGAATGCCAGCCTTGAGCACAGTGAGGCTCAGGAACAGCATCCAGGCCCTCAGTTCAAGCCCCAGGACTGATGGGGGAAAAAAAGAAAGGAAGGAAGGAAGAAATAGCCTAAGAATTTAACAGTGAGTTCCTTATTGTACAGGTGATTTTTATTTTAAAAAGAAAATGTAAAAAAAAAAAGCTTAAGCAAATGTAAAGACATTTCTTAGAGTGTGACTGTTTAAAGATATTTCTTACAGATAAATTAGAGTTCATGCAAAAAAGGCAGTAAATAAACTCATAAACCAATGTTCAATCACTAGTCATTAAATGAATGTGAGTTAAACAATGAGATATGATTTCATACTTAATGAATTGGGCAAAAATGTTTTTTTTAATAACCTACACTCAAACCCATGCTTTTACAGTGAACATATTGCTGCAGAATTATAAATTAGTGGAGTATTTTTAAGAGGATAATTTACAATGTGAATACATTAAGATCAAATAAAAATCCTTATTCTTTGAACCAAGAATTCTAACCATCAGAATGTATCCTAAGAAAACAGGATAGAGGACTGGGAACATAGCTTAGTAGTAGAGTGCTTGCCTCGCATTAATGAACCCTGGGGTTTGATTCTTTAGTACCACATAAACAGAAAAGGCTAGAAATGGCGCTGTGGCTCAAGTAATAGAGTGCTAGCCTTGAATACAGAGAGGCTTAGAGACAGTGCCCAGTCCCTGAGTTCAAGCTCCAGGACTGACAAAAAAAAAAAAGAATGAAAGAAAAAGAAAATCAAAATATGATAGAAAAGCCTATTTACTTTGACATTCATTGTAGTGTAGGTAACAACTAAAATTTTCGATTATAACCAAATATTTCCATGGATTAGTTTTATTATACAATGTATAGCCATTAAACTATAATTCACAAGATTATATAGTAATATGAGAAAAAGATAAGCAGATATTAGTAATGAAATCAAGATTCAGAACTATACCTATATATTATTACAATTTTGTACAACATGCCATATGGACAAGAACTAGGAAAAAATTTGACATCTTGCAAGAGTGGTATTAAAATTAACTATGTGCTCTTGTTTGCTGAAGTACCATGCTATTTCTACACTAAAGTCAGAGAAAGTCATGCATAATCTTCTCTATGGAAGGAAGCAATACTGGGTAGGTGCTTTGGTAGAATATCAAAGTGGTGTATTAGGTTTTTGGTGTGTTCTATGAAGCTTTAAATGCAGCTTCTCTCCAGTTCTTTCTAACTTGTTTCATGATTCCAAATGATCTGAAGGAAAAGAAATGTTTGGAATAGTCTTTGAATTTGTTGTGGAAACTCAGTTTCTCCTAGTGGCCAGGTAGCTTCTGACAATAAATTATACGTAAGTTCTTGAACGCAAAGGGATGTGACAGACTCTTAAACAAACAAGGATGCTTACTGTGTACTAATTGCCTATAACATGCCAGACCAGAGCTTGTACTCTTCTAAACGGTGTCATAATTTAAAATATACACAAAAAATCTCATTAAAACTTATTTTCTCTGTTTTTCTTTTTTCCAAATGAGTAAATGGATGTCTTATAGAAAAAGAAATAGTTTACTTCAAGTCACACAGGTATTATTGGCAGGTTGAGAATTTGAATTCCAATGTCTCTCCCTCTAATGTTCACTTTTTTTGTATCACAGTAGGCTTCCTCACAGAATGGTATCATTGGGGAGGGGGGATAATCCAACTTCTAAGGAGATATTTCACAGTCACTACATCAAGAAACCAATTATAACCAAATTTTTGAGTCACTGTAGCCAATTGGCTGAGCACTGAAATAGCATTTTAGTAAGGCCAACATTTCTTGACCTAATAGACAATGGTGTCCTACCCTTCCACATCCATTGATAGAAACAACTCCTAAATTTCTTTGTCTTCTAAACACAGCTAAAGAGTTCAAGGAAGTTTGTTTCCTCTGCTCACCATTTTTTCATTCTGTATTTCCTTTCTGGAGTAATATTAGCCAGCTTTCCATTGCTGTAACGAAGTAGCTCAGATAATCAGTTTAAACAGAGGAAAAGTTTATGTTGGCTCATGGTTTCATAAGCTTTCATTCCTACCAGGAATTGACTTCATTGGTTTTAGCTTGTGCAAGGAAAGCAGGTAGCATGTGAGAAAGCAAAGCTGCTCATGCCATGGAAACGAGGAAGCAAAGAGAGAGTCAAGGAGGCTAGAGTCACAAGGTCGTTTTAAAAGCAGACTCTTGGGGTTCATTTCGCCTCACATCAACTCCAAGATAAGTATTCAAATGATTTTTCTATCTTGCGATTGTTTCTAACACATTTATAAGATGATTTCTTTGTTGCTTTGTATGTCCCTCCCCCACAGTATAACCCTGTTTTCATTGTATTTGATGTTGGATAATTTGTGGAGGGGAAAGGAAAAAACAAAATGTTTAAATAGGGATACAGGTGGACCCATTGCAACAATGAGATGTACAAGTTGTTATGTCGAAAAACGAACTTCACAACTTTGGCAGGAGAGGGGACAGGGAAGGAGGCGGGGTGGGGGGGGGAGGCAGGGAGGAAGATAGGAAGGGAAAAAAAGGAGGAGGCAACAATGCTTGTTAAGAAATTTACTCATTACCTTGCCCATGTAATCGTAACCCCTCTGTACGGTATTTTCACAATATAAATAAATACATAAATAAATAAATAAGCCGACTCTTGGTGATCTAACTTCCTCCCATGAGACCCCAACACTTTAAGGATTCCACCACTTCCCAATATAAACACGGGCTGAACACCAAGTCTTTAACCTACCAGACTTGGAAGGATACTCCCTTAAAACATAAAGTGTAGTCAAATTTTAACAGTCAATTAAAAAAATTAAGTCCAAAGAGTAAAAAGTGAGCAGTAAACTCTCAACGAACAGCTAGCTAATTGGCAAGAAAACCGAGGGAAATTAAACTTTATTGAAATTTCCAGTAACGTACATAATTTAATAGTCTCAAAGTTCTTCTTTAGAAAAACATGTGATGTCACGTGTGTCTTTACAAAATATGAAAAAAATAACTAAAATGTTATGATCATGGGAAAAATGTTTTGTGTATCATTATATTTTAGGAGTATTTTCTTCTAGTTCTATGTAGAATATAATTGGTAATTTGAGAGGAATTATGTTGAATCTGTAGGTATGTACGTCTAATATTATTGATTCTTCCAATCCATAAATATGGAAGATATTTTCATATTGTGTATTTGTTCTTTAATTTACTATGTGTCATTGTTATATAGTGTTCAATAATTTGCCTCTTAACTAATTAAATTTTTCCCTGAAAATTAAAAAAAGATGGATTATTTTAATTTCTAAAATTAGAAAAGAAATGAACAAAGTGAAAATGAGATAATTTGTCAGAATATTAGAACAAGTGATTATCCTTGAGAACACTTTTTGGGTACCAGTGCCAGTCCTGGGGCTTGAACTCAGGGCCTGAGCACTGTTCCTGAGCTTTTGTGCTCAAGGTTAGCACTTACCACTTGAGACACAGCTCCATTCCCAACATTTTGAGTGGTTAACTGGAAATAGAGTTTCGTGGAATTTCCTGCCCAGGAAAGTCAGTTTCTCAGATCTCAGCCTCCTCAGTTCTGGGGAACATTTTTTATAAAGATAGTATTAAGTCAAGAAGCTACTACAGTCGACATAAGTATTTGGAACATTATATATTAGAAGAATATGTAATATAAACAAATCATAACATATTGGAAGAATCTGTTATATAAACAATGGTAAGATCTTAGGTTAAGCAAAAGTAAGAAAGCTTTTGGGATATTTCTAATCTGAAATGCCATGGCCAGAGGTGCCTTTGCATAAAACTATTATTAGAATTAGGTGGGCATGATTAACCAGTGCAGCTCTCAGTCTCATGAATGCTTGTGTGTACACACATAAGAATCCATATGTGATAAACATTTACTTGAATGTGCAAAATTAAGGTTGCATGAATATGTTAGTTGAAATGTCTGTATCATTGGACAAGTATAATGATATATTTGTAGCATAAACATTTCAGTAAACACAAATCCTTCCCCTTTCTGAAAACCTGATATGCCATTCTTTATAAAGTTTATTGCATATTTTAACTATGAGTCTTCATTTCATCTTTGTAAATCTACAAAATGTCTTAATTAATTCTTAATTTTTTTATTTTAGAGAAAATTTAGAATCACAGAAAAAGCAGAAATTTCAGAGCTCCCTAAATGTGGTGCATTAGTTATAAATGATGAGACAATGTCATTAAACAATTATGAATTAAATTTCATAGTTTACATTGTGGTCTTTGCATTTAACACTCCATAAATTTTTGACAAATATAATGACATTTATCCACAATTGTACTCTCGTGCACAGTGTTTTAACTTCAGTAAAATTTTTCCAAGCCACATATTTTAATACAACAATCATTCTCTGATCACTGTATATCACCTTAATATGGCTACAATGTTGCTTCCAAGCTGATATTGTATTGAGCTTTTGCAAAGTCATGGAGAAAAGTCAATAGAATCAAAATACTAAAAAGGTCAATACCAACTACTAACTTTCTGGGAAAATTGCCAAACTCATAATAATACCATCTTTGGCCCTGTTAACAAGGTAAGATTATGAATGCATCTAAAATCTTAAGATATGTCAATTTAGGAAACAAGAAAGAGATTTGGCTTACTGTAGCAAAGCATGATGCCAAGAACTGAATAGATAATCACTTGATGGATTCTAAAGTTTTAAAATCTAGTCAGAAACATCCAATGTATAGTTTAGTGTTGTCTAAATAATCTTTATTATTCCATACAGAACATAAAGATACTTTGAAGTAGCATATTGTAACACTCCAGCGTCGTACATGGAAAATGCTATAAAACAGTAGTGATAGAAAAAAATAATTGACAATACTTCAATAAGCTGAGTTCCCACTAAGACTTAATGAATCATCTACAATAAACCAGATCCTCCAGAAATCATTTTGTCATTTGTCTCCTTGTTTCATATTACACTGAAACATTATAACATTCTTTCCAGGCATCTCAGTTCCTCCATTCTGGCACAATGAGTTGATCTTGACACTTTACTGAAATGGCAGAGCTATCACATAAAATGTGCTCATCATCTGTGCTTCCTAACCCCACTCCACAGGCATTTACATGATGTCTTCCACAGTGTGCACTCTACCTTAATTTTCCTTCTTTGAGAATTATTCTATCTACTATTTCTTCCTAATTGCATTTTTATTCCCTCCTTCCCCATGTACTTTTTATCTTATGTTTAGGCATTAGGGTGTGGTTGAAAATCTGAAAAACCTAATTGTATACTGTATATTATATTGTACATGTTATGTGTTATATATAAATTTATTTTAAATGTTTTTGGGTATAAATTGGGGATTCTCTTGTCAAACAGATGTAGATAAGGATGAAGATAGAGAACTCTAAGGATGTTCATGCCTTTGACTTGTAGGAGTCAATGAAGTTGAAATGAGTGATTTGGTAAGACATCCTAGAAAGTATGGATACTTTCCTCCTTAGAACTAGATAGCTTAGATCCAGTTCTGAACCTATTGCTCCAAGTGTTTTTTTAAAGTTTGTTTCAGATCTCCAGAGATATTGGTTGTGGTTTATTAGAATAGATGCCTAACACTCTTAAATAAAAATCAGTACCCATGGAAATTTGTTACAGTCAAAGTATGCTCTACTTCTGATGTGTGTTCACATCACTCCTAGTCTATACTATTCAATCAGAGTCCAAGGCTGAGACTAAAGCTGAGATTACTGCTTAGAGTCTCAAGTACCCCAGAGCTGAGATTCCTTCCATGATATTGAAGCTAACATATTATATTCTCCCTTTTCCCCAATACCACTCTGAATTCTTCTGCCTCTTTTAGTCTCAGAGAGATTAGCCTGTAGGCTATGTTCCAAATAAATAAAAAAAACACGTGAGTCACTTTTACTAACACCATATAGTGAGATTTCATCCCAAGAAAGATGAAATCTACAGATATTATTTGTCATCTATATCTATTCTGGATGTTCATCTTTGGAAATTCAAATTATAGTTCTAATAATATTTTGTTATAATCCATGTGCCTTCCATGCGTACTTATTTAGTTCTCAAAACAATTCTGTGACATAAATGTTTTGTCCTCACTTCAAACATAACATGAATGTCAGTAAATAATTTAACTTCCTCAGATAGTGCTAGATATCACAATGGAGTTCAGGTGCATTCTCCTTACCTCATATTTGAGTGTGCTAAAACACAAACATCTCCAGCAACATATCAGTGTTTACATAATACATAGGGCTTATAATAGCTAATGATTCCTATATATACAATCCCAGACATTGCTATTTTCATTCAATCCTCACAGCATTCCACCATGCAGATGCTACATATTTTTTAACTATTTACATGTTAGTAATTGCACTTACGGCTTGTATTAGAACCCAGACAGACTGATTTCTCAGCCCAGATATATAACTTCCATTACATCTTGATGATCTATACAATGTATATGTTGGGAACATCTTGAAAAAGCTCCATTTATTCCTCCAAGATAATGTCATCTGTCTGATATATTTTCTGTCTATTACAATCACTAGAAGAAATAAATCCCAGTATGGCATTTTTTCCTCCAAAATTTGCATGTCCTACAGAAAATGAAAGGTAGCCTAGATTAGGTTAATAGGTGCAACTTGCCCTTTCTTCCTTTCCAATGTTCTCACCCTTACCCAGCATTCTGTAGTTCATAAAGAAGCTAATTTGGAAAAGAGAGCTGCAAAATCACACTTTGCTTTACTAAGCACCATTACCCCTCTTCTGGCTTCTCTCGCTGGAGCTGACTTCTGAAATGCAATTTTCTCCAAAATTCAATTTAAACCACATTTTTTTAATTCAGTCAACCCAAGTCCTAGGTTCCTCTACATATTATTGACACTTCTTTACAAAGTCCTTTAATACTTCATAGCTAAATCTTATAGTAATCGTTCAATAAATGATGGATAAATTTAATGAGTTTTCAGGCTATGTTTAAAATGCCCAGTTTCAAGCCAGTTGTTCTTTTTTTTTTAATTTAATTTAATTTTATTTGTGAACATACTGTACAGAGGAGTTACAATTACATGGGCAGGATAATGCGTACATTTCTTACCAAGCATTGCAGCCTCCTCCTTTGTTTACCCTTCACATCCCTTCCCAGCCTCCCCCCTCCTCCCCCAATCCCAATCCTTCTCCTTCCCCCCCTTACGCCCCCCCCCCACACACTGACGTTGTAAAGCTCGTTTTGGATATGACAACTTGTACTTCTCATTGTTGCAACAGGTCCACCTGTATCCTTAAACAACTGGTTTTTCCCCATCTCCTCCACAAGTTATACTGACATCAAAGCAGGGGTTATACTGTGGGGGAGGGACATGCAAAGCAACAAAGAGATAATCTTATAAATGCTTTAGAAACTCATGCATGAAAGAAAAAAACATTAAAATACACATCTAAGGGTTCATTTTCCTAACATCACATTATCTGACCTTTTCCGCTTGACTCATACATATACTAGATATTACAAATAAGGGATACCATGAGACCTATGTTTCTTTGGGCCTGGCTTACTTCACTCAATATAATTTTTTCCAAGTTTTTCCATTTCCTAACAAATGGGGCAATGTCATTCTTTCTGATGGAGGCATAGAATTCCATTGTGTATATATACCACATTTTCTTGATCCATTCATCTACTGAGGGGCATCTGGGTTGGTTCCATATCTTAGCTATGGTAAATAATGCTGCAATAAATATTGTTGTGCTGGTAGCTTTAGTGTGGTCTTGTTTGTAAACATTTGGGTAAATGCCCAAAAGTGGGATTGCTGGGTCATAGGGGAGTTCTATGTGAAGTCTTTTGAGGAACCTCCATACTGCTTTCCAAAGTGCTTGAACAAGTTTACATTCCCACCAACAATGAAGTCAGGTTCCTTTCTGTCCACATCCCCTCCAGCATCTGTTGTTGTTAGAGTTCTTGATTTTTGCCGTTCTAACTGGAGTGTGGTGATATCTCAATGTTGTTTTGATTTGCATTTCTTTTATGGCTAGGGATGTTGAACATTTCTTCATGTGTCTACTGGCCATCCTTCTTTCTTCTTCAGAGAAGTTTCTCTTTAAGTCTTTAACCCACTTATTTATTGGGCAGTTGTTTCTTTGAGGATTTGTTGTTGGGGGGTTTAATTTTTTGAGTTCCAAGTATATTTTAGATATGAGACCCTTGTCCGTTGTATGGCTAGTAAAGATCTTCTCCCAATCCGTGAGCTTTCTATTGATCTTGCTAGCTATGTCATTTGCCCTGCAGAAGCTCTGCAACTTTATGCAATCCCATTTGTCCAACCTTTCTTTGATTTGTTGTGTTTCCGGGTCTCTATTCAGAAAATTTTGGCCTGAGCCAAGGAGACCTAGGGTTTCTCCTATTCCATCCTGTAATGTTTTCAGAGTGTCTGCTGTGAGTTCAAGGTCTTTGATCCATTTGGAGTTGATTCTGGTGCAGGGTGATATATAAGGATCTAGCTTAAGTTTTCTACATGTAGTTAACCAATTTTGCCAGCACCATTTACTGAAGAGGTTGTCTTTCTTCCATTCTATTGTTTTAGCTCCCTTATTGAAGATTAGATAAGCCAGTTGTTCTTAATCAGTTGAAATGAGACTTCTTATATTTCCAATCACCAATCAGGATGGTTCTGAAATGTATTATCCTAAATTTTTAGCTTTCTGTGGAAGGCATTATTCTACTCTTACTGGGTTTTCTACCATATCATAATTTAAATACACAGTTCCAGATTATGTTAGGATATATAGGATAGTAAAGGATGTAATAAATACATATAATCCTGATGGCACTAACAGCACTTGACTTCTGGGGTTTAATAAATACCAGAGGCTTGTGAATATGTTTAATACATAATAGTTCATATCATAGGTAAAGTTCCTGTCAAAAATATTGCTAAGTAACTATTTTGCAGCCTCTTCACATGAAGCATCTTGAATATCTTACTATTGAGAATCATCTAAATTATATGAGAATATAATGTAAACAATAGCCATGAGTTAGGAATAAAAAAGTACTATGAAATTACAAAGACTACAGACACTATTCATCACAAGAGGCTAAAAGAATACAGAGGATAACTCATGAGGTAAACTGTTAAGAGCATAAAGATGCTCCATAAATAATGTACTTGATATAAAAAGTCAAAATAGTCCTATGAGCTGCTTCTTCCTTATGACTGATAAATAAAACATCTCAATAGAAGAACAAACAGCTCAAATGAGTTTAGGCAACCATACACTGATGTATGTGAATACACCTGAAAATCCATTAAAAATATTCTATAATACTTCAGAACTTTCAACTCAATACTACTGAAGCCAGACACTGATGACTTATGACTACTCAGGAGGCTGAGATGCATAGGATCCTAGTTTGAACCCAGCTGGGGAAGAAAAATCTGCTAGACTCCATCTCTATAACCAGCAAAAACCTAGTCTAGATATGTGGTTCAAGTGATACAGAGCCAAGCAAGCAAGCTGCAGACCCTGGTACCCAAGGGTGGAGGAAACTAGTGGAGAGTATATTTAATTAACCTTCAAAATATGTCTACTGTATGCCATGTAAGTTTTTAATGATTTACCAAAAGATAACTTATTTAATCCTTAAAGTTATTAGGTATATTCTATGACTATCTTCCATTTCCACTATGTAGGAATGGAGACAGCGCGAGTGGTTAGGTAGGGTCTTATCTATAACAACTGAAGTAGTTGGTGGTTTAACTCCTCTGTCTTACTGTTGTACAAAAAGTTGAGGTTGTTGTTTTGTTTTTACTGATAAGTTGAGTGATTGTTGGGGTTTTTAATGCCCTCATTTCCACAATATTATACTATATACAACTATAGTAATATAAACCTTTCCAGCTTATACAAGCAGGAAAATTAAGTGAATTAAAGCAAATCCAAAAAGGAAATTAACTTATAAGATGAACAATAAACTTATAGTCAAGTTTTACCATACCAACTATATCATACCAACTATATATAGAACTTTTAAACAATGGGAGTTGGAAAATGGAGAAGGAATTCATCCTATGAAACCAATAGTTCTTAATTCCAAAATTAGAAAAAGTTTACTTTTAATTATAGGACTTTTTATCAATGAATATTTTGAAACACCTTAACTAAAATATCAAATCAAAACAAATAGCATATTTCAAAAGGCAATGCATCTTAACCATGAAGGAAGCCAAACATTATTATATCTTCTAAAAAATTATTTAAGTGTAATTCACCATAGTAAAAGACTAAAGGAGAAAAGCCTATGTTAACTATAGTTAATGCTGAATCACCACGGTGAGAAAATATAAACACCTGAAAGGAAAAGGGAATAACGAATGAACCAGGCTGGCTCTGGAATGCTTCAGGAGAAAAAACCCCATTCTGCCCTGCTCTCTGCTCTTACACTCCCTAGTCATCTGTCTGGCTCAGTTGGACTCTACCTACTGGAAGCAAATGGGAAAATAAGAAAAATATGTTTTTAAAATAAATTTCCATTAATCCATCTTTCTAATCTAGTACTTAATACTTGTCTGCTTGAAAACCCCAAACTACTTCTAACTCAATGAATTTTTTTTTACTGCCTGGATTAAGATGCTATCTTTTCTGTGGTTTTATGTGTTTCAACTAATAAATTAAGTCATATACATAGATAATTCATAAATGTAGTAATATAATATAAATGAAGTTTATAGCATTGATATTATACATTACAAGCACAATAATGTTGTTTTATTTATGAACTACGGGCTAATTTATTTTGTCTCCAAACTCAAATGTGGAAATAAAAGTAAACTCTAGATAGGAGCTTACTTAAATTATGAGTCTAGCATGCTTAAAAATTCTTTCCTTGGAAAAAACAAATCGTTTAAATAGGGATACAGGTGGACCCATTGCAACAATGAGATGTACAAATCATTATGTGGAAAAACAAACTTTACAACTTTGGGGAGGGGGGAAGTTGGGAAGGGATAAGAAGGGGAAACAAAGGAAGAGGCAACAATGCTTGATAAGAAATGTACTCATTATCTTGGCCATGTAATTGTAACCCCTCTGTATGGTATTTTCACAATAAAATAAAAAATTAAAATTAAAAAAAATTATTTTCTTGGGAAGAAGAACATGAAGGGGGAAAAAGGTTAAGTACTAGAACTAGAAATATGATACTCTAAACAGGAGTTCCTCAGGTTATCCTTTCAAGTGAGTGGAGATAATGTGTCCACCTACCAAGGAGGAAAAAATTAATATGAGCTGAAGTGAGAGAAGAGAGGAACCAGAAATTGTCCTCTCAGTGTTATATTTCCAAAAAGAAAATATTCCGGTTGCTGGTGGTTCACGCCCATAATCTTAGCTACTCAAGAGGCTGAGATCTGAGGATCACGGTTCAAAGCCAGCCTGGACAGGAATGTCCGTGAGATTCTTATTTATCTCCAATTAACCATCAGAAAACCAGATGTGGTACAGTGGTTCAAGTGGTAGAGCGCTAGCCTTGGGCTGAAGAGCTAAGGGACAGCGCCCAGGCCCAGAGTTCAAGCCCCAAGATCAAAAGAAAAGAAAACCTTTAGGAAACATTTATTTAAAAAATGTTTTAACCTGATATCTCAATGGTAACAGTAACAAAAAGAAGTAATACTCTTATCATCCGAATGGGATTCCAAGAATGAAAAAAAAAAACAAACTAACTAACTCCTAACCACTTGCAAGAACTGAAGCATACCCTCTCAGTGGCTGCTACCAAAGCAGATGTCACTTCAGGGGAGGCCAGAGAAAAGGGTGCCAAGCAGGTTTGGATATGCAAATATGCAGTGTTAAGGAGATTTTACTTTATCCTAATTCTAATCTATATCAATTTATAGGTGGAAAACAAATTTTCTGAGGCCATTTTGTAACAACTTATTCTTTTCTGAAAGGTATTTTACAGGTGTGCATGCCAGTATGTCCAACTGTGGCTCTTAAAATTTGTCTCAAACCTAAAGACAGAGAATTTCAAGGAGATCCCAACAACCAGTTCAAGAGACTCTGAACAAATGTGGCAGACGTTCTTTTAAATGTCTGCTTTTACAACTGCCTCAAAAACCCTTTATTGTTTTTTTCTTTATTGTCTTTCTCTTACACTTAGCATTCTTTTCTCTAATCATCAAGAAAATCAAAAGAATGTCTTTAAAAGGGATGAGATCTTGCTGGCCCCCTTAACAGGAAAGTACTAGTTTGCCTTGAGATACCGGCTGCTCATCTGTATACACTGTAAAACAAAAGTGGTTTGTCTATGCTCACTTTCAAATTTGTTGACCACAATGCATCCTCATTTTCACAATGCTTGGATTCATTGCTCATAGCACCTTAAAACATTGAGAGTGAAGGAGGAAAATGGATCAGACATCAAAATTTCTTGAATTAATCTCACCTCTACCACTAGATAATTTGGGGAAATTTAACTAATTTGAAGCACATCTGTAAAATGAAAATCAAGACAATACTTCATTTGTGGACCTCATGGAGTTTTACATGAAGATCAGAGCAAATCATGGATATCAAAGCAGTCTGTAATGTGCATGGTGATATGCTCATTAGAAACTATTACAAATGAATTACCCTTCAATTATGATGGGTAATAGTTCATGTACTTTGAGCTATTTATCTGGCTGCAGTGTTGGTTTAATCAGAATCAACCATATTGTGTGGTCTCCCTTGTGAGTGGCCAGGGTTAGAGGTTTAGTCCTATACTGTACATGAGGTGCCTTCTAAACCGAAGAGAGTTGAAATATAGTTATGGGATCAACATGACAGTCCCTAGACTTTGTCTCCTCAAGGACTACCTCATACTGAGGACAGTATGAAAGGAGATCCCAACAGGTTTGTTGTCATTGCCTTGGCCAGGTTTAGAAAGACAGTAAGCTTCACATTTATATGACAGAGCTTAATTGAATCTCAAAATCCTTTAACTACAACTACCATTATAATTCTCATTTTATCAACAAGGAAACTGAGGATAAAGTTAAGTATATGACTTACCAAACCATCACACAGCTTACAAGTAGAACAATTAAAAACTAGAAACAGTTGTTTGGATCAAAGCCTCTATTTCTATGTTTTTAAAAACTCTATCATTTTCTGAGAGAAAGAAAAGACAGGAAGGAAATGAAAGAAAAAAGAAACCACATGACTTTGAGACAAACACCATTTGGTAAAATAATAGATGAGAGTGAAGCTATGGAGCTTATAATAATCATATTCTCTCACCAACTGCCAGAGGGGTTCTGTATCTCAAAATACAGGGCATTTGAGAGGAGATCCTTTAATCCTTCCATATAAAACTATAACAACCTGAACTGAAAAATAATTGAGACTTTTAGACATACTATAATAACAGAGTTTCATGATTTGCCTGAAATCTAAAATCTGAGACCACTAAAACTTACATTCTCATCTCTAGCAGTAGGTTGGTCACTGCAGGGAGTATAGATAGACAGACAAATAGACAGACAGATAGACTGTTATACACCATTATCTATTTTTGGTATATTCTTTACTCCTGTAATGTAAACAATAAAAATATGTAAGCTCAGAGAAATAAGCAACTTGCCTGTCACTCTTCTAGCAAAAGGTAAACATATAATTGAAACCAAGCCTTTCAGTTCATGATCTTTCTACTGTAACTGTCTCCTAAATTCATGCAGCATTTTAGCCAGTAGCCATAAGAGCACTCTATAGACTTTTCTCAATTAATAGATTCAAAATAAGCCTCTTGATTAGGTATGTGAGTCATTAATTTGACTATTCTTTAATGACTATTGGATACTTTGTGTTATTTATAATCCCTTCAAATTTCTCTGTGGTAGATATGCATGCAAAAATGTGTAAGCTCTTTCCTACAATCTCAGCTCTACTTCTTCTTCTTGTGGCAACAATAAACTAAAAGAAAAAATGTAATAGTGTTGAAATGCAATGATAAAATATTATTTTTAATATTATTTTAATTTTAATAGATGCTCCTATACAAAGAGTGCCGAAGAATAATTAGTTACATGTGTACAAAGTATAATGACCAAATCAGGGCTATGCATACCTTTTTTAAGCTAACAATAATTTCATTCTTCATTATGTTTTGAAATAACTATATAGCAAAGATTTTGCTTTTGTAAAATGAAAATAAGTTAATACCTATTTAAGATCATAGTTTAGACAGAATACAATATTAAGAGTCAATCCTACATCTTATGAAAAGAAAGACATAACAGCTGAGGTCATCCATAGTTCAGTCAATAGATGATTGGACTCCCCAAAGGAAAAATATAATTAGTGTCCTCTTTTGTATGTGTGTCTGCTTTAACAAATCAGCACTTTTCAAAAACCTAAATAATTAAATAAATTTATTAGCTCCTTGCTGATCTATTTAGAGTTGTAAATTACTTTCAGGTTGATTTTTGCTTTGCTTTGTTTTCTTGGGATGAGGGTAGGTGTTTAATTACAAGCTAACTATAAATCTTGATTGAGAAAGGGCTGAATAGATTTAGACTATGTCTAAATCTTCTTATATAGGCAGAAGTTTGGGGTTTTTTTAGCAATTTAAATGCTTTAAAAATAAAAGATTCCTCTTAGGTTACCTCATCCCCAGGAGATATTCACATACAGGATAGATCATCATTTGGATACTCAAAAAGAGATAGAAGTATCTAATAGACAACTAAATGTCCCTTTCTGATCAGACAGTTAAATGTCAATTTGCAAAAATATGTCTCCTATAATTTTGCTAACATTATTAAATAAACAGTCTATCTTTAGACAAGCTGTTTGAGTTAAAATAACCATACTGAGGACCTCATAGCTGTGGCCATATATGGGACTAAGACAAGATGTGGAGTAGCTGTGAATTATAGGCTTATTATATTTCAAGAGGATCAATTCCATCTGAAGCTGTGTACATCTACAGCTATCCTATAAAGCATCATATTTAGAAACATTGAATCTTTCTGGGACCATGCTTCAATGACTCCTATTCCTTTTTGTTCCCCTCCCCAACTTTCTCATGAGCATTCACTGCTGGCCAGCATTGAAGACAACTTAGCAGCTGGGTCACAGCATTTGTGACAGTGAACTTTGGTCAATATCAGAAAAGAGACTAGGAAAGTGATGGAATTTTCTCATCTGGAAAGCGCATCTACGTGTGGTGTTGTGTGTGGCCTGGGGTAAGAGAAGGGACCTGAACACCTTGTCACAGCCACCTTCAGTTCTAGATCTCTGTGATGTTTTCCCTGCATTTAATGAGCAATGACTGGTTATACTAGAGAGACTTGCATGTGTATATTTGCTCATTTTTTTCTAAAACAGCAATAGAGTTCATGTGAAAAGAAGAAAGAACAGAAGGGGAAGTGAAGGAGGGTGTAAAAGCACAGAGATGTGAGAAAAAAAAAACAAAGCAAGAGTGAACAACAGAAACACTGGTTTATCATCTAATAGGAATAATTCTTCCTTCCTGACTACCAGAACAGCTTCAGAGACCGGCACTCCCCCGATTCCATTTAATTTTTGTCTGAGTATACTATGTGAGCCCTGTGGGAATGTCAGGGTCTGCTACTCAGCATATGTGGCACACTGAAAGATATTTGGCATGAAGACCATGAATTTTCAAACTAGTTCAAGAGTAATTGAAAATGGAATTCTGAGAAAAGCTAACGTGTATCCTTATCTCCACATAAACACATCAATACTCATTTTAAACCTGCCAGCTATCTATCTGCTGGGAAACACTCAATACAGCTCCTTGTACACTGAGCAGATCATTGAGTTTTCTCTCAAAAACTAATAGTACAATCATTTGCAACAAGAAATTCTTCTTTGTCTGATGAAATACTACCCTCCCTGAGCTGTTGCCTTATATTTCAGTAGATAAAGGAGTTCAGTCTATGAATTTCATACCACAAAGAAGAGCTCAGACTCAGAATAATAATAAAACAGATTCCTGAAGCTATATCATATCTTAAAGATCATCCAGGCAACCCATATTGTTTCGTAGGTAAAACAGCAAAGCTATTAAAGGTCCTGTTATTATCCAAGTTGCCCATCAATTTTATTTGCCAACTGAGCTGCTCTCATTAAGCAAGCAAAGCTCTACAATTTTAAAGGGAAGAAAATCTTTTTGGATAGAAACATACCTTAATTCTAGACTTATTCCTTAATATCAGAAATATGTTTCCATGCATTTTAGTTAAAGTTTGATGCTTGTGTGATTCTTAGTGAGAGCATAGGCTAATGATTTGGGAGGGAAAAAAACCAAAATAATTCTGCTTCACACAGCTAAACCCAAATCAACCCAAAGTAGTTGGCAAGACCCATAAATCATTATCTCACTTGATTCTTCAGCAATCCAATGAGATGGATATTAATTTCCTCTTTTATGGATGAGGAAATGGAACCCCAAATTACCCAGCTGATGCATACTATATCTGAGAACTTACATTTGTAAGAAATAAAGATGTTCTTGGAGGAATGGGGTGATCATAAAATTCTAGGACAAGTTGCTGGAATTAACTATAGGATAAAAGGATAATAGCAAAGAGGATAGTGAATAGAAATATAAAAAAGAAGTTGGTGAGATTATTGTCAAAAATGTCTTTTAATGTCTCAGTAAATCAGGGAAAACTTAAATATCATTGAGGTAAAAAACAAGGTTGGGGATATAAGGAACTTGAGAAATGAATTGGAACTACTGAATCCAAATTTGATGTTATTTCCTGCACAGAGAGCAAGAAAGGGCTAGAGGAGCACTAATCACATAAAAGTCTGAAAGAACCAATTACCATGCTTTTTTGTTCTTCTACAACAAGCAGGATGAGAACTGGAAACACAGATAGTCAGGCTGCATTAGCTCCCAGGATTGGTACTCTAGATCCTCTACTAGATCAAGCAGGTGCAAGATTATTGCCCTCTGGAAATGGCAAAGCTTGATTACAGAGCCCAGGGTAGATGTGGATTCAAAGGAATTCAAAAATCAATTGATAGGCCTAAGAAGAAGGGATTTTTAAAAAACTGAACATTAGTTTCTTTGGGGTAAAGATAATGGTAAGAGCCCAACTTAACACATAATGAAGAGAAAGAAAGTCGAAAATCTTACTTCTGATGATAATTATTCCTACTAATACATAAATGATCTTCACATACTAGGGATAAATTATGTAAGGTGGCAATGAGATCCCACAAGAATAATCCTACTTGTAAAGTTGGAGAAACAGACTTAAGAAAAAACATCCAGTACTCACATATCAACTCAGAATTTTTGGAGGTATTTGATGGAGTTAACAGAGAAAAGCAAACTATAAACAGAATGCTCTCATTATTGAGACGGATTTAAATATGTCACAGAAACCAGTCAGTGAATAACAATGAGACTGGAAAGGAGATAAGGAAACGAATCAAACCCTATTCAAAATACGGTAAAGTTATATATATGAAAATCATATTACAAAGAATATAACTTTTTTTATTGCAGCTTTTTCTGTTCTAATAAGTAAGCAAGAAAGGTAAAAGTATTTCCCAGAAAGAAAACATGACCCCATTAGGGAAAAAAAATAGATTTTGATTCAATCCTTGCAGAAAGGTGTAAATCTCTCAAGCTATTTCATGACTGTCCATAACAAACATGGCCAGGAAAAAGACCTGGTTCTCAGCACAAGGGAGACAGGTTGTACACTCATCACTGGGACTCATATGCCAGGAAGATGTGGGAAGACACTAGGCATATTGTACACAGTTCGCTAGCTCCCGGTGGCCTGAAGCTTTCTTGTAAACATGTAAAAGACTAGATGATCATCTTTATAACATCAAATTTAAGATTAAACTAATCAGCCTCACATTTATACGTTAGAAAACTAAACTATAATTAATTAGTGTCAGAGCCACAGCTAGGGGCCAGGTTTCTGGGCTGCTAGCCCAGACTTTTTAGCCTAAATTATGTCACATCATTCTCACACCACACCAAGCTTCCAGGATGGGATCAGAGGAAAAAGAGAAAAAAAGGTGTTATTTCCCAATTCTATGAACTCTTCTTTTTACAATCTTCCCCCAAGCTCTGCTATCCTGTTAAACTACCTGTTAAACTATTTCAATTGGAAAAGGCAAAGAGTTGAGCCAGTTTGAGATTAATCTCTTATTCTTACTCTATGATGAGAGAGTGGTAAAAGGAGGACTTAGGAAAACAACTGGAAAATCTGACCAAATCTGGACATTCTTTTTGTATCTTCACAGGGCCTAACACAGTGTTGAAGTTTTTTTTTTTTTCAGCGTAGGCAATCAATAGATAAGAACTGTTTTTTTTATTATGTATCCTTTTAGTAATAGGGTAATCTGTAAGTTAAAAACCTAACTGCTTTAAGTTTAATGAAACCTTAGAGTAATTGATTTTAAACTTTTACATTAAAGAATTGTTTCTTATGACTTTTAAGTTTCATAAATATTTAAGGCCCATATGGTGTATATGCAATATGTGTTTCTGAATCACCAGTATTGGAATTAATATCTCAGCTTAGCACATGCTGACATTTCTATAGTTCTGAGTACATACTGTGTCTGACTTTTTCCACCATAGGGCAGCTGTCGTAAAGCAATGCTGAACCACCTAGACATGATCTACACTGTACCCTAGATCACAAAAAAATAATTTAGAGACTGAAAGCTAATCATTGGAAAAAATGCCTCATTTATTTCTTTTTAGCTACAACCTAGTATATCTTCACACACAATGCAGACATTTATTGATGAGTGGTAGAACTAGTGAAGACCAAAACCCTGCAAAGACCATCTGCTAAATGCCAGGACAGCAGGGTCTCCCTACAGGGATCTGAACAGAAGGTGGTAAAAGAAGCTCAGAAGCAGACAGAAGCAAAGGCCTTATCCTAGTATTGTGGATTTACTCTCACTTGCCTGCTCTGCATTTTCACCCTTGTTCAGACACTAATATTCACACATACCAGCCCTAACTCTCAGAATTCTCTATAACAATCATTGGGGAAGGTAGAGACGCAAAGAGTTTCTACTGTGCTTTGTTTATAGACATAGTCACTTAACAAAAGGACCTGCACAACAAAGAAAACCATAATTCTCAGTGTATCACAAGAACTGGACAACTTTTCATATTCAGTTATTTTAATAATAATCAAAGCAGAATGTGGTTGAGTGTACTGCTTGAGTGTCTCTTCCAGGTTGATTGAATGAATTATTATTCTAGCCATAGAAGCTTCCAGTAAAGCAATGAGAGTTCAGAAAGCTCTTTCATGTTCTTGGTGTTCATTTAACATCTCTAGGGAATCTCCTCTTGGAGGTCACTCATAGAATCCATCTCCAGTAGAATTTTCCTTAAAACCACCAGGAAAAATTAATTCTGCTCTAATTCTGTAAATTATATATAGCACTTTGTTCTTGCAACTAAAATATTTATACCTTCATATGCAATTTCTATTTGGTTATTCATGACTGTTTTTTTCTGATTCCAAAGTGCCTTCTATGTATATAAGTGTATTATATAATTGGCTATATTTTCTATGATTTGTCAGCTTTTTTCCTCCTGATCCCAGATCCCTCATCAAGGTGATATCCTTTGAGAATAAGACAGGAATTGGAGCCTACTTATTCTGGAGTCAGTCACTTAGCCAGTAACCTTTCCAAAAGATTAAACAGCACCACTATCAATAGGTTGCAAAACCTGTCAGTTGGACCTGGTTCTCTTGTCTAGTCCACCTGTTGTGGCCATGCCTATCATCCCAACTACTTGGGAGACAAACACAGGACAATTTTGAGTTTGAGGTTTATGCTGAAAAAAATTAGAAAGACCCCCCCCAAAAAAAGAAAGAATAAAGTAATGTCATGTGCAAAGAAATGGATAGAATTAGAACAAATCATGTTAAGTGAGGTAAGTCAACATCACAGAGACAAATGGTGCATGATCTCACTAATATGCAGAAGTTAGATCTAAAACACACTGGAATATGGCAAATTACAAGGGATTCTACATAATCACATACAGTGAGACCAAAAGAGTATGACGCTTAGAAAAGAATCACAAAGGTGCAATACCTAAGCACCTCTTCATACTTATCTAAAATAACACGTACATACTGGAATGAACTCCAAAGATATGGAAACAAGACTTCTTTGTTTTTCTTGTTCTGATGATTCTGGATTCTTTACGATATATTCACATGCATATCTGTGGGAGTTTGGGGTAGGACACAGAAACTCAGGAAAAAGAGTGAAAAAGTGCAGCAATGAAATGCATTGGACATTAATGAAAGTGATCTATACAACTTGTGATGAAGATGAGAAAGAGGGAATGGGAAAGAATGAGGGAACAGAGAAAAGGAAAATGTACTCATTATCTGATGGATGTAAATAAATTATATCACCCCTATAATAACAATAAAGTGTTTTTTAAAGAAAAATATTAGAAAGACCCTAACTCAAAAATAAACTAAAGCATGAAAGTTTGGGGGTTTAGTTCAAAAGGTAAAGCAATTGTCTAGCAAAGAAAAAGAAAAGAAAAAAAAAGAATAGTATTCATTGAGCCGTTGCCTTTTTTGTTCTCTCTTTGGACCTGGTGATGGTGAAGGATCAATAAACACTTTGTAAATAACTTTTCTCCTGTTAGACATATATTCTCGTTCTTAATCAAAGAATTCTGGGTATTTTGTCATTTCTCTCTCATTTTCATGTTATTTGTTATCTTGCCTGTTCCATTAAAGTCTGATTCCATGACTGCTTTTAGAATCTTTATTTTCTGTTTTCTCTTGTCTTCTTAATTAACCATGGGACTCGAGATCTGTAGTTTACTCTCTTTCCCTTCCTTTCAACTTCTTTTTTTTATTATTCTATACTTTTTTTCAACTCTAAGTGTCAGTATTTCTCAATCTTATCTTACTTTATCCTCTTCCTTCAAAAGAATTTCCTCTCACCTTCAAAGAACTTTCTGCCCTCACAATTACTCATTTGTAAATTTGGGGTATAAACTTGCATCTCATAGTGAATATATATATATATATAAAACTATATATATATAACTTGGTTATTGACCCTTTCTGTCTGCAGCTTCATTTACTCTTCAGTAAAATAGAAGTGAAAACAATTGAACCACCAAAATTTGGAAGGTTTAAGATTACAGGACACATGGTAGGTACTCTTACTTGTTGGATAGACTGAAACTCCAGCCATAGGAAGTACAGTTGAAAAAAAATAAACCAAGATCTTAAAATATGTTTCATTGTATTAACTTCCAAATCCAATACCTTGTGTGAAATGTAATCTACTTTTATACTCATTTTCGTAAAAAACCATCTACATATGAAGAAACCAGTAGGTTTATTTTATAAAAGACCTGGAAGTCTAGAATGAGCTATTTTCTGAAACTATGTGTTTTTCCAATCCTAGAACATCACTCTGCCTCTGTAAATACTGCTGCTGCCATCACTTCTGCCTAAAGCAAAGATTTAACTGCTCCATAAAGATGGCAGAGCCAAATGAAATCTATTTAATTAATTCAGAAAATAGATTACTTTTGAAGCAAATCTCTACAACCCTGATGAAAGACTGAGCTTGAGAAGATAGCTACAAATTTGTTACAATCTCACTGCCTTTGCTACCCAGATGTGGACACAGAAAACACCATTGATTTTGTAAATCAATGAAATGAATACTGTGAGTCAATAAAATCAGAATGATGACAAAGGTCACACTATAAACTTTTTGTTTGATTCTACCATGTTCGAGCATGCAAACTCAATAGTTCGTGTGAGTAGCAATAAGGTGAAAATGACTGAAAAGATCCCCAACTAAAGAAAAAAAATGCTTTGACTGTCCTGAGTCTTCTTGGTTGTACTCCTCCAAAAGAAAAAAGATGCGCAAACTTTCCCCTATCATGTGCCTTTTAAGTGTTCGATAGCTTTATAAAGCTTTATATCTCACCTAATTGCTTACTCACCTTCCCTAATGCATTTTTGTAGATACGAAATTCTGATAAATGCTTCGTGAATTGTCATGATTTTGCTTGTTTGCTTGTTTTGAAACAGGGTCTTAAGTCCAGGCTGGCTACAAACTCACAATCCTCAGTCTCCTGTAAGTTGGTATTATGACTATATTCACTACTTGTGGCTTTTAAAACCCTACCAATGGGAACGTCTCATCCATCCATTTATTCCCTCACTCATCAACATTCACTAAGAGCTTTCTATGGACCAGATACTAACCTAAAGCCATAGACACAAGGAAAACTATGAAAGACAGTGTTTCTATTCTCCAACAATGCAGGAACATCACCTAACAACAGAGTGCTGGGACTCAGAGAAGACTGAGGGTTTACAAATAAGAGGTTGGAGAAAGCCATCAGGGGTTTCCACTAGGACCTGAAAAATGAACAGCAGATAACCCAGTAAAGTCAGAGAGCTAGCCAGCTGATGGCTCACATCTGTGATCCTAGCTACTCAAGAGGCTGAGATCTGAGGATCATGGTTCAAAGCCAGCCTGGCGCTATGGCTCAAGTGGTAGAGCATGAGCCTTGAGCTGAATTGCTCAGGGACAGCTCCCAGGCCTAGAACTCAAGCCCCACGACTGACAAAACAAAAAAGAGAGATCTTTCATGCGATTGTTTCTAACATTTATAAGATTATGTCTTTGTTGTTTTGTATGTCCCTTCCCCATGGTATAACCCCTGCTTTCACTGTATTTGATGTTGGTATATGTGGAAGGGAAGGAAAAAAACAAATCGTTAAAACAGGGATACAGGAGGATCCATTGCAACAATGAGATGTACAAGTCATTATGTCGAAAACAAACTTTACAGCTTTGGTGGGGGGAGACGGAGGTGGAGAGGAGGATGTGAAGGGATGGGAAGGGGAAACAAATGAGGAGGCAACAATGCTTGATAAGAAATGTACTCGCTATCTTGCCCATGTAATTGTAACCCCTCTGTATGGTATTTTCACAATAAAAAAAAATAACCTTAAGAAAAAAAAGCCATCCCGGGCACAAAAGTCCATGAGACTCTTATCTCCAACAAACCACTCAGAAAACCGGACGTGGCACTGTGGTAGAGTGCTAGCCTTGAGCCTTGAGCTGAGAGACAGCGCCCAGGCCAGAGTTCAAGCCCCACAATGGGCCAAAGAGAGAGGGGGGGAGAGAGATAGAGAGAGAGAGAGAGAGACAGAGACAGAGAGAGACAGAGAGACAGAGAGACAGATAGAACTAAAAGAATTAGTCGGAATAAGCAGAAACCAAGATGTTTAAGTTATCTTAAAGTGCTTAAACCTTACAGTAGCTATAGGATTGGGGATGGAGAATGATGTAAGAATATTGTGTACTTTCGGATTGTCTGTTTTATCTGATTTGTCTGTCATATGCCATATATTTATTTTACAATAGAAAAGACAATTGGAGTCATACTTTAGTTTTTAATTTAAGAAAGATAAGAAAAAGAGAAAATACTAAGAAGAAAAAATGTTAAGACAGAAGTAAGAGTGGAATTTTTAAGCATATTATTATAGCCTTAGTAGAGATCCACCATAAATTTAGCTCTAAACTCATTAAAACAAATTGAAAGAGAGAAACCACAGTTTTGTCACACACAAATCTATGGCTAAGAAAGCCAGCATGGCTAAGAACAAATGTAGAAGTAAAAGAAGAAAAGGGACTGAAAGGGGTATGATTCACAGCTTTATTCTGAGTGTGATAGAAAAAATTGATGTGGTTCTGGAGAGTGGAATGATATAACTTAATTTGAATTTTTGCGAATTCACTCTGGCAACTCTGTAGAGTAGAGGCTCTGGTAGGGAACAGGACAATCAAGAACAGAAATATCAGTCTGAAGACGACTGAAATAGACCAAGAGGGAAAGGATGGTGATTGAGTTCAAGAAAAAAGAAAAACAATAAAAACAAAGAAAGCTGATCAGATTTAGGAGCTGATGTGGTTTACTTATGATTAGAGTGAGAGAGAAAGCAATAAAGGACATCTTGGAAAGTTTCTCAGGTTAAATCCCAGAAACTCCAGAGTGCCTTCTATAAGAAGCTTCTGTAGGACTTTGAATAAGGTTTCTTCTCTGCCAATTTCTCCACACTTCAGGTCATTCTAAGGTTCTTTGATCTATCTTGTTTCCCATAGCTTTCTTATACCATCCTAAGCTTGGTCCTGGAAGCATTTCTGGACTATGAATTTAGCTGTAACTTACAGAACTCTTGGCCCTAAAATGTTTCTACTATGAGAAAGAAAAATCAGACCTGTGGGAAGTAATCTTGAAATAGTTATCTGTGAGCCCTGCTCAACCATCATTTGGCCAAACAAATTGTCTATCAGAAATTTTAATCTGATGAGCCAAAATCTTTTTATGGGTTCAGATTACAAAATTAGATGTTTTTGGTGAAAATAAAATAAGACAATGGATTAGAAAAGGAATTTAAATAAAATATGATTCTCTTTACTACAGCAGAATTTTAAATATCAATGCTAATAATAACAGCTACTATTGTGAAAGAACTTTATGCTAGACACTACATTAGGTGCTTTAAATGTCATAACATTGCACAGAACAGCTGTAAAATCTAGGAATTGTTCCATTGTACAGAAACAGAAATTAAAGTTCAACTAGCTAAGAAATTCACCCAGGCTTACAGAATGAATAGATGATGGAAACGTCACTGGAAGCCAGATTTTTCTGACTCTAAAAATCTATGCTTTCAGATTCCAAATCTGTTTTCCCCAATCTGGATGGTTATATTCTACTTCAATATAGCTCACTGGCTTACAAAGGCATAAAGCTCTGAGGTGCTAGAATTTGGGGTGAAATAAAGCTATGGACCTGATTGGACAGCAGAGAGCTTGTCCTACTTCAATGACCAATTTTCTTGAGCTGAAAGAATGGAAAGCTGAAAATGAAAATTCTCTTTTTCTATTATTGGTTCAGATGGCTGTAACAGAAAGAAGTTGTGTGTATGTTTCCTCTACTAAACTCATGAAGTACCTCAGGCTCCCCAAGAGCTTTCTTACCTCAGCAACTACTAACAATGTGCTAATCACTGATATGATTTAGAGATATTTTACTACGGTAAACTCACAAGCCAATAGAAGATGTATACATAAAATATACCTGCTAGAAAAGATGCATATATCACACCTCACAGAAATCAGGAAGATAGGGTAACTCGTTTATGGAAAAGAAGTAGGTAGTAAAAAGGTGATACTTCAGGTATGATGTCAAGAGGAGCAGTTGAAGAATTTATAACATACTTAAATGAAATGCTTAGGGAATCCACTCTGTCAGGAAGTAAGTAGGCTAGGAAAGGATGAAAAGACAGACCATTGGGAAGAAGACCATTATAATACTCCAATATTGATAAATACTTAAACTAAGGTAATTCTGACAGAGTGAAAGACAAGATGGATTCTTGAAATATGTGCATGATAAAAAAAATTTAACGGGAAACTAAAGCCAACTCTGCATTACTTAAATACTCAGAGAAGCAACAGACTCCATGGATAATGAAGATTCTCACTTGAGCATGCTTTTAGCTACCATTTTCCAAAAAGTAATTTGTACCTTCTAAGCTTCAGTTTGAGGATTTTCCCAGGTATTTAGCCCTGTTTTCTTCCAATTCAAATCCAATTACGTGTATTGAATTTCTTCAAATTACATCTTGATGGAAGCTCTGTACAAACCTAGGAGAAAAAGTCTTTCCTGAGAAGAATGGCCAATAATACTATGAAGGCAAAACTCTCCAAGAGAATTTAGATATGTTTCCTGGATGCTTGCTTAAATGAGATATCATATGCAAACTACAAATAGACTCTCTGGCACATTAGAGGAAGTCAATAAATTTTAATTCTTTTGTCATTAAGGTTTAGTCATCAACATTGATCACAAGCTTTCTCTAGATGGTTAATGAATCATCAAGAATTTCAAGCAACATGTATTTATTGAATATGTGCACAGATCTCTGCAGGCAATACTGACTGCTAAGTAGTTTGCCTACATTTGATTCCTGGTATGCAGAAGTGTTCTTTAGGAATGTAATAGTAATAGGGCTTAGGAATAGGAATAGGGAAAATATGGGTCATAGAATCCAATGTTATACTAGGATGTATGATGCTAATGCAATGCATTTGTTCTGCAGTTGAAGAAACTGGAACTGATCATTGCAAAATTCAGTTTGATAGGGGTGAAGCAAAGTCTAGAAATGAAGGCTCTTGATTCTTGGTAAGTGCCTTTTCTGGGATAGTTTATATGTGTGAGATCCATTTGCCCTATAACGAAACCACATGAGCAAACATGCTTTCTGCACAGATGATCATATTGTGGTAAATTATTTCTTGAAAACCTGAAATACCAATCATAAAAATTGGGTTGTGCAGGCCAGAGGATCTGATTCCATGTAAAGCCATGCTATTGATTTACTGGCAGGTATTACCTTGCCTCTAGACACAACCTATAAATTAGAAATGGACAAACACTAACTTGGTTTTGTCATGATTTAAAGGTTTATGTACTTATAAGTGTGTTTTCAATATTTCTGACTAAAAGTCAAAAGAAACTGTATGTATCAACAGAGAGAACAAATACATATTTGTGAACACACATATACATTTAAAACAGAAATGAAATTTAATGTTTTCTTTCAAAATTTTATTGTGACCTGTTGGGTTTGAAACTTGCTGTATATTCTTCAAGAAACTCACTTGTGCTTTAAGTCTGCCAAGTACATGTTTTAGAGTGTGTTTGTGCCAGTACTGGTGCTTGAACTCAGGGCCTAGCCACTGTCGCCTAGATTTTTCACTCAAGGATAGTGTTCTACCACTTGAGCCACAGCTCCATTTTTGGACTTGCTGATGATTCATTGAAAATTAGTTTCATAGCCTTTCCTGCCCAACTGGCTTGAGCCCAATCCTTAGATCTCAGCCTTCTTGAATAACTAAACGTATAAGTATAAGCACTCAGCTAAAGTACACATTTTTTTAACAATCCCAAAATTGAGATATATATTAACACAGAACCTCCACATCTAATTCGTGGCCTTGACAAAAAATTACATAAAGGGAATTAAGTAACACTGTTTAAACTCATTAATTAATTAGCACTCATTAATTAATACCATTTTTGGGGGGATCCAGTTCTGGGGCCTGAACTCTGGGCCTGGGCGCTATCCTTCAGCTCTTCAGCTCAAGGCTAGTGCTCTACCGCTGAGCTACCTTCCCAGCCCGCACTTAATATCATTTTTAAGATAAGTAATTCCATTTGAATATGGAGGAATAGCAAATCAAGTCAAAGTCAATAGGTTAAACTGACTCATTCCATACTGAGCTCTGACTCCCAATAAATCTCCAATTATTGATCTAATAGTTTGAAATTACAGTACTATTCTGAAAAAACATCTGGAAAATTATATAATTTTATTGTTTCCTTTGCTTTATTTTTTGTTATAATGGTCAATCCTTGATTTGGAACTATATTGCAATCAGTAACTTAAAGGCATGTTTGATGTTATTTGTATCCTTGAAGTAAATGCTTTATGTGAACTTCAATGTTGAATTCCTGCCTTAAAGTGTAATATTAACTTTTAGTGTTCTTTCATGTTGATTATTACTTTCTAAATAATTAAATTCACCAAAATACCAAATTCTTAAGTTATTACTCTTTCTTTTATCATCCTCCATTTCCTCTGAGTTTTAAGCTCAATTAAAAGAAATCTTACATTACCTTACCTTTGTTTTTGCAGAAATCTTCATATGTCAGTGATTTACAAAAGTCTTCAAATGAATTGTTTCAATAAGAAATTATAAGAAACAGATGAATTCTTACAATGCTCAGAACTTAACAGTACTATAAAATTTGAACTTAAAGCATTTATATTTTTATTTTATACTTGGTATTATTTTTCATCATGTAGGTCTTATACCAAATTTACAATGTACCTTAAAGAATAAAGACTCTTATTTTCATAAGAAAAGTGAAATAAAATTATATTTGATAAATGTATACCTCTATCAAAAAGCTCCTCTAATCTAACTGCGTATCACCACCCTACTCTTTTGTATTGTTCCCGCTTTGTAAATTAAGTGCTAAACACCAAACACATGCTAGGCAAAACAGTGAATCAAGAGCTGGAAAAAGTTCATTCTGCTGCTAAATGATGCCTAACCTCAATAAAGAACTGGCTCAAGCCCTCAAAGCTTCAAACTCAAAATTTAATTGGCTAAATTGTGTTAGGAAGTGAACTAGGATAGCAAATATATTTTTAGTATCAATATTAAAGAACTAGATGAAAGAAGAAAAGAACCATAATCCAAAATTAAATTTCTGGAAAGCAAATTGCTACTGTCCTTTCTCCAATTCCTTGGTTTCACAGTCTGATGCAAGAAAAAGATCCAATTCATGTATATGCACATGAAAAGATTTGCCCTCAAGAGCATCAGCTCAAAAGCACATCGGGGGAAAAAGAAACATGTAAAATAAAGGCAACCCAAGCCCACAGCCCACATCTTTATGAAGGCATCTCAGGTGAACTGAACAGTTCAAGCCAGAGAACAGAAAGAGCTTTCAGCTAAAAGTACTTGGAAAAGCCCCAAGGATCCACTCAATAATAAAAGTATAAAATATCCACTGATAAAAGAATATAAAGCAATCTGTGAGACTTAGAAGATACATAGTGATTATATGCTTATTTTGTCATGAGTGATTATGAAGAAAATTAATCATCCGAGATATTTCTGGTTGATGAAAAAGCATACAGATTCTAGAGACAAACTTATTTAAATTTTAGTCCAGATTCCAGAAATTGTTAGCTGTGTGACACTGTCCAGGGCTTTTCTTTCTCCAGAGCTTTAGTTTTCTCAATTCTACAATGAAGAAATATTAATAACTTGAAGTGCTCTGGAGAGACTATATAAAAAAATGCCTGTGAAAGAGGCTAGTAGAGCATTTGACACATAGTATATTCAATAGACTATCAGTTCCTTTTCTTCCCACCTATCCTGTGTCTTAGTTAAAGATCAGGGGACATACCTGACAAGTTTTCTTAACACCCAACAATTCTTCTGTCTCCTAGGCAATTCATATTTTTCAGTTTCCTTTAATCCCTTGATCCATCAGTGTAAATATGTGTCCACAGCAGAGGCATTGTAAAACTGCAAGATGATGTGTCCTAGTATTGTTTGACTTGTGTCTGAAGTCTAACACACCAGGACAAAAAGTCCTTGAGAGTAACTTTTAGAGTTCTATGTTACATCTTGACCTAAAGACATTCCCTTATCTTTTATTATTTTTTTCTTTTTTTAATTTTGTTACTATTATCATTAACTAGCTGAACAAAGTAGTTTCAATTCAGCATGTCATTTTATGAGGACAATACATCTTGGTCAATGTCACCTTTTCATAATTCTCCTGTGTCTCTCCCAACCCCACCCATCTCCTCAATTCATTCCTTTACCTTTAGAGGTTTCCTTATCTTAAACTTCTTCTGCCAGTCTTACACACACACACACACACACACACACACACACACACACACACACACACACACACACACACACACACACACACACACACACGGGGACACATTGGGGACATGACCAAACTAGAATTATTCATAAAGACAGACCCCACCCAACCATTATTTAAGATCTGGAACCTCTGAAACCAGGACAGTGTTTGGAGACTGTGCCTCGTAGTCTTAGAAATAACGTTCAGTTCAGTAAATCTAAGGTCACTCTATGCCACCCTTGGAGAAAAGCAAGCTGTAATTTCTTTTTGTCTTTGCCTCTAAGCCTGACCCCAACCCTGTAAAATGAGGTTCACCTTTGGCGAGTCCACTTATCAGATATTTAGCTTCTGTGAAGTGTGGAACTTTCAGAAGAAAGAACAAAAGTGAGTGAAAGCCCTTCTTTTAAGTCTTTCTCTGACTAATTTTAAAGCATCACTAACAAAGCAAGCAAACCCATCTGTCTGTGGGACTGTCTCAATGTCACTGCAGTCTGAGAAGAAATGGAAGGGAACACAATGAGAAAAAGACGGAAAAGGGAAACCAAAGCAGGAAAGGAGGGAGAAAAACTAACATGGTAAATAAAGGGAAAGAAAAGCTCAAGCAGCATGCCCATGACTTTACAGTTGCAAGAACATCCGAGTGGATGCTAACAAACCCAGGTCTGCACCAAAGCATGAAATTGGCATTACCCTACCATTTTGGAGAAATTAGGGCTTTGCCCTTGGGGAAAGGGGCCTTCATAGAAGCCCCAGGAACCTGTCATGTCAAGCTTAGTAACTTTTCTGATCAAGTCCTACATCCTTGATCTCAATTCTTTTCAGGTGGCCCTAGAATGACTTGTCCCAGCTTAGCTCCGTGGTGACATATATGTACAAATAAATCTGTTTATCTCTGAGTCTCAGAGGATAACTGAACTACCTTAGGATTTTAAAAAAGCACATAACACCAAACTGTTGAAATAGAGTAGACTCTATTAATTTGCTGGTTTTACAAAAGCTGCTTTTTATAAGAAGCTGGAGCACCAAGAAAAATTCTCAGGATATTCATAAAGTTAAGTTGGCTCTGTTCTTCTGAAAACTGGAGTGTGATTAAGGCAATGCAACGTAATCATACATTTTCATGGCTGAGTATTTTTTCCCCTCAGCTATGACCTTTTCCCCTCTAATGCTTTTTTCTTACAAATATGTTCAAGTAAATGTTCCCATGTTGAAGGCTTTAATTTTAAATATGGTCTCCATGTATCAGCAATGTACCTGTAACTACTGGGAAATAAGACATCATGCACATTCATAAAACATAACATTAGATTATTGCAGACTAGTATGAAATCCAAAGTGCCAGTCCTGATGTGAGCCCTGAGTCACTCTCCTGCCTCTTGACACCTTTGTTATCAGCTATAGACAAATGATTTTTACCAGAGCTTAATTTTCATGGGATCTCATAAGCATTTTGAGTAGAGATGGAGAATGTCAGGAAAAAGAAAAGCTTCAAAAATGGATCCTTTTCTGGCACAAGAAGACTAATCCCATATCATTACTACTATCATCCAAACTCTACCCATAGATTCTACTACCCAACCCTTCTTTACAATTCCACTGCCCATTAGATTTTCTACACACACACACACACACACACACACACACACACACACACACACACACACACACACACACACACACACATTGAGGCGTTGGAAAAGTTCAGGAACATTGTGCTATATTCTAAACCACTAAAACACAAGGGTAAACAATAACAAAAAAATGTCTTAGTTTCCCCTCAACAGAGCTAAGTTTCTTAGGTTACCTCCAGGTAACCTAAGCAGAAGAGTTCTGCTGAGAAAGCAGTTTATGCAAACTTTATAAATTCAATCATTGATTAATAAGGTTAAAAAATACAAATCCTGAATTATTTCATCTGTGTACATTTTACTTAGTGGCCATTTTTAAAACTTAGCTTTCATTAAAAAGAAAAATCTACCATAGGAGATGGGAATGATAAATATTTCCTTTCAACTATATGATAAATACTCACAAGCCATTGTAATTTAAACAGCTTACACAAACACAAACAGATTTTTGGATCCTTTTATAAACACCTTTAGAATATTTGGCTTTGTCTCAAATATGTGTATGGTTACCTAAGCAAATAATTTGGGGGTGAAAAATTAATGTCTATGCCCAAATTGATACCATTGCATCATATGTGCCAAAATGAAATTAATTAAGGAAATTATTAAACTAAAACTTTAAATGAAAATTATTTGAGAGGAAGGCAGTTCATTCAAAAAGTCTGACTTGCCTTTGTTTGCCCCATATGAGATGGCTTATCATGGTGTCTACTGAAATACATAAAGGGTGTCCACATGCAATGCGTGTAAATCTAATGGAAATTTCTCATCAAAAAATTACTTTGGGTGTACTCATGAAGTATTTAAACCAAAGGCTCAAATAAACACATACCATGTGAGGTTCTAGTTTCCTAAATATAACTTTGAATCTCTGGTGAGCTGGAAGTTTATAAATAAATAAGTACCAGGCTGAGTCATTCCACAGAAGTCTTAGATGTGTGCAGCTGACCAGAATTCCTCAGCAATAGGTCACATCAGAGGGGGGCAAGCCAAATTTCTACCCTACCTGTTTCCTTTTACCTCTGCTCTATCATGAAGACCATTGATTTACTTTTAAATAAAAGAGGAAATCATACATATTAAGGCAACTTTCCATAGATTTCCCATTTATACTTCCAGATAACCTATTGATACTGTGGTTTGTCAGATCATGTTGCTGTAAATTTGAACTGATTTTGACAAATACTGTCAAGAACGAAAAATATCTGAATTATATGCATCTGCCAGGAGGAAAGATAAAAGCAAAAATTGCAATATGGCTCCAAATAAAGTCACCAGACTGAATGTACTTTTCTTTATTTTATAGTCATAGCTTTTGCCATCTAGTCTCCCTTTGGATAAAGATGTACAAGTCTGTCAAGATAGCTGTTTTCTTTTGTAGCTGGAATTTATTTAATGCTATTTTTAAAAGGGAAAAAAATCTATCCAGGTAGCTATTTTAAAGCCCAAATATATATTCCCTAGTGTGTGTGTGTGTGTGTGTGTGTGTGTGTGTGTGTGTGTATCTATATATATATATTACTTAGATACCTGTAAAGTAAGTTTTATGATGAGCTAAATCTGTCATAAAACTTTTAAGTTTTGTTACAAATGTATTGTCTTATTTTTAATGCAACACTACGTATGTATTAACCTAGAATTGATGTTCTGGGAACAACAATGATTTCATGAAGACACACCAACTTAATAAATATTGCATCCATGGTAAATATCAGCAAATAACATTTCTCTATTTAAAACATTTTCCAAATATAATGTTTATGCATTATTCTTTTCTCCTCTGACAAATGTTGAAGCTAGTCTAATTTCCATACAAATTCACCAGTATGTTTAAAGGAATGTCATTACAATGCTATTTACTTAATTTCTTAGAAAAAAAGAAGAAGAAAAATGAGGAGGAGGGGGAAAGAAGAATTTTTAAAAGTAAGTGTTTAGAGTCTACAAATATATGTTGAAGCAATGTGTTGTGTGATGATATATACAGGTTCAATATATTAAAAGATTAAAGCTTTTTTTCTACCATTTGCTTATTCAATAGAATTCACTCAGAATATAATCTGTGAAATATTAGTCCCAGTTAGTACTTACCTTCAGTTTACAAGTAGAAATATATGAACAAATAGAATATTGCCTTCTTTGACCATAAGTTAAAATATGACATAAAATTGCCATGGCCCACAAATGAATTTTTCAAATAAGTATTTTTCTACTTATCCAGATCCTAAGTCTTTTCCTGAAACTGCAGCTTTCTATAGTACATGTGCTTTTTAAATAGTCTTTTTAAACAATGCATTTTACATGACAAACTATTATGTATTAAATAGTTATCTGCTGGTTTTCTGAATAATTTTATTTGCCTATGTGGAATCAATCTGTAAAAATAATTATTCACTGTTTTATGCATGAATTTTAAAAACATAATTCATCATACTTGATCAAATTATTTTCAAAGTATAGAAACAGAAAAGAATACTAAACTTCCCCCTGCCTACATGTGAGAGCTTGTCAGCATTCAACTCCAAGGCCTTTAATCCCAAGCTTTAAATAATTCAGATAACAGTTGATTACTCCATTGCAAGAACCGTTGAGCTCTGCAAAATCGGAGAAGCACAATATTTTCTACATAAAAGAGCCAATCTCATATAGTAGACATCTAAGTAAAACACACTGCTTGAGACCAAACCATACAACCTATTTTTGCATTTCCACATGAACTCTGCAAATACCAATGCAGTTTACTACCAAGTAATTCTGCATGCTTGCTTTCATTACCAAGCCATCTAGTTCTACAGCTTAATTTGTTCAATTTACAACCCCTCATCCATACATTTTCTGGATTTAAAAGCTCCTTTGAATCATAACAAGTGAAATGGCTAGTTATGTTACACAGGAATCCAAAAGTGCACACAAACAAAATTTTAAACTTAAAAAAACCCACTGCTTTGACATTTATTTCTATTTCTTTAGAAAAAGAATTGTTTTATATCCTTTGACAACCAAGATTCAGTGTCTGCTGCCTCTCTCTGTCACTTGTGAACATCAGACATTACAAAGGAGCTTTGCTCACTTGGCTAAATTACAACCAGAGTGATGTGAAACAGGAAAAAAAGCCTAGAAATATTGGCTTCCAATCCCCAATCAAAGAGTGACTAAAATTTGCCATCTAAAATGCTTAGCTGAGTTCTAAATAGATGAAACTCATCCATAAAGCTAATGTAGGTAGCACTTTCCTTTGATGTACATGAGTGTCCATATATGTCTGAGCATGTGTTCATAATTATCATGTAGGCATATAAATAGAAGGCACACAATTAAGGTTGCAAACATCAAGCAAGCTGTGTAAAAAATCATCAAAGTTGGTAGAGCAAAGAGCCCCCTGATTTCAATGGTATGGCACATTTTGAACCATTTCCTCCCCTAAACCTCTTCATCCCATATTTTCTGTCCACCCCTTGTCTAAGCATAAGAATAATCTGTTCCTCTAATCAGTTCCTCTAAACTCTGGCCAACAAGTTCAGTCATAAATATATATATATATGGATATATATATATATATATATATATATATATATATATATATCCAGCCTGAGACACCACTCAGTAGAAAATCTACAGATTGCATTCCATATCACCAATAAGTACTACATTAGACTACTGCTCATACCATTTGGAAACCAGCCTCACATGACGACTGGCCTGACACCTCATCCATCAGCAGGGTGCCCAGAACAGAGTGGACAGTCTTCCTTACACCATCTCCAGCGTGGAGGCCCAGCTGGGAAACAGGCTTCTCTTCCAATAGCAATTAGATCTTTAAGATCAGGCCTTAGCAATTTGATCTAAAGCCATCCTTCCTTGCAACAAAGTCTCCAACATCTTCAGAGGAAGAGACAGAGGGTGAGGCAAATGAGGAGAAATCCAGATCTCAGTAGCCCGGTTTAAAAACAAACAAACAAAAAGCCCCACAACTTTGTTTTGTCAAATAAAGTTTGACCACTGGAGGAAAGTACCTTATGGTGACTCTGGCTTTAGAAAGATCTGTCCAGGGCTTCTCAATCTTCTTTTCACCTCTCTCCCTCTCCCTCTCTCTCTCCCCTCTTCTCTTGTTTCAAAAGGGGCCTCTGGTCAGCGCTGATTAATAAGTGTTTTTTGTTGTGAAGTGTTGAATAATAGAGGATGGCCGGTGACCCAGTAAAGACTAAACCTTGCTCTGGTTTATTGTGGCAAGCTGAGAAAGGGGCTTTAGGCCCAGGACCCCAAGCACTGACCCGCACACATCCCGCGGATCGCCTATTCATTCCCATCGGCCTACAGTCGCCCCGGCTCCTATTGTTCGACAAGTAACAATGGAGATTTCGCAGGGAAAGTAAAGCTCTTTTCAGATTCCTCTCTGATGTTTTGCATTTAGGGAAACACCGACCTCCACATTTCCCCCAGACATTTTCCCTCACGGCAGTTAAAACGGTGCATTTTCGGGGGACTTGTGTAACTTTGGCATTTGTTTCCCCGAACACAAGCATCAGGAGAAGGCTAAGACGATGGAAAAAGGAAAGCCAGCTCCATGGATTTTCTTTCTTTCTTCCTTTTCCTTTCTTTCCTATTTTTCCTTTTAAATTGCATTTAGAGGATGCTAGCAACCTCTTAGGAGAAAAGGGGGTGGGGAGGGAAGATGAGAAAGAAAAGCAAGTGTTCCCTCGCGTGGTTGTCTGGGGCTTGGGGGCCAAGCCTGATCGTGGCTGGCCGGGCCGTGGCGGGCCAGCCCAGCGGGCCGCCCAGCGGCGTGGCTGCGGGTTCCCCTTCGCCGGCCCGCCCTGCTCCATCCTCGACTTCCCCCGCTCCCCACGCGCCCCGCCGGCTGCGGAGCCTGCCTCTGCGGGAGAGCAGGGCAGGGAGACCCAGCCACGCGGGTCACCGCGGCCTGGGGTGGTGGCCGGGGTGAAGCCGAGGCTTTCCGCCGCCCAGGCCTCATCTGTCCCCGCTCGGACACGAACTTCAGCTTTGCGGTCTTGCGCCTGGCGCGGGGCAGGCTTTCTAATGTCCATCGTGCGGAAACAGACAGGCTTGGGGTCAAGGGTCTGGGTGGAACTGACCCCGGAGATGTAGCCTGCTTGTGTCTAGGCCTCTCCAAGTCGTCTCTAGTAGCTGTCCGCGAGAGGGGACACCCTAGCCACAGGGTACCCAGTCCCCGGGAACTCTGCAGCCTTGAGTCTGAGAGCCTTGGCATCGCCAGCCTCCCGAAGTGTGTGGAAGAGGGTGGGTCAGGTCGGCGGTTCGTCCTGGAATGACAGAGACCGGAGGAGAGCCGGGGCGCCCTGGAGCCAAAACCCTTGCAAGTGGTCTGGGGATTTGAGCTCCTGGAGTCAGCAAGGGGCAAGCCTCAGGATGGGCCCCGGCGGTGGGTGCGTGGAGGGGACGCGGTTTGGGGCTCCTCCGCCTGCTCACCTAGTGCAAGCGTTCACACCCACCCGGACCTGCCGAGCTTCGGAGCGCGAGTAGTTTCCGGGGGCGCATGGCCCTGCACTGGCCGTGATAGTCAGATGGGCAGCGGGCACCGCGCTTTGCAACTGCTGCCTGAGTCCAGGCCTACAGCCCAGAGCACTCTCATCATGCCTTGACAGCTCTTGAGGCTAGGAGAGGAGGAGGAAGAGGAGGAGAAAGAGGAGAACGAAGAAGATGAAGAGAAGGAGGAGAAAGAGAAGGAGGAGGAGGAGGAGGAGGAGGAGGAGGAGGAGGAGGAGGAGGAGGAGGAGGAGGAGGAGGAGGAGGGCGAGGGGGAGGAGAAGGAAAGAAGAAGAAAGAAGAAGAAAGAAGAAGAGGAGGAGGAGGAGGAGGAAGAAGAAGAAGAAGGAGGAGGAGGAGGAGGAGGAGGAGGAGGAGGAGGAGGAGGAGGAGGAAGAGGAGGAGGAGGAGGAGAAGGAGAAGGAGAAAGAAGAAGGAGAAAGAAGAAGAGGCTACCAGGAAAACCCTGGGCAATGCTGGAGGAGGAGGGCTCATTGTCCAGTCTCCCCTAGTCCAATTGATATGCTAATCTCTTTTCTGATGGCATACAAAGAGCACCTTTGCACTTTTAAAAGACTTTTGTGCCCTGGCTACAGAAGTTTATTATCCACTAATTAGCAACAACTTCTGGCAATGAGTTGGGTTACATTTTCATAAGCTCCTAACTCTGGAGATGAGGTATGCCCGGCGGTAGAAGGCTTTGGAGCTGAGCAACCCCTTAAACCTAGGGCTGCAAAGATTTGCTCAAATTCCTGGGCCAATGAAGGTGGGAGGCAGGATAAAGTGCAGAAAGTTCGTAGGAAGGCTCTTTGGACTGGGAAATCTCCCCCTCCCCGCCCCCACCCTGCATCTGACTCTGTAATCCCCATTCTAAAAGCTGCCTTGCCATTTTATGCAGGTAAGAAAGAACGATTGAAAGTCTCAGGCAAAAATTACAGCTCTCTCTAATTTAGAAATTAGAATTTCTAAAGTTTTCCTTTGCCACCTGCACTTGGTACAAGCAGTTGGCAAGGGCACTGACTATTTTTAGGAAACATGTCCAAGGCTTGTGGTTTGAGGTCCCCTTCCAATGCCTTTTCGACTAAGGCAGAAATCCTAGGGTCCCAGAAAGCTGAGGCAAAGCTAGCATTACCAAAGCTCAGAGTTGGGTGAGAATGCTGAGTAAAGTATCCACCCAAGATGCTCTGAAGTTGTCACCCCATGGAGCCTGCTCCTCTGGGTGACCAGAGCAGAGAGCAGCACCTCTCTGGCAGCAGGATCCACAGCGAAACCCCTTGACCTTGCTTCCTTTAGCATGGCACGTCCTCGAAGGTCTTTAAGAACCCAACAGTCCCCAGGTCAATAAACTGGAAACGGATAGAATGAGCATCATCGTGAAAGATAAAGGGGAGGGGTATAATGCACATTCCTTCTAGTGTGTCCAAAACAATGGTGTCTCTCTGGGATAAGGAAATACTGGAGCAGTTAGGCCTTCTTGGGCCTGCATTCAGCAGCCAGACACAGATCACTGAGATGTTTCTTTGTTTTAGGTAATTCGAGATCTGAACTCCAGTACCTTGTCAGTATTACACATATGAGTGCGTGAGCACACACACACACACACACACACACACACACACACACACACATCTATTCTACTTAAAATTTTTCCTCTTTTGTTTTCGGTTTTCTGCTTTTTTGTAAATGGCCCAGCTGGAGATACTTTTGGTTATTTCCAGCTGTAATCAGGTGGGTGCTGGAGGCCTGTGTTCACAGCTAGGATGAAGTATGGGTTGATATAATTTCAAGGTAAAATATGGTCTTAGCTCAAAACCCCGGATGATTCCTTAGTAGCAAAGTGAATATTCAGAGGCAGAAGGTGGTGAGTTATATTGTACTATTCTGCTCTGGTGGAACTACATCTTGTCTTCCTAACCTCTCTGGATGTGCGAATATGATGTTTCTGAGCAAGCATTGTAAGAACTAGAAAACAGGGTAGGTGGAAGCAGACTGCCGACCTAACGGAATACTGCTGAATAAAATACAACAATACCCAGGATGATGGCAATATTGGACCCCAGGATCTCCCAGACCAAGAGTCTCTGAAAGAAGAAAATATCCTCAGATGGGTAGGTAGGTTGAAGGAGGAGGTGGGTGGTGAGCTTGGGGAAGATCTCACTGCTGTCACCCTGGGCCTCCTTCATTGAGGAAGAACAATGGCCCAGCCTGGGTTCTTTCTGAAAGAGAAACTCTGGGAAGGCTGAGCTGCTCTTTGTGCCCCAGCCCATTTAGAGGAAGAGAGTCATGCACACACACAGACACACACACCACCACCGCCGCCGCCGCCACAACAACCACTGGTGTCTGTGAGATCAAGACCCCTCAGAGACTCTCCGATAGCTAAAAAAGGCTACTGCGTCATCCCAAAAGGCTCAGGTCTTCTCTGTCAGGGGAAGAAACCCTGAGCAAAACCCAGAAACGTCTGGATTCACCCAGGGGGTAGGGGAGATCTTAAAAAAAAAAAAAACCAACCTTTTCACACATAGTTGTCAGTCATCCCACCTCAAGGTCTGAGCAGTTGATTCAGCTTACGCATGTATTTCAGATTTAGGGTGCATTTATTTATTTATTTATTTATTTATTTAATCCTTCAGATCTTCTCATATCATGAAAGGACTTAATTCCCTTCCTAGGTGAAGAAGGTTTAAAGAAGGAAAAAAAAAAGATAAAAGTTTTCATTCTAAAGCAAGGAGGGATCATATGGCTGTGACCTTGATAAATGAAAGGGGGAGGGGAAGAGAGATCTGGTCCCAAACCCTTCTCCTCTCCAAATCTGGGACATTCTGGGCCCTCTCGGGGAACCAGAGAGAAGAGGGATTTATTTTCAAAGGTTACTATTAGCAGTTTATTTGCTAAAGTTGAGAATTTGGTATTTTTTATATTATGTGAAATTCATGATTTAATTAGACTCTAAAAAACAAATTAAGGACAGGCCTTCTACACAAATTGGAGGCAGCTAAATGCTCTTTTGTGCCTGCAGCCCTTCGGTTGTTAAAGAGGCTGCTGATGCATGAGAAGTAAGTGACTGATTTAACTCATTGGGATGCAGGAAGCGACCTGCCCTCTTTTGAAAAGAGAGAGAGAGAGAGAGAGAGAGAGAGAGAGAGAGAGAGAGAGAGAGAGAGAGAGAGAGAGAGAGAGAGAGAGAGAGAGAGAGAGACTTAGAGCTAGAGAAGACAGAGGGAGGGGAGAGTGGAAAGAAGGAGATCGAGAAGGGAGGGAGTGAGAGAGAGAAAGAGAGAGAGAGAGAGAGAGAGAGAGAGAGAGAGAGAGGCAGAGAGAGAGGAAGACCAACACCCCCCCCCCCTTTACTGCACTGAAAGCTTCTGAATTTCAAGCAGAAAGTAGAAGGAGCCCCGGACTGCAGAGAGAGTCTTTCCTTGGGCTGCGGGTGTACAGAGAGTAGACAATGAAATCTTCATCCCCCTCCCCCATCCCCGCTAGTCTACAAGATTTTTGTTTTCGTTTCTTCTCATCCTGCGCAAGATGTACAAAATGAAATATATAGCAAGGGGTAGGTACTTTTTTAAGACAAAAACGAACAAATCAGAGCGGTTGAGACACGGATTACTCAAACAAGCACAGAGCTGTAAGTACTGTTTTTCCTATGGTTTTCTGGGCATTGCACGGCGGGCTGGGCTGGCTGGGGGAGTTGGCTTTGTGATAGATACATTTTTTTGTTTTTGTTTTTGTCTTTTTATTCATAGAGGTTTCCTCGACGCGTGCACTTTTCGCACGTGAGCAGAAGCTGTTTTATTATTATTATCATTTGCCAGTTGAGGGAGTGCCACACAGGATTGTAGTGTCTGCCGCCTAGGATTGCGGCGAGTTGAACCGGAGGGCGGAGTGGGGGGGACAGCGAGAGGCACCCAGTTGAGGGGTTCCCGCGCTGAGAGCATCCTTGAGAGTCCGTCTTCCCCCTCCCTGCTCTGCTGCCCAGCTCTCCTCAGCAGCCAGGTTGGTTCCTGGAACTGGATGGAAATCAGGTCACAGAGATTCCCTAAGCTCCTGGACTACCAGACGCGCCAGGGAGGTGGGATGGAATTGGAAGGAGGGATTTCAGAAGCCAGGAAAGGATCCGAAGGTACACACACACACACACACACACACACACACACACACACACACACACACACACACACACACACACACACACACACACACACACACACACACACACACACACACACACCTAGACTGGACCCCTGGCAACCCCAAGCCGGGCCTCTTGGTTTTCTGCAGTTCGTCTTGCCTGGGGTAGCTCCTTCTCTCGCTCACTCGCTCGCTAGCGCGCCTTTGGTGTATCTTTTATCTACATCTCAAATAGAGGGTCTTATTGTGACTGGGCTGAGGGTCTGGGAGAGATCGTCTGTATGGGAGAGAGAGCGCCTAAGAGGCAGAAATTGTGGGTCTGAGGAGGTGTGTGTGTGTTTTTTTAGGATCTAGAAAATGTGCAAGAATTCCGCGGCCCATGCTTTCTTTGTGTGGCGGGCAGCGCCAAAGGCTTTGTGCTTGGCAGAGAGAAAATGGCGAGCCGCATTGTGTTTAGGCCATTTTCTTCCGGTACGAGGGTTTCTCGAGTTTTAAAAATACTTTTTTTTTCGTTTTCTTTCATTCTTTTTTTTTCTTTCAAAGTAGCCTTCTTGTGCCTGGAGAGGTGTATGGAAATGGGTAAGGTTCTGCCTCGCCTGCTGTGGGTAACGGCCTCTGGTAAAGACGAAGGGGCTGTTTAGTTCGTCCAAGTGGTTGTATTAGAACAACAATAAAAGTATAGGTCAATGCCCTCCAAAGATCTGCAGGGACTCTTGAACGTCCTGGACAATAGCTATCTGTTCATATGTGGTTATATATTTAGATAAGTAACTTCTTTGTCGTGATAATATGATGGGGAAATAAAAGATTTAAAAGAAAACCCTCAAGTATTTGAATAGAGAGGGAAGTAGCGTCCTCCCTTCTCTTTCTTCTCCTGAAGGAACCCCCAGAGAGGTTAAATATTACTCTTCTATGTCTGTCTTTTGTTTTTCTTAAACCCAAGATGAAATGTTATTTTGGACAGAGGACGGACATATTAAATAGCCTTAGCCATGAGAGCTTTATGCTTACCTTGCTTCCTAGAAAAGTATGGGATTCCAGAGGAGGGATTCTGTTTTCATGATCTTGGTGCTTGCGTTTGAGTATGTTTGTGTATGGAGGTAGCTATCTATGTTGTCCATAGTGGTGCATAAAGAATGGAGAGGGACCTGGCGAAAAAGATCGTGTTTAACTCTTTTCTTCATATGTCATTTTTGTTTTTTTTAAGTTCCTGCATTTTTAAAGCCATATGCAAGCATGGACTAGAATACCTATACAGTGATGTCTTAGTTACTTTTCTGAGGACAGTGAAGAGGAGATGGGGGGGGGGAGAGAAAGAGAGAGGGAGGGAGAGAGGGGGAGGGAGAATATTGCAAATGTAGCAAATACTAGTTCCTATTTACTACAGATCTTTGATACCCTTAAATGGAGGTGATGATTTTGTCAGCTCAGAAATAATGAAATGCCAAGTCCCCCCCCCCACACTGATTCCTGTACTCTGTTTGGTGGCAAATACAGAAAAATAAAAACAACTGGAATGGGAAAGAGAGTGTAAAGTCCAGAGACCATTCTCTCCTTTCATGTCCTCTTAAATGCGAGGAAGTCAAATTTGTGCAGGAGTGCTGTGACTCTCATTTTTCAAAAGGCACCTCCTGCAATACCCTTGGTGTGAATCAAGACCATGGACAGCGAACTAACACTAAACCACTGAGCAGCAAAGACTAAAATTTCGGGGGAGCAGTAGTGTTGTTTAGATTCAAAATATGTGGGGATGCAAAAACAATCTTAAACATTTTGAAAGGGAATTTAGATTGTATAATTTAAATTATGGCTTTTCAAACTCATTCTACCAAGTTTCAAAGATATAATAATTTATGTCTTCAGTTTTTATCCTGTCATGCAGAGTGCATGTTCTTTCTCTAACTTAAATAAAAATTAACTCTACCTTTTTTTACTAGACAATAACAAATTTAAATACATCCATTTTTAGCTATGGGCTGTTTCTCCTAAGGCCTTGGAATAGTGGAGATAGAGACGTTGTATATTAGGGTGGCATTTGCAGAGTGACTCTAGGGTAAATTAAATTGATTTTTATCAGTGATTGAATTTCTAAATTCATAGAATTGGAAAAATTAAATGCCACTTTGATAAGAAAGGATAGTATGAACGGAGATATAATTCAGCTCTCCTTTTAGGCATTATAGTTTATGGCTGACAGTGAAAAGGTGTAAGCAAATATCATTTTTCTCAAGAAGGTCATAGAATTTCCTCATGTACATTGTTTAATTTGGGGCATATGATTTGTTCAGTGTGACCATACAGTAAATATCAGTTGGTTTTGTTTTGTACATTGTTTGAATTATCTTTATTCCCAGGCAGAAATTGAATTTATTTAAAACCATTTCATTTGTGGCTTATATAATACTTCAAAATTGCTCACTTAAATTCCTACTGTCATGTATCTTTTGGCTTATTTAATAATTGTGACTTTGGTGTGACCTTAAGAGCTCAAAGTAAAAATAATGCACAGGTTAAAGGAATCAAAGTAGTTTATATAAATATGATGAGTTCCATTTAAAGTGAGGTTGGCATTTACAAGGAAATTAATTGTTGGCGATGCATCATATTTGGTTATAGAATGAAACTGCAGTGATTTGAATGTACAGGTTTCTAAACTTATATGCTAGGCATGCTTTCCACACACATGTGCACACACACATACACATTTAAAGAAGAAGAAGAAGAAAGAAGCACTTGCAAAGCACATTCAATAACATCTCATCCAGTCCTGCTCAGGACCATGGTGAGATCCCTGGTCCTTTCTGAGAGATGGCCCAGGACTGTGGTGGAAAGGATGATGGTTGGAAGCCAGGCATTGTTTCGGAAGGCACATTGGTCTAGGATGACTTTGCGACACGGTTAAACCTAAATCTAGACCTTGGACTGAAGGAAGGATGGCGGCGGGGTTAAAGAAAATGCAGGTGAGCTCGGCTTCCATTGCCTGCGCGTATCATTAAGCAGCAGTCCCTTGCTGGGAGCCTGGGCTCTGTCCAGCCTAAGGTGCCTATTTTGCTGTTACACAGCCAACCAAATGCGAGCAAATGTGTCTGGGGGAGGGGAGTTCTAGATGAAGGGTCGGAGGAGGGGAAGTCATAGGCTGGTTCTATTTTAGGGAGAAACAATCCAGAATGAGGTCTTTGGTTTGTTGAGAATCAGCTTGGGCAATGACAGGAGGGCTGAGAGGAGAGAGCTAGAGAGGAATGACTTTTCTAGGGCTGTCTTTGAGCCACTGTGTTGGCGACCCGGCGCTGGTCGGCAAGGGCAGGCGCTCGCCCTTTGCTGCACCCAGGCGCAGCTCTTGGGGGGCTGCGCGCCTTCTGCGGTTCTTTGGTTTCAAGGACACAGCGAGCTGCTCAGGACTTTGGGAGCCAACATCTGTCTGACTGGTGACGTCAGCAGCCCGTGTAATCCTCTTGTGCTGAAGGCAGATGCCTTATTTGTTTGGCTGGAGCGAGCCATTAATCCCTAATTCTGGATCAGCAAGCGAGGGGGAAAGACAGGACCGCTTCGACCCACCCTCTCCCCACCCCCACCTCCTACCCTAAAGCACCTTATACCGCAGAAGCCTCTCCGCCTCCTCTTTCCTCCACGAACGCCTTGAGCAGCGACTGGAAACGCTTTGGTCCTCTCTGCAGGTTTGACTAGTGCTAGCCGCTCTTTCTCCTTTGGATTTCTAAGGCTAAGGGGTCTATGTAATTCTTTCTCTGATCGATCGTTTCGATTTTCTTGCTGAGCCTCGCCAGTCTCGCCGCTTGCTGGGTTCTAAGCCAAGAAGGGGTGGAGATTGGAGCGTTGGGGTCCAGCGCGCGGTCTGAGGGAGGGGTGGAGACTCGGGGAAGGGTGCGCGCGGGATGCGCGAATCTCTGCGACTGCTGCACCACAGCATCATCTGAGGACGCGTTGTGCCGGGTCCCTCCCCAGATCGCTTCTCGGGGACCCGGCGGTGGCCTCGGCGCCCGGCCCCCTCCACTCGGCTTCCGCAACCTGGACCTGCGCTCCCAACCACCGACCTCCCCCCACCCCCACAACACTTCCCCCGCCCCAGGCTGCGGGACCCGGGCTCCTAGCGTTTCCTGGTCCTGTCCGCACCTGCTGAAACCTTTGCGCGCTCCCTCCCACCCTCTGTCCCTTCTCCGCAGCCTCCCCCTCCCTCCCGCTTCCCTCTCTCCTCTCTCTAATTCTATGTTTTCATTCTGTTTTTCAGGGGCGCTTGTTGGGGTCTCTGCGTCAGACGGGCTCTCGGCGCTCTCCCTTCTCCTCGGACGCAGCGGGAGCTGCTCTCCCCCGGTGCCCAGGCCGTGAAAAGAGCCGCTGCGCCCGCCACCGCCGGTCCGCCGCCCCGAGGGCTCCGCCCGCCCGTTAGAGGTCAACTCCCCGCACCCTTCCCTTCTCCGCCTCTTCTCCCTCCGCCCCGCGGGGCCGGGGCTGCGGCTAGACTCTTGAGTGCGCGTCTGCTGCACTGCCCTGAACCCAAACCCCAGAGGGGCCCAGATTCTAGTTCCACTCTCTCGGGCTGGGGCAAACAACAACAACAACAAAAACAAAAAATACATAAAACCTTAGAGATCAAGCAGCCTTTTCTCTCTGCAGCAAAACCGTAGCCAGACCAGATGGGCCGCTCCTCTCTCCCGGGACTAGGCAGGTGTGGCTGAGTTAATTTTCCGCATTACAAAGGAAGATGACCCAGCCTGCCCTTGAAGCGCATCTTTTTCCCAAAGTTTCCAATCAAACCCGCGGTGAGGTTATTAGAAGGCATGTCGACTAGGCGTATTTATTTGTGTGTATGTGTCTTGATATACACCCGTAGGTTTGTTTTCCCATATATAATATAATATTTTATATATATATATATATGTTAGTCCTCTCGCCCTATCGACATCAGGAAACGATCGACAGATTTCTGTAGCAGAATTTTTGTTGCAGGGCGGTCCTTAAAAACCTTCCATTCCTACCCAGAGGCTTAGGGAAAGGCTCGGGACGAAGCGATTCGGTTAATTGCGTTCAGTCAAATAACAGGATTGTGAAATTAGATCTGTACCAGAGGGGTAATTAACTTCGATCCATGTCATCATTTGGAAACTAGATTTATAGGCATATGTATGTTTTTGCGTGTGCCGCAAATGGCATGCAGATGTATGCATATGCATACGCAAACATATGCATCCACCCTCCCGTAGAACAGAGTAATTAACAGCGGCTCTGGCAGATGTGGCAGGAGGCGAGCTGAGACGAGCGGACAAATCGTGCGTCTTGAAGCTAGGTAGCCCGAAAGCCTGGATAAGGCCAGCGCAGGAAGAGAAGTGTGCTAGCTGCAGTGGGAGATTTGTTTTCCGGATCAAGATCAGAGACTCTGCCCTCCGTGTTCACAGCGGACCTTGATTTAATGTCATACAATTAAGGCACGCGGTGAATGCCAAGAGCGGAGCCTATGGACAGCACCTGAAGGACATCAGGGTATCTGAGGGTCAGAAATGGAGGGGGGAGGGACAATGGCAGGCAGTATGAAGTGGGGTAGAATAAACCCATCCCTTTCTAAAGACAGATCCCCACATTGAATCCAGAGCCAACCTAGCACTGTAAGCATCTTTTCAGCGAGAGCCACAGATATCATATCGGCAGGCCAATCCCCAAGGGGGCTGTGGTGGTGTTGGTGGTGGGGAATGGCTGACAGCCATCAGCAGAGTTTTCATTTGGGCAAATATTCCGGGAATCGCAGCTTGTAGAAAGCGTTGAATTCTTTCAGAATAGGAATATGGTTGTCTGCAATCGCGGCCCATGTTTGGGAAGCAGCCTGGGCCAGGAGAATGGCGTTTAAATAGCGCTCTGGCCACATCGAGCTTGAAACCTCAATAGCTCAACCCTTGTGTGAAGATCTTAAGAACTAATATTTCCCAACCCCTCTTAGTCCTTGCCTTCTCTTTCTCTACCCAGCTTCCAATTAGCCTTAGCTGGTTTTCAAATAGCCAAGGTAACTTCCTTGTCTGGGCATGGGTGGCCATGGCCAAAGGGAGCAAATTGGTAGAGGGAAAGGGTCCAGATCAGTCAGAAACTTTAGAAAAAACTTGGTAAATTAATTTATTTCGGAGACAATGCGATAGACTCTTCCAAGGTAATAGTTCCATACCTTGGCCTTGAAGTCAAAGCAAAACCTAGCCTGAAAGGCAGCCTTGACAGACGTCTTTGTTCTGCCTTGGCCAGCAGGGGTTGGGAACAAAGGAGAAGAGCTGGGAGGATGCTCTAAAGTGGCCGCGCCCTCCGCGCTTGGCGCTGTCCGTGGTGCTGACCAGGCCTTCTCCCTACGTAATAAAACCAGAAACTCCATGGGACTGTCTCTTCCTACCAAGGAAAATAACAAAGTACTAGCTAGCTGACGAATTAAAAATTAAAAGGGGGAAAGCCGTTACATGGCGACCATTTTGTCGTAATAATGCACTCTAGCTATCTCCTCCCTCGTCTGGTGTTTTAGGTCTTCCATAGGCATGCACTTAACATTCACTAAGTACACTGAGAAACAATTATAGTTGATTTAAGCTGAAACCTACATCTGTGCACGGAGGAGTGCAGAGAATAAAGGCCTTTTATGCTTTTCGCTTTCTTAATTCATCTCCCATAAAGCACAGAAACGTAAGATCTTCTGCTGAGGATCTTAATTCCGATGTTGTCGCCCAAGGGACCGGTACAGGACACCAGGATGGCCTTGAGATTTTCAGAAAAGGACTTAAGGGGACTGGCTAACCAGCCAGGACAGCAGCCCATGCAACCCTGGTGCAGGTGAGCAGCAGGTTCTCAGCAGAATAGCGTTTCTAGGTAAATCTAAGAAGGGACGATCCCCTTCCCCCACCAACTCCAGCCTGCTCTGTACATCTTGGCCAGGCCCGCTGGAGGTACTGCAGGGACAGGAAGCCTAAAACCCGCAATGCAGGGAAGCGCTACTGGCCGCCTTTCCCTCCAAAGTTCTTGCAGACAGAAAGAGTCAGGGTTACTAAATCTCTTCTACAGTGAAGATTTGCTTTAGGGGTTGAAAATCAGAAAGGTCAGCATTGATACATTTAGTAAATTTTAAATTTCTTACTACACTTCAGCATCCTACTTAGGTGCTGAAAGTATTAAATATAAGCAGTGATATTTTGAATGCCTTAAATAATTGATCCATGTGGCAAGGGAAAGAGAAATAGAAAATCCACCGATATGTAGCCATCCCAGGCTTATGAAAGAAACTGCCATGCAGTTTGTTTGCACTTGTTTATATTTTTATCGAAATCTATCTTGTTAAAATTAATAACAGATACAATGCTCCAGACTGGGGAAAACAGACAGCAACATTATTTGTGACCCAGATTTAGAAGTGGGACATACATGGACAATGATCTAAAAAGAGATGTTTTGTCACACCTGAGTGGTGGAGATTTATGAACTGATTCAGGAATAAAACAGTCCAGGTGCAATATCCTCAGGAGGCTAGCCGCTGCTTTCCTTTTCCCTCAGGGTAAGTTTTATTTGTCCTCTGATTTTAGAACTCAGTGAATTAGGTCATTAGTCTCCATTGATTAGTTGGGTTTATATTCAATTTTGTACAATTTGGGAAGAAGTAGTTAAGCACATTGGAAAAAGAAGCTACTTTTAAAGGGGAAAATGCAGAGGATATTTTTCTGCATATATGAAAAGCAGCCATTGGAAACAAAAAATGGTTTTAAAGCATCTCCCATTGTCACAGAGGGCTTCATTTCCTTCCAATGTTCCTTCAATTGTGTTCATGTCTCTCTGGCTTTTTCACAGAGCAGCAAGGACAGCAGCAAGGGCTACAGAAGAGTCCTGCCTGCTACGTTGTAACTCTTATTACATAATAGGAAAACAACTAATCCTCCTGACCCTAATCCAACCTGTTTAGGATCACCAGAAACTCTAGCTTCAGAAAGCTTAATCAGTTTAACAATTACTTTCTAAATAGAAATCAAATACAAATACGTGATATGAAAGAAGGTTACTAAAATAAGAGACTGAACACACGATCCAGTAATTTGGTTGCCAAGATTAAATCCGGAGTGGTTATTGATCCATAATGTTTCTAGGTTTTTAAGGCTATTTTCAATTCCTTCAGAAAATAATCTCTGGTTTAATGTCCATTACAAATTTTCCTGCTATGAAATTCTATGCTCAGCAGTTTTGCCATGAAACAAGCCAGGAATGGCAATTGGAGAACTTCACTGCGGTGTACCATGGGAGTCCTTTGACAATCACAACCTTCATCTAGTGGTCTGAAATTAAAGATTCTCGGAATAATTTAGGAACAGCTTGACCCTTTGAGATACTCAACAACAACCCTCTAGGGAAATAGTATGTTTCCTTCCCAGGAACAAGATGCTAAAGCAATGCACCGCGAGGTCTCCGGTGTCAACAGTGCCCGAGCGCCCTCTGCTGCCCTAGAGAGGCATTACATCATTACAAAAGCCAGATGGCGTGTCTCAAAAAGCAGAGGAGACATTAAGCTCTTAGGATCATTTAATCTGTGAAATTTAAAAGCTCTTACATAGTCTGTTTCTAAAAAGGCCATCTGATTTTGAGCACTCCTTGGATGATTAACCTTATTCTATAAGGTACTGTTTTGAAGTTACCTGTGACATTTTTTGAAGTTATATTCTACAAATTTTCTCGGTTTTAACAGGGAAATAGGAAATTGCAAATCTCAGTGAAAAACTTGGTGCTAGGCAGTTGAGTGGAAAACATTTTTCCCAGTTTATCAAGATAAAATAAAATGTAAGGAAGGGAAAATATCTTAATAAAGTACCTTTGAGCACAGGTTGTTTTTCTTTTAATGATAATTTAAAAAGTGAGGCCCATGTAAAGAATTGTGCCTTTTTTTGTTTGGTTTGTTTTGATGATTAACCGAGATTTTTCTCAGATGTTAAATTTGGAACTAAATTTGGTAAGAGAATTGGAGGAAACAATCGAACATTTTGCTTCCCAATAACAAATGCACAGATTTTGTCCTTGAAAACTTCCTAACAAATTTATATCCATACTCAGCTCACAGAGACTTCAGAAGATAACCCAGAATGAGCAGAGATAATCAAACACATGTAGCAGCATGTTCACACTCATAAGTGTTATTTGCATTAAAAATGAGTTTTTTCAGAATGCAATAAACTTCTTAAACAAAATGGGAAATTTCAAAGGTTAAATCCCCTTTTAAGTTTATGTCTTACAGAGTTTATGTTGATTAAAAATGTATAGCTGCATTTGCCATTGTAAATTAGAAATTTAAAGCCTATTTCAAAACATACACACACACACACACTCACACACACACACACACACACACACACACACACACACCTCTATTTGCAATGAAGCCTGTTGTTGATCATATCAGCACTACTGTAACAAAATTCTTCTAATAATTATATGGCTGTTAAATAAATCTTGTAAAAATAAAGCTCTGCTTATTTTATGATGTCAGAATGAAATGATGGTTTAATATATTTTACTTTAATCCTAGGTCTTAAATGAAAATTCTGATAAATATACTAAATTGTAAGTTTGGTGAGAATATTAAGATGAATTTTTTAAATTATGTGATCTTACAGTTTGCCAGAGAAGGAACAGTCTTAAATGTTAAACCAATTTAAATATTTAACCAGCCCCATCAAATTGCACATAACTACAGTTACATTTATCTTCTGAAAGCTACTTCTCAAAAAAGAATTGATGAACTCATGGTATAATAAATGAAAAGAAGATCATCACAACATTTATGTTTTTAGAAAAAATAACATATCTTATTTAGCTTAGATTCATATATTTCTAATAGTTGTTTGAAAACAACTTCCAAATGAAGTTGCACATACAGTTTTCTATTTTTAAAAAACCATTTGTTCTTATTATCCATTAAGGGAAATGATTTTAAAAAGCCCTCAAATTAGATTTCCAGATGCCCTGAAGATCTTGCTCTACATGAAATCATGAACCAATATTTGCCAGTTAAGTTTCTATGAGAAGAGTTTTTAACCTCTCTGTGTATTTCTACAACAATAACATACCAGAGCTGAAACACTTCTCCTAATTTCCTCTAGCTATTTAGAACCCATGGAAATGTTGGCTCCTATGAAGTTAATAGTTGTCTAAAGAGAGTGAGAGAAAGACAAAGCCAGTTTATTCTTCAAATATCCTCTTTTAAAAAATATATTTTTTGTAAAGATGTTGTATACCTCATCAGTGAGGTAATGAGTGCATTTCTTGTCGAGCATTGTTTTTTGTTCTGGTTCTGGAGATTTAACCCAGGTCTCATGCATAGCAGGATGCTCTACCATTGTGCTACGTTCCCACCCTCGCACTTTTGTTTACCGATTAAGCACAATAATTGTGCACTGTCTTAGAAAAAAACACACACATACATATACACACACTGCTTTTTCTATATTTCGATTAGAAAAAAGGGGCTGTATTCAGACTTTGCTGTCATTACAATTTCCATCAGCTGCTGATAAATAATGAGCATAACAAAGAAATATGGCTGCTAGGAGTTGAAAATGTAATGCCTTAAGAAGGAATAAAATAAAATAATCAAGAAATTGGAGTTGCTGGATGCCCATGACTCATGCCTATAAACCTACCTACTCAGAAGGCTGAGATTTGGAGATCCAGTCCAAACTCACCTTGGGTATACAAGTCTGAGAGCCTCTTATTTCAAAAAGCTGAAAGTAGAGGTATGGCTCAAGTGATACAAATCAATCCTTGAGGAAAAAGCCAAGCAAAATCACAAGGCCCTGAGTTCAAGCACCAGTATCCCATAAAGAAAGAAACTGGGGCAAAGATGGGGGAGTAGAGGGAGAGAAAGAGTCAGACAGAGACGAAGGAAGGGAGGAAGGAAGGGAGGGAGGAAGGGAAGAAAGGAAGAAGGGAGGAAGGGAGGAAGGGAAGAAAAGGAGAATAAATTGGAATTGATTATCATAGAAAGAGGAGGTCAGTGGTTGCCAACTTCAGTGAATAATATATATGTTGAAGAATAAAAAGTTAAGAGCACTTTTAAGCAGATGATATTACAAAGGTTAAAAATAGGCACAATAAGAATAAATTAAGTTTAGAGACTGATGAAGAAAGAAGAAACTGTCAATTTTCCTGCAAACATTCCCACAGTGATAACATTCTCATAGTGATAACATTGTTGAATTGCAGGGAAACCTTAGGAATCACTAGATGTTATTTTAAAAAATAAAACAAAAAAGTAGTGGGGATATGTTGCAAGTTTGATCTTGTTAGGATTAAAGGAGGTTTAAGAAAATATTGAAAATGAAATTTGTAGGATACGAATTTATTATTCAATTCTTATCCTATTACTGGAAAGGCAGAATTATGCTACTCTTTTCCTTTTGTTGTTGCTCACTTTTTTAAATTATGAAAATACTATTTTAATGTTGACCCATCCATAGTATAAATGTTAAAATTAGTGTATCTGTAGCATATGCTGGGTCAAATTTTTCTGTCAATTTGTCTAAACAATTTAAAAACCAGTGGTATGTGGAAAGAAAATTTATTTAGTAATCTGTTTCTGACTTCAATGTTTTGAGTAGGACTCAAAAATGTATTGGAGACAAGATACTTACTCAGTTCCAGTCAAAATGCTTCTCAGAAGTTCACCATGCTTGGTGTGAGGATGAGGTGTGTGAGATCCAAGCAAACATACTGAACACTGAGGACATTGAGCAAGGTCAAGTTGAAGGTTAGGAGGTTTAGGATGCTATGTAGAGAACAGTTTTCTCTTGACCACATCGATGCACTGTCAGATTTCCAGATTCCAAGAACTTCTCTCTCCCTGGACAACCTTGGTCTGTCTGTATTGTCTTAGAACTGAGCTAGAGTAGCTGTCCTTTAGTTGTTCTGTCACTATCAGGTAAATGCAGATTGGTTAATGAGACCCCCCCAGAATACATTCTTTAAGACTTGATTTGTACAAGCTGACATATTTAAAACAAAGGGACTTGATTTTACAAGAGACTTACATTTATCTAACTCTTCAATTTGAAAAGGACACATATTTGTAAATAATCTCTAGGCATCAGCAAGTTGCTTAGTGGGATGGGGGAAGGAGGATGGTGTTCTGTGTGTTTATAAATGTGTATGCATGAAAAGAACTATCTGATAGGAATTATGGTTAACATTAAAACATAGTCGTGAAAAAATAATAAAATCAACTTTAGCTGTGGCTTGGACCTATCTCTTTGTAGTTATTATCAGATAATCTATTTGATGAAATTGCTTGGTACAAAAAGATTATTAAAGAGTCATAAAAATGCCTAGTAAAAATGACAGACTATTCTTCATACTCCAGCTGTTGTTATTGCAATAATTTTCTGCAGTAATTAACATTTTCTAAATCCATGAATAAAACTGTTCAACATTATCTTCCATCCTGCTTTTCTCTTCCCCCCTCTCCCTCTTTTTTTTCTCTTTTTGTTTCTTACTCTCTCCTCCCTCCCTCCCTCCCTCCCTTCCTTCCTTGCTTCCTTGCTTCCTTCCTTCCTTCCTTCCTTCCTTCCTTCCTTTTTCTGTCCTCTTAAACAATAACAGACTGATCATACTATATCTAGAAAGATAAGTGACTAAACCCATAGCATTAAACAGAGCAATCACTCCTCAATCCTGGATATAAGACCCAGATAGATAGGTACATAGATAGGCAGATAGATAGATAGATGTGTGTGTGTGTGTGTGTGTGTGTGTGTGTGTGTGTGTGTGTCTGTGTATTCTGGGGCTTGAACCACTTGTGCCACAGTGCTGCTTTCAGCTTTTTCTGAGTACTTTATTGGAGATTTCAATTCTCCATCTTCAGACCTCAGCCCCCTGTGTAGCTAGGATTACAGGCATGAGCATCCAATACCCAGCTTGAATGTTTTTATTTCAACCCCACTTTCTTGGTATGGTTCACACCCAAACTCTCTGATTTCTAATGATAAAAACATAGAGCTGATCTTTTATTTATTCACTATTTGAATGCTTACTAAGTGCCAGGCTCTCTCTCTGTGTTAGATGAACAGAACAGATGTGGTTTCCATTGTGACAGAGCTTACAGTCTTTCCCCGTATTACATTTTCTACTCCCCTGCACTAACTTACTTTTAATAATTTAAGTCCTTTTATATTTAAGTGCTTCCACAATAACAATGGGAGGGATTTATTTTTTCCTGTAATAAGAACAGATTTGCATTTTGTTTTGGCAGGATAAACAAGGTGATGCATTTACATTTTCTTGTGTTTCCCTAACCCTTCAGTAGCAATGATTCTTTTGCTATCCTCTTTTGAATTTTGAAAATCAATTGAGCAAAATATTAATACAAGCTGATCTGATATGGACCATGAAGTATTAACTTCTGTCTCTATTGTGGCTCACTAGCCATGCTTGCCTTTTGTGCTTATTGCTTAGAAGTATTTCTTTTCATTTTGTCACAAATTTTGATGTCCCTGAATTTTTACCATTTGGGGTAAAAATGTCATCTCAGCTCTCTAACTCGGTGCTTGACCTTCCTTTACACACATTTATGACAACTGGTAGCTTTGTTCTGCCATTTTTTTTTGGTCCTTATTTGTTTCTTTGTTTTCTTGTCTTTATTTTCATGAGCTACTTCCTCAAAAGTTCTTTCAATTTTTATCCTACTTTTCACAGAGCCTATAAATGTAAATGGTTTTATTGGGTTGATTAGCAGTGCATACAAAATCTAATTTAGATATAAAACTGGTCATAATAACTAATTCATTTCTGTGACTTTGTTATTTAAATGTTTAAAATGAACATTAACTCATCACTCAATATTCTCTACCCAAATACTCCCATGATCTGATTCCAAAGCTGTTTTTTAAAACCTATTATTAACAACTGTTTTTGGATCTATAGGTCTACTTGATCACTCAATGCTTAGCCACAGTCTTGACCATGTCCTTGAAAAAGACCAGAGGTTCCTTTTAGCTTTGTCCAAGACAAGGTCAGGTACTTGTACACCACAGATGTCAAAGGTCTTTCCTATAAGTTCTGATGACATGACTTACTCATCAAAATCTGTGAGGAAGTGATTTCACCAGCTTTGAAATACAGGCAGGCCTATTATGGCATATTATATAAATAAATCAAGTGCCAATACTAACATCTAGAAGTTTAGATTTTAGACTAAATACTTTAATTGGGTGAATAATTTGGATTACTCTCTTTCACTGGATTTTAATTCTAAGCAACCTTGATCAATGATACTATAATATGCAGTAAGAATTACCTGGGAAGCTGGACAATGGTGACTCATGCCTGTAGTCCTTAACTACTCAGGAGGCAGAGAGATCTGAGGATCATGGTTCAAAGCCAGTTCTGCTAGAAAAGTGATACTATCATCAATTAACCAGCAAAAGCCAGGAGTAGAGGTATGGCTCAAGTGCTAAAGTGCCCGATTTAAGCAGGTTTAAGACCCTGAGTTTAAGCTCCAATATCTGCACAAATTATCTAGAGAGCTAGTTCATGAATTTATGGTTTCAATCTCATCACTGAAAATTTAATCCAGTAGGTATGGAGCACGTTTAAACAATCATTATAGCTGGTTCCTCACTAGATGACCTCAGGTCATCTTTCTAGCTTCAAACTATTAGCCTCAGGCTAAAGAGAATTAATAATTCTAAGACAATGAATCTTATCACTGAATAAACAGATTCTGAAAGCACAGATATTTGAGCAAGTCTCAGTTATGACAGGAAGAGAGTAGAAGTCAAAGTTTTTCAAAATACAAATGCCAAATTTGTATTAAGTTTACATTTACTTTTTTAGGGAAAATAAATTACTTTATTAGAGAAAACAATAAAGAACCCCTGCAGCTAGGAGAGCGATCAGACTCTACGGTGGCTCTGATCTCTAATAAAAGAACAGAACAGCGGGTCCCAGTGCTCACGCCTGTAATCCTAGCTACTCAGGAGGCTGACATCTGAGGATCATGGTTCAAAGCCAGCCTGGGCAGGAAAGTCCATGAGACTCTTATCTCCAGTTAACCACCAGAAAACCGGAAGTGGCACTGTGGCTCAAATGGGAGACCATTTGCCTTGAGCTGAAGAGCTCAGGGACAGTGCCCAGGCCCCAGAGTTCAAGCTCCATGACTGACAAAAGAAAAAAGAGAGAGAGAAAGAGAGAGAGAACAAAACAGGAAAAGTGTAATGCAAGGGCCTTAGAAGAACATACAGCCCAAAGAAGTTTGACTAGTTCATCAGGAATTCCTTGAGCCAAAGTTGGTTGCCAGAGGAGTTTCAAGTCTTACAAGAAGATAGCCTACTCTATTATTTCTACCCCAGCTCATCATAGGCTATGGGCAGCCCATAGGAAACATGGCCTCTGAACAAACCTAACAATGGATTCCAGAGCACATGAACTAGAGTCCTTGGTTAATTATATTCTCTGAAGGAGATCCATGAGGTTTATTCCTACGACCTCCACACAGAGGCAAATCATTGTTAATACCAGAGAAGTTGCTAGGAAATTTAACACATCTATCATCACAGAAGAGCTTTTGTAAACAAATGGATCAGCAATCTATAAAACAGACTGGACAAGCTGAGAAGTATAAAGTAATTACCTCATTCCCCAAAACTATACTAATAAGGACCAACTAAGGTCTGCTACAGTGATGAGCAACCTCACAAGTCCCACTGGTTTAAAACAACGAAGGTCAATACCTAGGTCCAGCATAGGTAGGCAGGGAACTTTCTCATATTTGTGTTTCTAGAAGGGAAGCTAAATGAGGCCCTAACTTCAAATATGTGATACTCAAAAATATGTAGGAAACATGGAAGCAAATTCTCTGACCTAGAAGATAAAGCTACACAAAATGTGCATGGATTTTCTATCTGGTAGGATTAGTTACATGTCTTGACAAAAAATTAAAATACTCAATAGCACTGGTACATATTTTGGAATTGCCAGTAATAGATAACTAGTGAATAGGGGTGTTCATCAAAATAAGACTTCTTGCAATCATTACCCCTAGTATTATATAGAGACTAACTATATCATCTGTATGGGTCCTGGAATTCATGAATCTAATATGACTAAAATAGAACTTGACTTCACAGGCTTTTTGCATTTTCTTAAAGCAGTGAAGTGTGGCAGACAGGGCTTAAACAAAGAATTATGAAATCTTTTAGTATAAAAATAAGTTCTTTCTCTGAACTTCTGTGTGATTTAAAAATTCAACTGACCTTTTTCTGAGCCCCTGTGTTCTCACTTGAAAGAAAATGAAATGATGGAATTAGATATCCAAGTTATATTCTAGAATTCAATTAATTCTAGCAACAATCATATGAGTAGCAAGAGAATGCCAATGCCATCTATTTTACACACCACAGACTGTAAAGGAAAGCTTTTGTTTTTCAGTCTCTAGGCAGGCAATTGGGGACATTGTTCTAAGATTAGACTCTGGGGGACATCCATAGCTCTCAGAGCATTTAGGGGTATTGTTTGGAGAAAGTTCTTTCTGAAATGTTTAAGAGGATTTTCCAGCCTGCTTGGGCCCTAGCATCTCCCATTGCCTCAATAATTCTGGGTTCTTCTACCCAACTGCTGATTCCAGAAGAATCCAGTTCACAATGTTACCAACTCACAAGCACACCTTTGGGCCATCACTGCCAAGCCTACCCTGCTCCAGTTCCCTGACGTCACTCTTCAAATAAAGTGCTTGTCTACTAAAGTCTTTTCTTTATTCAGAGCTTCCTACAGGGAAACTGGGCCAAGACAGAAGTCTCTGTCAAATAAGAGAACACAGGATGAAGACAGCAAGCGGCCTAAGTGCTTATGGATCCAATCCTTACCTAGAGTATGACTCACAAGTGATTTTCACCTTCTCAAGATTCAGAAAGAACTTTTCATAGGGATAGCTGCCACATGGGTGGAAGTAAGAAGCCCATGCAAGTATGAAATGAAGGAATCTCTAGGGAACTGAAAACAGATTCAGTGCTCCATCTCAGTGAAGGTGATGGAGCAGGAATGACAGAAAGCTCTGAGAAGGGTCCAGAATTTTGCAGCTTCACAGTGCAACTCTGCATTCTTCATGTGCTTATTTGATAACTCATATTGTGTTAGGGAAGAAAAGAATGATATGCTTTTAAAAATATAGGCATCTCTGTAGTAAATAAAGATTATACAGGATATATATTTAATAAACAGAGACGTTACCAATATCCCTGACACACACTTCACAGTACTTTTGTAAGCAAAAGAGGACCTTTCTTGTCCTTTCTGGTCAATCATCTTGAGACATAAATTTGCTGTAGGCTGCTGCTAGGCCAATACTTCAAAAGAGTTAATGATGAGGGCATAAGAGATACACTGGGGAGCTGTGGGAAAAAAAAACATTCAAATTAGACATATTACTCATAAAAGGCAGAGAAGTGGTAGGAAATTTGATAACAACCCCAAGTGTATTAGCCTTCATTTAGATAGATATGCATGAAATCTAATAAATGATTTTTTGATCAGTCTAGGGAAACATTCTCTAACAATGCATTTATTTAGTTCAGTGGGAATATATTCCTAAGAAATTAGACTGTAATCAGCAGATTTTAAGATTAATTGGATCTTGTTGGACTGGTATATGCCTTCCTTTGCATTTGCTTTACAACTAATTATAAAGCATAGAATAGAGACTACACTTAATTTAATACATAATTTAATTTTTTTACAATATGCTTCTAGATTCAATATATGATTATATTAATCCTTGTTGTAGTGGGTTAACACACAATGATAGAAATCGTTGTATTTGCTGGGCACTGGTGGCTCTAAAGCTAGCTACTCAGGAGGCTGAGATCTGAGGATCACAGCCTGGGCAGGAAAATCCATGAGACTCTTATCTCCAATTAACCACTCAAAAAAGCCAGAAGTGGATCTGTGCCTGAAGTGGTAGAGCACTAGCCTTGAGCAAAAAAGCTCCAGGGCTTCACTCAACACTAAGACATGCACTAAAAAGAAAAGAAAGCTCCTTTTCACCAAAAATATTCAGCAATTGCATATAAGTGGTACAACATGCAATAGTTGGAGCAAGAAGGCACTACAGATTTTTCAGAATGAGATTGGAACTATTCATGGGTCACTGTATATGACTGCATTTTCTTCTCATATACAGCTAGAAGTATAAATAATAAACCACACCCGAAGAATATTGTATTAATTTAAAATAATCTTTCCTATAACTAATTCTCCTACTACCATGAAGAGATGAAAATGCTGTAGAATGTGATTCCAATCCATGTACATACTTAACTCAATGATATATGGTAATTAACTCAATAACTAGGAAACCTGCTTTGAGGTAACCGATAGATGTCAATTCTTATGTTTCTGCCTGTCCTGTCACATTGGTGCCTGTATGACACTTCATCTTTGAGTATTCTCAAGGTGTAGATAGAAAAGGTTAGGAGTATGACATTTACTTTCAGACAGAAAACAATTCACATTAATAACTAAAGTATCTCCCACAAATCAACTAATAATGATACAATAATCAATAAGGGGCATCCTCTAGCAATCATATTTTTGAAACTCTGTAAAGCATAGAATCCATGGACAGTTTTCAACCCTTCTGTTTTTATATTCAGCTCTCTATACTTTGTCCATCAGGTAGAGATGAATAGATGCAAGAAATTCTATAATTGTCAGGGTTCAGATACAGTTGGCTGGAGCCCAGGCTCTAATCATAATAGCATTCAATCTTGATTGTCTAACCCTTATGATGTGTTCAGTGCATTTTCACATGTGTGCTGTGGAATGTTATTCTCCCACTATAAATAAATGGTGTCTCAGAGTCATGCTAAGAAGTCTAGGGACAGTACAGCAAGCAGCAAAGTTCAACTGGGCTCCTGTGTCAACACACAGACCTTCACTTCCATGTTTGTAACTGTCCTTGCACACGGTATTAGTCTTTGTAAGGTAATCATCTTGGTCTCAGTTCTGATCAGGTGCTGAATGCTGTGTTTGATATGGAAAGTAATCTCCATAGGAACTCAAAAAATATAATTGAGTCCCCTTGGAGTATAATTATATTTTAGAAGCTTCTCTGAATACTTCTCCCACAGGAATATTAATACGTAGCATAAGAATGCCTTTCAATCAAAGGCATAGATTTCCTTTGCTCCTTTTTGAGAATCAGTTTGGGACTGTAGGAAACTGAAATAGAGCCAAAAGGAGATTCAAAAATATTCAGGAATGAGTACTTGGACTCTTCATTTGATGTCATTGTGGAATCATCTGGCAGTACGACAAGAAACACCTCAACCACTATCCTCTGGTAACTGGTAACCCAGTGTATTCACAAGCAGCTCACAGCCTTTGCTTCAGGGCAGTACATTTCCCACACATAACAGATTTTAAAATGTCATATATTTACCTCCTCATTCTTAAGTTACATTCACAGAGCAGACAATGCTTGTGTGTTTGCTCTCTCCCACATTCTATAGTTCTAGGGATCAAATTCAGGGCCTTACCCAGGTTGTACAGGCCTCTATTACTGAGATACACCCCCAGCTCTTGCTTTTACTTTTTTCTTTTTAGAATGGAACTTACAATGTAAGCACAGACTGCCATTAAAGTCATTGTACTGCCCAGACTGGAACTACAGGCACAAAACCACCACCATTTCCTATGACTTTGTACATTTTTAAACATAAACTATAACCCATGGTTATCATTTTCAAGTAATTTCTAACAAAAGTATGCTCCACTGACTCTGGTTCTGGAATTTTTTTTTCCTCTATCTGGAATATGTTTTTCCCCTCTCTCTGCTGGCTAACAATTAGTCAATACCCAGATCAAGTTTCATTCGTCCATGCTGCACTTTCCAGCCTACATCATTAACTTTATTTTCAGCGTTAGAGAATTATTCTTAAGATTCTGCCCCTTGGGCATGTTGTCACCATGTGTACTTAGAACAATACCTGGCATATTTCTGTGTACACGGGAGGCATATGAGCTCTCTCTGAATTCTTTCACAGAGGGAGAAAGAGTTAACGACTGGACATAATTCTCAGTGTCTCTTTTTGCTTGTGGCTAAAATTGAAGTCAGTGTAAATACTAAATATAGATTTTTTTCTATAAAACTAAACACTTTGGCATCTAAGAGTTTTATGAAATGTAGTTTTCAACAACTGGGAACTAGTCATCTGAAACACCTTGCGCATTTCCCTCCCCTCCCAAACAGGCACTTTCTTTCCAAAGAAAGTGTACAAAGCCTTGGCTAAGGGAGGCTTCACATCAAAATTCACCACCTCCCAGCACATATTCACAGTCTGTGGAGAAAGTGGAAAGAATGGGGTGTTTGAATGGGCCAACCTAGACCGACTTCCTGGTTTCATCATCTATGACCTGCATGAGCTTGAGCTGTGTATTTGGCATCTCTGTTTCTCAATTGCCTCCTCCCTTAAGTGAGTTGATAGGACCTCATGTTGAATCTGTGGGAAGAAATGAGATTACATGCATAAAGAGCTAACACCTTGCCTCAGAAGAAATTTTAGATAAAATTTGATTCCTTCCTCCTCTCACTATATTCCCTAGCTTTCTCCTTCCTGTTTCAAAATTTATAATATTCTTGCTTTCTCCTAATCTCACCCAATATTCCCCTCAGGTAAGATGCTAATGTGTGTGTTAAGGATGGGCACAGGGCAGAGAGGGTGATACAAAGCTTGCTCAGCAACTCTGACAGTAGGTATCTCACCCATATGTCAGCCTGGGTTGGGTTTGATAAAAGGTACACAGACTTTTCTACCAAAAGCTAACTGCTGTCCACTGCCACAAGCTTGAAACTCTTGCAACTTCCACATGAGAAAGAAATAGGGATTCTATATTTATCTCCTTCATCCCCCAATACTGCCCTCCAAAATGTTAGAAGTTAGTTAGACACAGAGCTCCAACAATGGTATCTAAAGAGAAAGAGAAAAATGCCAGAACAAGATATAAAAGACTCAGAAAGTAGAGCAGTGATTAAAGCATTGGTCCTACCCGGTAAACCAGTGTTCTGACATCTTACAAAAGGAACAAAATTAGAAGTTATTGTGGTTTGAGATCAGATTCAAATATGACACTGAAGTCAAAACTTTAAAATTGATATAGCAAACCATGGGAGTCTGGAAATGATTAAAAACCCATGATTTTGTAGTAATATGTTTCTGGATCATTCAATTAACACCAAGAATCATTTCTTTTTCTTTCATTAATAAGTTTTTTTATTGTGAAAATACCATAGAAGGGTTACAGTTACATGAGCAAGATAATGAGTACATTTCTTATCAAGCATTATTGCCTCCTCCTTTGTTTCCCCTTACCATCTCTGCCCTCCATCTCCCCCACAATGCCCCCCTCCACCAAAGTTGTAAAGTTCGTTTTTCTACATAACATCTTGTACAACTCCTTGTTGCAATGGGTCCACCTGTATCCCTATTTAAGCAATATGTTTTTTCCCTTCCCCTCCACAAATTATGCCAACATCAAATTAATTCTATTGTCAAGGTGATGTACGAATGGGTTATTGTTATGTATGTAATAAGGTAGTGAGTACATTTCTTGTGAACATTGTTGCCCTCTCCCTTGTTTTCCTCTCTCTGACCCCACAAGTTGTAAAGTTCATTTCCAACATGTCTAATGTTTCTAAGTAACCCTGAAACAATTGGCATATTCTTTAAACGTTTCACATATGTTAGTACAATTATTCATGACAATAAACTAAGAGGCCTATACTTTTTCAAAAGTTTTTCCTAATTTGTTGATGAGGAAACTAAAGCTGAGAATGTAATTCATTTGTCCAAGATCACACGTCTAAGTGACTAGTGGGGAAGGATTTGAACTTGGACTCCAATTGGATATAAATCCTAGAACTGATACACAAATGGCGTTCAGCTTTCACTCTCCTTCATTTTCTATTTGAAAATGAGATGAGATCCTTCTAATAAAACAGTGTTTTGTTTCTCTACTTTGTCTCTCTGGAAATTTTAAAGAGCACATTACTTCCTTTGTGAGATTTTTGTCTTGTAATTATTTGTATGTATCTCCCTCCCATTAGGTTGGGAATACCACCAGACCTTTATGTGTACTTCTTTCTAAAATACTTACTGAAAGAACGTATGCTAGCTGATTTTTTTACATCTCTAATCCCATTTAAAATAAGAGCTATATTCACATTCAAAGTTGCCATAGTTGCAGTGATGGCACAAAAACCTATTTATATCCAGCCTTTCAGTCTTACAAGATCTGGTTTGATCCTCTAGCATATGTCTGCATCCTTTTAGCCTTCCCAGAGAAAAGCAGAAAATTTGCCCAGCATAGGTGGAAAGGAAGAAAGAAACACACCCCAAATATCACGGACACACTGCCTAATAGCTGGCATCGTCCAGAGAGTTAAGGGAAGATGGCCCCACTCAGCTCCTAGCCTGCTTTCAAAATGGAGGATACAGACCTGAGGATGGAGACAGAATTGCAATGATGATAAAAATGTTATTATAGCTAGGCACCAGTGGCTCATGCCTGTAATCCTATCTATTTAGGAAGCTGGGATCTGAGGATTGTGGTTCAAGTAACCTGGGCAGGAAAGTCTGTGAGACTCTTATTTCCAATTAACCACCAAAAAAGCCAAAAGTGGAGCTGCGACTTGAGTGGTAGAGTATTAGGACTGAGCAAAATTACTCAGGGACAAAATCCAGGCCCTGAGTTCAAGCCCCAGAATGTGCATGCACACACACACACACACACACACACACACACACACACACACACACACACTAACAATAACAATATTTTTGGATTCCTTAAGGGATAAATTTTTAATTATGCCAAAGAAATACTGGTAATTTATGATCAGAGAAAATGTACAATGAATGACAAACATTCCAACATTACCAAAACTTGAAAACCTTCACATAACACAGCCTATATTTTTAAACATCATTGTTTACACAGTGAGATGTCATTATCAGGTTGGTGAAATTTATTGCTCTCAATAATGTTGAGACAGAACTTTTAATCCACAATATGGGAAATATAGGCTGCCGCAGCTCCGTCAGAGATTTTGTAAAGATGCACATACCTGTGATCAAGTTTAGGTTGTAGACTTTACTATTGTATGGATGCAAAGAAACATGTACCATGTTCCTATGTTTGATGGGGCTAGAAAAAGAGTTAGAAATCATTGAACTAAATTATCTTCAACAGGAAAAGGGTTACATTGTGATATTTTCATAAAAGGTTGAAAATAAACAAAACAGGGTAACATATATCATCACTCATGGATCTCAAAAACATGTCTCATGAAAAGTCAAGTGGGACAAGAGTAGTATTTGTATAAATGTTAAAGCCTTATGAAATTGGATTGTGTTGCTTATGAGTATACTTGAATGTGGTCAAAGTATAAACAGATGCATGGATACGACAAAAAGCAATTGTGGAAAGTGGTTGTCTCTGGGGAGAAGAGAGGAGATATTTTAGAATGGGAACAAATGTGCTTCATTGACCTTGCTTCTGATTTGTTTTGTTTTGTTTTGTTTTTGTCAGTCATGGGGCCTGAACTCAGGGCCTGGGCATTGTCCCTCAGCTCTTCAGCTCAAGTCTAGCACTCTACCATTGAGCTACAGAGCCACTTCTGACTTTTTTTTTTGTTTATGTGGTGCTGAGAAACAGAACCCAGGGCTTCATGCACGCAAGACAAACACTCTACCACTGAGCCACCTTCCCAGTCCCAGACCTTGCTTTTGATTTAAGCCAGAGGAAAGGTACATCAGTGTCTACTTTTTTTCTATCCTTTTAGAAACTTAAACTTTCTACAAGTGAAAGTCACAGATGCCTATAGTGTTCTCAGTATTAAAAATAGAAAGCAAAGAAAATACCTAAATTTTAAAAAATAAGCTCAGTTGTTATATTATACCAGGAATGGGCGGGGGCAAGTGGATCACTCAATGGAGGAAGAATGGCAAATTCATTTCTTTTCACATTCAGGCATATTCAAACAGTAGTTGTATGCTACATTTTGATCTATAAAAATGCCCTGGAACTCACTCTGAAAACAATCACAGGCTACATACACTCAATTATTGAGATAACCATTTCTTTGACTCCAGAACTTCAGCAACTTAGAATTTGGGAGGCACATTGGAAACCCAGTGTAGAAATGTGTAATAAGGGGCCTGGGAAAGTGGCTCAGTGGTAGAGTGCTTGCCTTGCATGCATGAGGCACTGGGTTTGATTCCTCAGTACCACATAAGCAGAAAAAGCTGTAAATGGTGCTGTGGCTCAAGTGGTAGAGCACTAGCCTTGAGCTGAAGAGTTCAGGGACAGCGCCCAGGCCCAGAGTTCAGGCCCCACAATTGACAAAAAGAAAAGAAAAGAAAATAAAAAGATGTGTGTAATAAGCACAAAAACTGTTTCTGGTCAGAAGTCAAAAATTTAGAGAAGGCAGTAAAAGAGATTTGTACAATGGAAATAGATTAATGTTAACTTACCATATTTTCAATAACTAAAAAAAGTTATCGGTTGAGGAGGAGTAGGGAAAAGAAAAAAGAAGAAATTGATGGGTTGAAAATAAGGCTTGCATCGGCTTCTCCTGAGTGTCAAAGATTTTTCATTTTCCATCCTCTGATTGGCCACAATTAGTCATCAGGTAAAGAAGTCCTGCACCCTCAATCTTCTGCTCCTTCTATATAACTAACTGTTTTTGTGTCACTGAACACTTTGTAAAGAGGACTGTCTGAGTACAATGGCGAAGAGATAAACAACAACAGCAAAAAAGACATAAGACTTCATCACTTTTTTAACTTTTTAAGTAAAAAATTTATGCATATAAAATGAAATATACTAAATATTATTAAACATTAAATATAATCAAACACAATACTATAATTGAATTAACTTGTGTATTTAAAATAAATATAGCTAATTCCTTCCCAATATTTTTGCCCTTGAATCTTGCACTCTTTTGTTGTTGTAGGTAGGTTGTGGTAGGGCTTGAACTCAGGACTTTAGGCACTGTGCCTGAGCCATTTTGCTCAAGACTAGCACTCTACCACTTAAGCCACAGCTTCACTTCCAGTTTTCTGGTGATTAATTGGAGATAAGAGGTATTTTATCTTAAGTCAGTAGTGCTAGCTTTAGGATGATTGCCTATTACAGGTTTAAGATATAGTATTGTTTAGTAATTGACACTATGCCTATAAACAAGTTAGCTGGGGATTCATTCTCATTTTCATTTTTCTCAGTAATGTAAATTTCTCTGTGTGTGTGTGTATGTGTGCCAGATATTGGGCTTGAACTCAGGGCCAGTGCACTCTCTCTTAACGGTTACACTCAAGGCTAGCATTCTACTACTTGAGTTACAGCTCCATTTCTGGCTCTTTTGGTAGTCAATTGGACATGACAGTCTCATGGACCTTCCTGTCCAGTCTAGCTTCAAACTGTGATCCTCATATCTCAGTCTCCTGAGTAGCTAAGATTACAAGGACAAGCCACTGGTAAAGTAAATCTTAAAATGAAAATAGACCACCCATTGAATTGGTGCTGAGCAATAAAAGGGAAATATTCTTGCATGATCTCAAGTCTGGAGAGTGAAGTTTATCAAAAAGCCAATGATTGCAGAGATGGAGCTGGAGGAATTCAATTACTTCTAAGAAGTCTGCAGAATTAGCCAGAAAACAGCTTGATGGAGAGTGTGGCACCATATTGTGTGGACTCAACACACACACTGGAGATTCAGCAAATGTCTAGGCTCACGCCTTGAAAGCTCCATTGCCTGTGATCTGACAGTGGCTTTCTATATAAAAAAAATCCCTAATGATCTAAACCATCCCTGAAATGTCCTTTGCAACATGGCTCACTATGACTCCAAGTGTTTAGTTTTTCTTTTGTTTAAAGTAAGTATTGAAGAGAACCATGTCTCTTTGACATCTCAACAAATAAACTTTTACTACCTGCAGAGTGCCACTCTAGCAAACAGCGGTTCTCAAACAGGGTTATTTTTGCACCTAGAATGCATTTGATAATGCTTGGAAATGTCTAATTTTTATGATTGAGAGTAGAGGGCGAATATTGGAATTTATTTGGTAGAGGCTAGAGGTGCTTTTAAACACCCTACAATACACTGGGTAACTCCTACCCCCAGCAAAGCATTAGCTAGTCCAAAATGGCAACAGAGACAATCTTAATTCTGATGTTCTGAAATAAACCAAGAGAGAAAAAAGAACTCTACTATGCCTTTGATAACTCTTCTTCTCATCTCCATGTTCTTTCACCAAACTCAGCAGTATAAGTCCATAGTTTTCCAAGCTGGAACAATCCTGTAGTCCTTTGTGCAGCAGCCAGCTCAGAGGCAGGTGCTCAGAGAACAATGGTTCTTCTTGGTCCTCTCCCAGCGAGCTTCATTTAATAGACGGATGGCACAGCTCACCAGAGAAGATGGCATCTGCTCCCCTCTCATCCTTTCATGGAATCCTTTCATTGTCATAACAGGAAGCCAATAGAAAGGGCTTAGGAATTTATTATGTGACTGTAAAAACAATCAATATGACTAGAAGACCAGAAAGGAAAATTAAACATTTCCTCTTGTCTACTGTTCAGAATCTTCTTTGCTATGTGAAATTACAGATTCTTGGTGCATGCATGATTCTAAACAAGGTAGAGTGACTATCAGTTAATTTTATCTTACTGTCCTTATCTTTCCCTCTCTTTGTCTTTCTCCTGCTCCTTTCTCCTCCTCTTCTACCTCCTTCTCCTCTCTCTTCCCCTCCTTCCCATTCTCTCTCCTCCTCCTCTTGATCTTGCTGTTAAATTTAAGCTGGCTCCATATTCCTAATCCCCCTGTCTCAGCATCTTAAGCACTGGGATTATGTCTCCGTGCCATACCTAGCTTGTTACTGTTTTCCTTTGGTATATACAACAGTGAGATGTACAAAATGCTATGTTGAAAAACGAACTTTACAACTTTGGCGGGGGTGAGGAGGATGGGGGATAAAGAGGGTAGAGGAGTGTAGTTGTGGTGATGGGAGGGCAGGGATGGTAGGGGAAAAACAAAGGAGGAAGCAACAATGCTTGATAAGAAATGTACTTATTACCTTACTCATGTAATTGTAATCCCTCTGTATGGTATTTTCACAATAAATAACTTATTAATAATAAAAAATTATAGGCAGACTATTTCTATACTCAAGACAGCATTATATTCTAATGAGGTAATACAAGTAAGAACATGTGTTTAGACATCCCATAAGACAGGACTCTGTTCTCAGTCAAGTGGGAATCAGGCTGTGAAGTCAGAAGAAAAGCTTTCCTGGAGACTCTCAAGGGAGCGAAGTGGAACAACAGTGTGGAGTATAAACACTGGTCCCCCCAGTTTATATCACTCTTTCTAAAGTATGCTGTAAGGCATTGCAAAAGGGATGGCAAGTTTATGTGGACATCATAATAATTAGGTAATACTCTTCAGTGACAAGCACTAGATACGGGTGCTTTATAGTGTTGTTTTAGAATTCACTGGATTTCACATTTACCTATTGATTATAGTGTATCATGCATAGCAATAGATTATGAAAGCGTGCTGTTGTGTAAGTTATCAACAGCTAACTTAAGCACACTCTTGTGTGTCACATACACATTTGTAGGGTCAAGTATTGATTCTACATATACTGTTGGTGAAAATTTTAGCTGATATATTTACCTACGTTTTCTTGTTTCTTTACCAATTTAGGTGTGTTTTCCAAAGGCATTATTACTAGGCATGTATGGCTTTGTAAAATCTAAATCTAAACTGATTACAATTTAAACTTAGCTTGCTTTATTATTTTACTAAATGCTGTTTATCAAGCAGCAAAAGCCCAAACATGCCCAATTATGACAGAGGGAGCTCTCCTCTTCCTTGTGCAGACTAAACATGTTCTCATGTTTAGTCATATTATGCTGCCATGTTTAGTCCTATATGCTTCCCTCAAACATTTATACCTCGAACCCAAATAAGGACACTATAAAGGATAATTAGCATTAAAGTTTTTTATTTAATTTCTCTGTTGCACTAGTCACTGTTAAATTGTTGTATGCTTATGGGAAGCTAAGTGTAATGGTATCAGACAGAGAGATGCAGACATTTCAATGTTCACAGAAATTTCTATTGGCTAACACTGAACTATATTTAGATAGATTTAGTCCTAAATCATTCATTTTGACACCCTCATTGGTCATTTTCCCATTCTAGTTCACATAAGACTGATCAGTTCCTCATAGCTAATTAGTCTACAAATTCCCTAAACCTCTGAGTGGATTGGAAATATTAAAACTTTATCTTAACTGGGCTTTGTTCCTCAACTATAAAGAATTCATCAACTGGAAATTCATTGCTATAGTTATTTCTATTCTTTTTGATATCATAAAAAATCAGTTAGACATAGAAAATGCTGGAGCGTGGCTTTATTCTGTGCTGGAAAGCTCAATGGCAAAGTATTCTGCACTGTGTCAGTAAACTCTTAGATGCAATCTCCACCTAAGGGAAGAGAATGTACTGGGGCCAAAATACATACTATGAATATTTTCTATCAGGGTGGAATGTCTAATCTAAGTCTTCCTGGCTTTTGAGTTGAGAATGAGTATGATACCTCAAGACTCTCTACATTGTTTAAAATATCCTCCAGTTATGTCATCATCTTTCTCTTACTAAGGCTAAACCATCCCTCACATCTGTTCCAGGTCCTTAGCTTAAACTAACACTGTCTATCCTGGACGGGTTTGGAACACCTAGGCTTGGTCCTACTTCTAATCTCTTTAGAGATGGTACTCTTTGAAATGAGCCACTGTTCATGGACCTTCAGCCCCTACCATCCCTGTTTGTAATTCTAACATTCTTCAGTTGGACTTTCAGACACTCCTCAGTCTCACTGTGGGACACACCATCTTCCCCATGTCTCCACAGTGTCTTTCTTTTATCCCCACAGCAACTGCCTCTTTGCATTGCTATTGTTCCTGCTGCTGAGGCTCTCTCCTTTCCTTTCACCAGCAGATACCAATTTCCCCTCAGTGAGAAGCCATTTTGGCAGGACAGCCTTCCCTCTGCCTCAAACTGGACTTCCATTAGAGGCATATCCCAGTTTCCTTTCACAGCAAATGCTGCAAGTGCCTTCACTTGAGAGACTAGGATTCATATCTGCCCACCTCACTATTTTACCATGAGGTAACAGGACCTAGATTTCTTTGCTTAAGATGACCATCTGATACCTAGAAAAAACAAGAGTAGGCTCTTGATAAATATGTGTACAATGAATGAATGACTAACAAGTCAATTGCCTACAGTAAAATGGAGCAAAGGTGACATTTCAGTGTAAAACTTGGGAGATGCTGAATGCAAGAAATCTTATTCTACAGAAGCAGTGGTGGATTTTTATGCCAGGTTGATATAACAAGTAGTCTCAGAGTTGACATAAGACACTCTGAACTAACACTACCAGCATGGTTGTTGCAAGTATAAAATCGGAAACACAACTATCCGGGTTCCAATCCTAGCTCCCTAGTTGACCAGCTCCGGAAATATATGCTGTCCAGATCATTCTCTGTTTGTTTTTTCTTTTTTCTTTCTTTCTTTTTAAGTGCTAGGGCTTGAACTATGGGCCAGGACACTGTCTCTCAGCTCTTTAGCTCAAGGCAAGCACTCTACCACTTGAGCCACTGTGCCACTTCCAGTTTTCTGGTGGTTAATGGGAGATAAAAGTCTCACGGACTTCCCCAACTGGGCTGGCTTTGAAGTGCCATCCTCAGATTTCAGCCTCCTGAATAGCTAGGATTACAGGCATGAGCCACTAGTACCCAGTGTCATTCAGCTATTTCATTTATTTTATTAGTTCTCTTTTCATGGAAAAGGAATCCTTGCTCTTTGGTGAAGATGAGATTTCTTTTATGATCTGGATGCCCTCTGTCTCCCTTCCATATCAAGACTTGTTAAGTCTTTCACCCACTTATTTATTGGGCAGTTGTTTCGTTGAGGATTTGTTGTTGGGGGATTTAATTTTTTGAGTTCCAAGTATATTTTAGATATGAGACCCTTGTCCGTGGTATGGCTAGTGAAGATCTTCTCCCAATCCGTGGGCTTTCTATTGATTTTGCTAGCTATGTCCTTTGCCATGCAGAAGCTCTGTAACTTCATGCAATCCCATTTGTCCAACTTTTCTTTGATTTGTTGTGTTTCCGGGTCTCTATTAAGAAAATTTCGGCCTGCGCCAAGGAGACCTAGGGTTTCTCCTATTCCATCCTGTAATGTTTTCAGAGTGTCTGCTTTGACTCCGAGGTCTTTGATCCATTTGGAGTTGATTCTGGTGCAGGTGATATATAAGGATCTGGTTTCAGTAGAAACTTCTCTGAAGAAGAAAGAAGGATGGCCAATAGACACATGAAGAAATACTCAACCTCCCTAGCCATAAAAGAAATGCAAATCAAACAACATTGAGATATCACCTCACCACAGTTAGAATGGCAAAAATCAAGAACTCTAATAACAACAGATGCTGGAGGGGATGTGGACAGAAGGGAACCTTACTTCATTGTTGGTGGGAGTGTAAACTTTTTCAACCATTTTGGAAAGCAGTATGGAGGTTCCTCAAAAGACTTCACATAGAGCTCCCCTATGACCCAGCAATCCCACTTTTGGGCATTTACCCAAATGTTTACAAACAAGACCACACTAAAGCTACCAGCACAACTATGTTTATTGCAGCATTATTTACCATAGCTAAGATATGGAACCAACCAAGATGCCTCACAGTAGATGAATGGATCAAGAAAATGTGGTATATATACACAATGGAATTCTATGTCTCCATCAGAAAAAATGGCATTGCCCCATTTGTTAGGAAATGGAAAGGCTTGGAAAATATATTAAGTGAAGTAAGCCAAGCCCAAAAAACATAGGTCCCATGGTTTCCCTTATTTGCAATATCTAGTATATGTATGAGTCAAGCAGAAAAGGTCAGATAATGTGATGTTAGGAAAATGAACCCTTAGATATGTATTTAAATTTTTTTTTCTTTCATGCATTTGTTTCTTTGGTGGGGGGGAGGGTTGGGTGGGGGGGACAGGGGGAGACTGGGAAGGGATGTGAAGGGGAAACAAAGGAGGAGGCAACAATGCTTGATAAGAAATGTACTCATTATCTTGCCCATGTAATTGTAACCCTTCTGTACAGTATTTTCACAATAAAAAAAAAGACTTGTTAGAATTGTCTATGTTTCCTATACTATTCTTGTCACCTACCCAAAGTATTCCACGAAAATATCTTTTTGTACCTGTCTTTTATTAACAGATATTAATTGTACACACCACTGGAATCTACTGTGATATTTCCACACATGCAAAGTGTGCATTGATTACATCAATCTTCCTTTCTTCTACACTCACCCATCCTCCAGAAATCTTTCTCAGTCCTTATTCTGAAATGCCTTTAACCAAAAGTAAAATTTAAAAAAAGTTTAATTTTTTAAAATCTTGTAAATTTTATGTGATTACATTATTTTAGCTTCTATCAGCACTTGAAACCATTTAACACTTCCTTCTTTAAAAAAAAATTCATTTGTGGACCTTGAACTCAAGACCTGGGTGCTAACCCTGAGCTTTTCTGCTCAAAGCTAGTATTCTACTACTTTAAGCCACAGCTACACTTCTGATTTTCTAGTGATTAATTTCAGATTAGGGTCTTATGGTCTTTCCTACCTGGACTGGCTTTGAACCACAATCCTCAGATCTCAGCCTCTTGAGTAACTAAAATTACAGGTGAGTCTCCAACCCACTGCTAATACTTGGTTCCTTTTATAATCTTTTTTCTTGATTTCTTCAGCAAAATGAGGTCTCTTTTCCATCACTCTGGTTTCTTTTTTTATTTTAATTTTTATTTTTTGTGAACATACTGTACAGAGGTGTTACAATTACATGGGCAAGATAGTGAGCACATTTCTTATCAAGCATTGTAGCCTCCTCCTTTGCTTACCCTTCCCATCCCTTCCCATCCTCCCTCCCCCCCCACAAAAGTAATCCAACAAATATTTATTTGATCTGCCAGTACATATGATAGAAAACTTCATAGGCTATAAAACCATACATATCAGAATACCTGCCTACTATTTGTCACAGGTTGGAGAAAGACACATATACACCCCATTATAAACACAATCCTAACAATCAAAATTGCAACAATCATCATCTTGTCCTATTGACTGAATCTTTGTACTTCTTGCCACCTCAAGGATGCCACCTCCATTCATGCCATCACTGGCTCTCCTTTGGTCCTCTCCTGATCACTCAAGCTACTCTTCCTCAAAGATCTCACCATACTTTCCCTCTTTTGGTGTGCTTCCATTGAAAGCTAGGAATACTCCCCAGAATAAAAACTTACCCACACATGCACAGCCACACATTTTGCATAAGGATAATCTTGGGATTTTTACAGGCATCCTGACAGCTACCCTATTTGTATCTCATAGGCTGGTAATTCCCAAACATGAACCTCCATCACAAACTCTCCTGAGATGCAAACCTGCAAATTTATTCACTAGTTACTAGGCCCTCTCCACCTGAATGTTTCCAGCCTCCGCACTTCTAAGTTACCAAAAGCAAATGAACTAATCATCTTTCACCCTCAAACCTACTTTTCTAGCCATGTCCTGTACAAGTCATGAAGGTACATTTCATGTAGTCCTAGCCTAATCCAACTCGAAAGTCCCTTTGAAGGGAAAAGACCTTCTTTTCCCTCATTATCACTGTAAAACAATGACTTCATTCCACTTTTTCTTTCTCTTCAGTCTGCCTATAAGCCCTCTACCTCTCTGTGTACTCACCATCTAAATGTTAGCATGCGCCTCCATGTTCCTCTGCATAGATCACTGCAGCAGCTGACCCATTGGTTTTCTTATTACTTGTTTGCCTGCAATCCATTCTTTGTGCTTCAATACACAGGTCTCCTTCGAAGCTGCCTCCATGTCAGTCAGCAGACATCCTACTGTTCTTGTGATAAATACCAAGCTTACCAATGACTGCCCTCTTCTCCCACCCCACCTCCCCCACTAGAAACCACTATCCTGTGTCTCTGTTAATATTTTCTGCCACTGTCTATATTCCTATGTCAAAGTCCACAGTATTTCTTCTTTCTAGAACTCCCTTTTCTTTGGCATCTCCAATTCCCTGACTACTGTTCTACTCTTCTTTCAAGCCACGCTCAGTATCATTTCCCTATAGACTTTTTATTATATCCCAGGCTGATTTAACTATAGCTGCCTTGACTTCCCCATCACACCCTTGCGGAAAATTTATTTATCTTACTTTATCTGTTTTATTTCATTGCTTCTATTTTTAAACATTTTTATTGCTATTTTAAAGGAGATATACATCAGGGTTACAGTTAGATAAGTCAGGTAATGAGTACGTTTCTTTCTGAACCATGTCACCCCTTTCTTCACTCTTTCCAAGTTTTTCTCTCCCATCCTCACCCACAAGTTAGATAGTTCATTTTCACAATAGTGTCTAGTGAGTATCACTGCTGCATTTGTTCCCCCTTTGTCCCTCCATTTCTGTGCCACTTTGCCCTCCCAAAGATAAACAAACAAGACAAAAGGAAAAGAAAACAAAAACAACAACAAAGAAAAAAGCCTCTTGTTTCCATGTCTCCATCTTTTTTGTTTTCGTTTTTGTTTTTGTTTTGGTCAGTTGTGGGGCCTGAACTCTGGGCCTGGGCACTGTCTCTCAGCTCTTCAGCTCAAGGCTAGCACTCTACCACTTGAGCCACAGTGCCACTTCCGGCTTTTTTTCCCTGCTTATGTGTGCTGACGAATTGAACCCAGGGCCTCATGCATGCAAGGCAAGCGCTCTACCACTGAGCCACCTTCCCAGCCCCTCCATCTTTTTTTAAAAAGAAGTTATACCCATGTTGTGAAATCACTGTGTCTGTCCAGTAGTGTAATTTCCAAATTTTCTCTCCATCATTAATTCCTTGGTCTGTTCTGACTGGGCTGGTTTGTTGTAAAAGTGGATGTGAACGCCCTTACTTCTTGCTTCTCCTCATGCATGTATCTGCTACTGCTCTGAGTAAAATGTCCCACCATGCTCTTGAGGCTCTTTGAAGATTTGGTTTTCTCACCTCAGATTTTTTCTTTATTGAAAAGATGATGAGCAGGGTTCAACAGGGGATCTCAATAACCCAATTGCTAAGCACATAGGGCCATACATAACGAAGCATATCAACATGAACTCTAAGAAATGGAAGCAAGAGGTCCTTAATATGTCCCGTATGTAGTTAGGTTTTTTTGTTTTGTTTCATTTTGTTTTTTTTTCTCGTTTCTCATAGTCTTCTGCACCTTGTGTCTTGTATATAAGTTTGTTCGATCTGCAAAAGGGAAAGGGAATCATGGAAACACCATGACAAAGGATGAACTAATGCAACACTGTTAGTCACATGACACTATGTTGGAAATTAACTCTACAACTTGCAGGGGGGTGAGGACTAGGGAGGGGTAAGCAGGAGAAAATGAAGGATGGGGTAATAGTGTTTTTAAAAAGTCACTTTTGCTTTTATTTTTATCTTCTTTAGTGTGTGTGTGTGTGTGTGTGTGTGTGTGTGTGTGTGTGTGTGTGTGCCAATTCTTGAACTTGTGCTCAGGGCCTGGGTGCTACCTACTACTATTACTACTACTGCTACTATCTTTAAAGATTTGTATAAAGGAGTTGCCATATACCAAAGCAGTTTACAAATATATGTGGATCAATATCACCCCTTTCAACATTCCCACCCATCCCTCTCCTACCTACCCCCTTCATATCTCCTCTTAATTTTGCAGGATACCCCTTGTTCTTGTCTGTATTTCCCCCCTCTTCTCCTCTCAATATTTGACCACTCTTCTCTTGACACCACCCCATCCTTTCAAGTACCTGCTTCCTAGTGTTTTATTTTGCTAAGCTTTTGATTTTGGCTTTCTAAGGAATGTTACTAGTTGAGATCTCTCTTGAATCTATTGTATTTCAGTTAATACATTTTTATACACTTGCATTGTATTTACTTACAATTCTCTAAGCTAAATCTAGCTTCTGCACGTAAGGAAAAACATGGACCTTTCGTCTCTCTGGGGCTGACTGAACATAATTTTTCCCAAGAAATTTGTCTCCTGTGCATTTACCCAAAAGATTACAAACTAGAATACAATAAAGCTACTAGAACAACTGAGCTTATCGCAGCACTATTCACCATAGTCAAGGTGTGGAATCAGTCCAGATTCTCCTCAGTGGATTGATCGATATGCATATCCATTAGAAATAATGATAGTGTGTCATTTGTAAAGAAATGGAAAGACTTGGAAAAATTTTTCCCGGGGATTTTTTTTTTTTTTTACTCAAGGCTAGCATTTTACTACTTGAGTCACAGCACTACTTTTGGCTTTTTTGGTGGTTAATTGAAATAAAGAATTTCACCAGCTTTCCTATCCCAGCTGACTTCTAACTATAATTCCCAAATCACAGCCTCCTGATGGAGGCACTGTTTCCCAAGCTATGTTAATAGATTTTGGCCTTAGACTCAAGGTCTTCTTGCCTATTCTTTTGGAGTGCTGTGGTTACATACATACAACACCACATTTATCTAACTTACTTTTTGAGAGTCTTTTTTCCTGTGAAAGAACGAGCCCTGAGAGGAAGGTGGGATGCCTTCACTCATTGTTCTGTTTTCACTGCTCTGTACAGCACCCAGAAAGCATAGTTACTCACAGGATACCTGAGTTATTCAACTATGTATAGGCTTTGTGTTCTAGTACGGAATCTAAGTCCTACAGGAATCAACACATCCTCCCCAACAATAGATGAAGGGAAATGGGACAGGAGATGGGGAAAAGTCTTGTATGGGTGAATCTTAAAGAAATGGCTGTTTAACATGTTGAACTGAAGCACATTTGTACAACTATTTAAATATAATTTTAAAACATTAGAAAGAAAAAATAGATGTTCATATTGGTGGAAAGAGGAGATGAGATATCCAAGTAGTAGAAAATGTTCAAGCAAATATGAAAACAAAAGATGATTATGGGGGGCTGGGAAGGTGGCTCAGTGATAGAGCGCTTGCCTTGCATGCATGAGACCCTGGGTTCGATTCTCCAGCACCACATAAGCAAAAAGGAAAAAAAGCCAGAAGTAGCGCTGTGGCTTAAGTGGTAGAGCGCTAGCCTTGAGCTGGAATGCTGAGGGACAGCGCCCAGGCCTAGAGTTCAGGCCCCACAACCAGAACCCCCCCCCAGAAAAAGATGATTAAGGGCCATAGGGGACTCTATATGTGTAGTCTTTTTGAGGGACCTTCATATTACTTTCCAAAGTGGTTGAACAAGTTTACACCCCCACCAACAATGCAGAAGGTTCCCTTCTGTCCACATTCCCTCCAGAATCTGCTGTTATTAGATTTCTTGATTATAGCCATTCTAACTGGGGTGAGGTGGAATCTCAATGTTTTGATTTGCATTTCTTTTATGGCTAGAGAAGTGTCTGCTAACCGTTCTTATTTCCTCCTCAGAGAAGTCTCTCTAAGCCCACTTATTAAGTAGATTTGTTGTTGGGGGATTTAATTTTTTGAGTTCTAAATATATTTTAGATATGAGACTCTTGTCCATTGTATTGCTAGTGAAGATCTTCTCCAAGTCCATGGTCTTTCTACTGATCTTGCTAGCTATGTCCCACATTTGAGCATTTACCCAAACAATAACAAACAAGGCCACACTAAAGCTACCAGCACAACTATGTTTATTGCAGTATTATTTACCATAGCTAAGATATGGAAGCAACCTAGATGCCCCTCACTAGATTAATGGATCAAGCAAGAAAATGCTATATACATATATATATATATACATATATATATATTAATTCTATGCCCCCATCAGAAAGAATGACACTGCCTCATTTGTTAGGAAATGGAAAGACTTGGAAAAAAATTAGATTAAATGAAGTAAGCCAGACCAAAAGAAACATAGGTCCCATGGTTTCTGTTATTTGCAATAACTAGTATACATCTAGGATAATCTTACCAGACAAGCAGAAAAGGTCAAAAGCTATGTACATATGACCATATAAGATGATGCTAAACAAAATGAACCCCAAGATAGGGACACAAGAGGTTTTTTTCTTTGTCGCTGTTGTTTTTAATGTATTATGTGATTTTTTTTGTTTCTTTTGTATGTTCTTCCCCCATGGTATAACCCCTGTTGTTACTGTATTTGATTCTTTTTTTTTGTTTTTTTTTGGTTTTTTTTTGTCGGTCGTGGGGCTTGAACTCTGGGCTTGGGCGATGTCCCTCAGCTCTTCAGCTCAAGGCGAGCGCTCTACCACTTGAGCTACAGCGCCACTTCCGGTTTTCTGGTGGTTTATTGGAGATAGGAGTCTCACGGTCTCTCCTGCCCGGGCTGGCTTTGAACCGCGATCCTCAGATCTCAGCCTCCTGAGTAGCTAGGATTACAGGCGTGAGCCACCAGCGCCCGGCTGTATTTGATTCTTGTATATACATTTTTTTCTAATTTGGGGGGGGGAAGAGAAATAACAAAATGTTTAAACAAGGATACAGGTTGACCCATTGTAACAATGAGGTATACAAGGCACTATATTGAAAATGAACTTTGCAGCTTGGGGAGGGAGGGAGAAGTTGGGGAGGTGGGGAGGAAAGGGATGGTAGGAGAAAAACAAAGGAGGGGGTAACAATGCTCAATGTACAGTTACTCATGTAACTGTAACCCCTCTGTACAGTATCTTTACAATAAAATAAATAAAATAAAATAATGCAAAAAAGATGATCATGACACTGTGAAAAGATCTGGCTACCTGAATTAAATTACTGAGGATGGAGAGTAATGGGGGTAAAATGTTGAGGTGGTTGAGTCTCTCAGTATGAATGGTACAGGATGATTAACCTCACCTGTGGACACAGTTACCCAAGATAAAACAGAATATATTAGATGACAATTGCAAAAACTCTTGAGGAAAGGAGAAATCATTTATGAATATGTAAAAGTTTGCCCTTGTATAGATTTCTAGAAGTAATTAATTCTAGCCTCAGGCTCTCACATTAGTTCTAAGATGAATCAGGTCCCTTTGGCCCATGGCAAGCAAAGGCAGGGAGGATACAAAAAGGCTGCCATATACACACAGTGCGCTGGCATCTCATTCTGTGTGTCAACACAGCCTGTCACCTTTTAATTCCTCTGCCACCATCAGCTAGAGGACTGGAGAGATGAAGTCTCTAGAATTGAGGAACCAAATTAGGAGGAAGGGGAAGTCTGAACTGCTTGCCAAATTCAATTCAAGAATACGCTTTGGGGCTTGAATTTTTTTTACAATTTGTAGTCGTATAGTTTTCGATGAATATCGAGTCTGTGGAGTAGCAGTCAGTAAATCATTTTTCCCCCAAATTGCCTGAATGCAGTAGAAATTACCTACACATACTGAATATTGAAAATGGGGTCGTAATTTGAAAATATTTGCCTCAAAATAATAACAAATTAAGACAGCTAAATTCGCTTTTGAACTATTGGCTTTTGGAGAGGGGAGAGGTGGTTAAAGAATTTAAGTGGCAATAATGACAACCTTTGCCAGTTGTTGTCAGTGTAGATTCTAACAAAACGATTTTTTCATTCCCAGCTTAGCTGTTGGTGCCATCTAGTGACCATTCCATCAATAAACAAGGCTGAGCTCATAAAATGCCCTCAAAGAATTTCATACAATTCTTTCTTTAATATCACTAAGATTATCCCAAAAAGAAATTGAATGTTCATAATATTTACACTATAGTTTAAGAAGTTATAAAAGGTAAGCAACAAGAAAGAATGATTCATATATGTTAAGACAAATATATTTTAAATTAAAAATGAAATACAATATTCAATTATTAGCAAAGAAGCAAAGATTCTAGAACCATCCTTCACATATTAAGGATTAAACAGAGAAATAATGACAGATTAATAAAAAATTTTCACCCCTCTGGGAATATTATATAACTTGAAGTATTAATATTTTTAAACTGAGTAATGGAAGTGTTAACTCAATCCCTACGCAGATCTCAAAATTATTTTATCGTTATTAATAGCCAGAATGGTTAATATCAAAATATTCAAAAACTCACGGTGTTGTTTAGAGACAACTTTCTCTCTAGATTTATGGATAAAATACAGGTCTGTGTCTATGTAATAATTTATTTTAGAATATTTGTTTTCACCTTTATATTGGCTACTTTGTATTACTGCTTAAAGCCAGCACAGCCAGTCTGTTTGGTCACCACCAAGTAATATAAACAGTGGCAATTGAAGCCTTACTTTAATTTCCAAGGGAAAACAAATGCAAGTCTGATATGGTCCTGTGAGATCCTGAAGTTTCATCCATGGCTCTACTTTCTGCTGAAGGCTTTCTGCTTGAAGAACTAACCAACCTCTAATCTGTTATAAAGGAACTGGAGAGGTCTGACCTCTTTAGTTTTAAGTTACTAGATTGTCTTTTGATGTTTTGTTGTTAGGAAAGTTCTTATAGTTCAATAGAGACATGGTTCAATAAAGAACACCATCAAGCTTTGATGAAATTCCTCTACAATGAAAAGATTGTTCTTCAGACGTTTCGATTGTTTCTCTGGGTGTGGAATAAGTTTGCCAAAATCTTTGTCTCATTCCTCTTATGATCAATGATTCTCCAAACAGCCTTTGAGTAATGGCTAAGGAAATATAAAAACAAAAACAAGGTACCACTGTATTGCCTTCTTTCACATCATTTATATTTATATAAAAGGCATTAATATTCAAAATCATTTGGTATTTGCTCACTTATTTAGCCAATGATTAATTCCTTAATATTTATCACATTACTGTTGGACAGAGCCTGTATGCTCAGTCATAGTTCTCATTCCCCAGGGAGCTACCAGTGAGAAAAAGACCTTTCTTTCTTTCTTTCTTTCTTTCTTTCTTTCTTTCTTTCTTTCTTTCTTTCTTTCTCTTTCTTTCTTTCTTTCTTTCTTTCTTTCTTTCTTTCTTTCTTTCTTTCTTTCTTTCTTTCTTTCTTTCTTTCTTTCTTTCTTCAGGGAGCTACCAGTGAGAAAAAGACCTTTCTTTCTTTCTTTCTTTCTTTCTTTCTTTCTTTCTTTCTTTCTTTCTTTCTTTCTTTCTTTCTTTCTTTCTTTCTTCAGGGAGCTACCAGTGAGAAAAAGACCTTTCTTTCTTTCTTTCTTTCTTTCTTTCTTTCTTTCTTTCTTTCTTTCTTTCTTTCTTTCTTCCTTCCTTCCTTCCTTCCTTCCTTCCTTCCTTCCTTCCTTCCTTCCTTCCTTCTTGTCAGTTGTGGGGGCTGAGCTCTGGGCCTGGGTGTTGTCCCTCAGCTCTTCAGCTCAAGGCTAGCTACTTGAGCCACAGCACCACTTCCAACTTTTTTTCTGCTTATGTGGTACTGAGAAATCGAACCCAGGGCCTCATGCACACGAGGCAAGCACTTTACCACTGAGCCACCTTCCCAGCCCTGAAAGACATTTCTTAGTAAAAGATAGCATCCACCAATAGAAACCAAGAGTTGAAGAGATATTGTGATTTTTAGATTTCAGCAGCAAAAGCAATGCCAGTATTCTGGGAGGTCAGGAAAGGAATGTCCACCATTTTAAAGCATGGTGTGTTGCTTAGGCATTGAAGGGTATGCTTGGCTGTGGTTTCCATTATCTCCCTATGGTTTATGTGTCAGAATCACGGTGCTCAGTGTGGCAGTGTTGAGGTGATGGAGCCCTTGGGCTCCACCTAGTAATAGGTCATGAGATCATTGGGCCCCCACACTCAGAAGAGGATAATGTTAACCTTGTGAAGTGCGTTAGTCACCAGGCAGCCAGTTCCCCTTGTGTTATCATATTGTTATACAGCCAAGAAGATGACCCCTAGAGGCCCTACTGATGGAGAGACATTGGGTTTGGACTTTCAATCTCTAAAATTGTGAGATAATTTGGGGAGAGGGAAGTCGAGGGAATAACAGAAGAAAATGAGGGAGTGGTAACAGTGTTAAAAAAGAAATGTATTCATGATCTTGCTTATATAACCACTGAACCTCTCTGTACATCACCTTTACCATAATTTTTTTTAAAAAAATGATGCTTCTCGAAATGAACTCCAAGTAACTGGAAAAAGTCTGTGAGATAATAAAGCTCTTATACTAATAAAGTAACTAGCTTCTGGTATTTTATAAAAACAGAATGTAGACTGGTATAAATTGTTTAGGTTTCAGTGGAGATAGATAAAGGTACTGGCATTCCATCATCAATTGTAAATAGGATTACCTGATTCAAAATAAATCTACCTCAAAACAATGAGCTATTAGGCTATACATGATTGAAGGGTGAACATACTAGAATTTGACTTGGCAGTCTGTGAAGCTGAGAGAATAAAAATGTATAGGTATATAGTGGACTTATTGAATTAGTATTTGATCAAAGTTCATGGAAAGGTCACATACATTGACCCAAGATAATAATAAAGAAAAAAGCCAAGAAGACTCATGACAAAGAGGTCAGAACTCGAAGTGCAGATCTTGGAGGAGAACTGATGGAATGTTAATTATCTGGACTTGGGGAACAAAGAGAAAGAGAGGATGTACAAAGCATAAGAGCAACTTAGTTTAAAAGCCTGGGTAGCTAAAAATATGGAGAAAAATTAATAGATAGATAAAAAGAAGAAAAGTGAACTTCTTTGCTAGAGAAGTACTGTGCTGAAAACAGACTACAAATGATCTCACTTTCAAAAATACACACTGTACTTCAAGTCTAAAAGTCTGAGATTGGAAGATATTTCTGAATAATGAAGTTCCATTTTCACGAGGATAGAATCCATGATTTACTGTCCCCAGTACAGCTAGAGAGCTAATGATTAATTAAATATGACCTTGGATAAGGATCTCGGTACTTTGGCAGACCAACCACATGATTTTTGATATGCTATTTATTATGAAGTCTTTTATTATAATTACCTAAATTTTTCCTGTAATTACTCATTTGTTCACCCTAGTTCTATTAAAGCCTAACAGAACATTCTCCTTTACAAGATGTCTTTCCTATTATTTCACAATAATTAAGTTCCTTTCGACTCTTCACTAAAGCAACAATTATCAATTTCTTCATCTATTCCCTAAGCAAAATTACACATGCACTGCTAACCTGATGACTTTTTCTGAAAGTTCTCCAAGATTCCATATCCTTCAATAATACCAAACCTACCACGGAGAAAATCTCAAGATATATCATGTGTCTACCATCTCGCTTAATAACCAATACAGAGGTTCCTTCCTTGAATGTATCAGTACATATGAAAAATTTCTCTTTAAGAAAGTCCAAAATTAGAGTTATGGAAAGATGCTCCTTGATTTAAGGACAGCACTTAAGAGGAACTTAGAATTTTAGCAATACTTTGGAGACAACCCTATTACTGGGCTCCAAGTTTATATCAGGAAAAGTTCTCTTAAGAGGTCACTCAAGGACAATCTTGGGTTGGCAGGTAAAACATCTATTCATCAAACTAATACCAGAGTCTTAACTCTACTACCATTAAAAAATTAGATCATTGGGCTGCAAAGGTGGCTCAGTGGTAGAGTGCGTGCCTCATATGCATGAGGCCCTGGGTTTGATTCCTCAGCACCACATAAGCAAAAAAAAAAAAAAAAGCCAGAAGCGGCACTGAGGCTCAAATGGTAGAGAGTGCTAGCCTTGAGCTGAAGAGCTAAGGGACAGCGCCCAGGCCCAGAGTTCAGGCTCTATGGCTGATTTAAAAAAAAGAAATCATGGATCATGGATTATACCTATATATAAAATTTAGTTGTGTATATTAGTTAGATTATACTTCTATACACAATTTAGTTGACTAAAATGTATATTCAGGAATAAAACTTCATGTAGTAAGCCTTCTGAACAATTAAAAATTTAACAAAATAAATATCAGGACACTGAAGATTGTAAGGGGGTCAGGGATTAGTGTGAGTGTGGAAAACGAAAGAAAAAGGCAACATCAAACAAATATAATAAGAATACTCAATTATATATATATATATATATATATATATATATATATATATATATGGTAAAGGAAGTAGGAATCTAGGGTAGAAAACAAGGTGGGGAAGAAGAAAGAAAGGAATGACTGATCAAGAAGCATGGACACTTTAACAGTAAATCCCCTTGTACAACAAAAAAAATTTAAAAATGAGATTCAGTTTCTGTTTTACAAAAATGGGATAAAATGGAACCCAAGTCATATGATCATATAGATATAAAAATTGGGCAGGTGACATAGCTCAATAGTAAAGTATTTGCATTGAATGTAGAAGGTCTTTGGTTTCAGCCCCAATATCACACACACACACACACACACACACACACACACACACACACACACACACACACACACACACACACATACATACACACACACACACACACACACACACACACACACACTCAACATCAAATTGAACAATATATGGCAGGTAAACCACATGAGCATTTCATAATTGCAAGATGGAAGAATGGAGACAAGTTGTTGAGAGCCTTACACTAGGAGCTCATGGATTAGAGAAATCTCTATACTGTTAGAACCATTGAATCTTTGATTAAAATTTAATTTAATTGGGAGATAGAGTATGCTACCCTATACCTATAATACTTCTAACTAAAGTTATCCTGCCCACCAGTACTCTTCTCTGCCTTTCCATTACAGTTGCCTTTGTTCTTTAGCTCAGTTCCCTGTTGTTCTCATTCAGGCACTAGACAAATCAAGTGCCACCAGACACTGGTGGCTCACACCTGTAATCCTAGCTACTCAGGAGGCTGAGATCTAAGGATCATGGTTCAAAGCCAGCCCGGGTCTGAAAGCCCGTGAGACTCTTATCTCCAATAAGCAACCAGAAAACCAGAAGTGGTGCTGTGGCTCAAGTGGTAGAGTGCTAGCCTTGAACTGAAGAGCTAAGGGACAGTGACTGGGCCCAGAGTTCAAGTCCCATGACCAAAAAAAAAAAAAAAAAAAATCAAATGCCTACCATGCCCAAGGCACAATGTTAACTGCTTTCAATAAAGATGATAGACTTACTATAATTGTCCAGGATTTCTCTTTTTTTTCTTATTTTTTCTGCTGGTACTGAGATTTTTTAACTCAAGGCTGCATGCTCAGTTAGCTGATACTCTACCACTTGAGCCATACTTCCAGCTTCTACTGGTTATTTTGGAGATGGAGTTTCATATATTTTTCTTCCTGGGCTAGCTTCAAACTGTGATTTTCTCCATTCCATCCTCCTGAGTAGCTAAGATTCCAGGCATGAGCCTCTGGTACCCAGCCTGTGTTCTTACTTGACTATGCTCATTGAAATCGCTTGAATAATGAAGTCCAATAAAAAAAGTATGGAGAGCCTTGAAATAATCATGCAAAAGTGAACTGGGCACTGATAGCTTACACCTGTAATCCTAGCTACTTACGAGACTGAGATCTGAGAACTACGGTTCAAAGCCAACCTGAGTAGAAAATTATGTTATCCCCAATTAACCACCAAAAAGCTAGAAAAGAAGATGTGGCTAGAGTGGTAGTTCATTAGCCTTGAGCACAAAACTTAAGAATGGTGTCTAAGACCAGCACCGAAAGAAAATAGAAGTGATAGGAATGCTAAGTGGCTCCGCCTGTTTGAAGAATAGCCATTTAAATAATTGAATATAGTTTCTATATGACCTAACAGGTTCTCTCCTAGGAATATACCTACAAGATTAGCCACACAATGAAAATGAATACACAAATGTTTATGCAGGAAGTATTTATAGCAGCCAAAATAAAATGTAACTCAAATATCCAGTAATGGATTAAAAATGCAATATATATGTACCAACAGAGTATTAGTTAACCATGAAGAGAAATAAAGTACAGTTTGGTTGTGTCTTAAAAATACTCTACTAAGTGAAAGATGCCAGTCCTTCAAATCCACATAGTATTCCATTCATATAAAATTCCTGAACAGGGAAGTCAACAAAAACAGAAGGTACATCAGAGGATGTGTCAGGCTTAGGGTACATCTGGGGATGAGTGATTAACATGGAGTTTCTTGAGGGGGTATCATTAAACTGTTCTAAAACTGATCACTATTCTAAAATACCCAAAGTTTATATAATAGATAACTGAATTCACAGTATGTGAATTGAAATTCCAAAATGGTGTTAACAAGAAGAGTCAGGTTAAGAGGTTCCTAGAATTTAATCATCATGAAAAAGTACAATCTATTGAGGACAGCAAGAAAGGAATTCGATTCAGAGATGAAAGATTAGAAAAATGACTCTCGCATGGAGACATGTACATAGTTGCAGTACAAATGAGGTTGACTATTGGACATTTTAGGCCAGCCTGGTCTACGTAGCCAGCCCCTGTCTTTAAAAAGAAAGACAGGAAGAAGAGGAACCAAAAGCAATGCTAAAGCTGAGGTGTGAAATATGAGTGGATATCTAGTGTCCAGAGCGGCTCCCCTCTGCACCTTTAGCAAAGTGATGTTTCAAGGTGAAATCTGCTCACAGAAGGACTTCCTAAGTCACTGTTCATTTTCCATTTCTCTATGTGTGTAGAGGATACAAAAGTGTTACTTTGCCTCTATGTAAAGATTATAGATGCATTGAAATGGATGATATATTACAAAATGAAAACAAAATCTGATTCTATCACTGCCCTGCTTGAAATCTCTCAGTAGTCTTGAATCACTCTCTGGAGAGGTTGCAGTGCTAAGTCAGGGCAGTTCTGAAATCATTATATTTGCATCCTCAGCTACCTGCAGAGAACTCTAAGGGGACGGGGCAGGGGGGTGAGGGTTGGAGAGGCACCAGTAAGGATGTAACGTGGAACACCAAAGTCTCCTGCTATGTACCTTTTCTGGATGACTGAACTCTCCCATTCCCTCTCATCTACATATCATTCCAACAGCACTTAACTATTTGCAGTTATCCAAACATGAAAACACAAATAGTTCCCCAGTGATCACAACAATGCACATCTTTTCCCCATTGCTCTTTGATAATTCACCTATTTCTCATCTCTGAGGAGGCTGCTGAGCTTAATAGATAGTAAGGACTCTGGAAGCAAAGAAGAGTTGGGTGGTTTTCCAGGCTTTAAAATATAAAGAATTTTCTAGAACATAGGTCTCAAACCTTTGGTCTCGGGACCCTTGTATATTCCTAAACATGATTGGTGATCCCCAAAACCTGTTTAAAATATAAATTATACCTACCAAATCTGTGAGACAATATGTTGAATGGATAGTGTATTTTAAATGTGTCATAAAATATATTAGCACAAATGACATAGTTTTATTAAAAGGATCTACATTCAGAGACAAGTGTGGCATTGTTGTATATTTTCTCATGTCTTTACTGTATGGCTTAGTAGAAGACTCAGGTCAATCCATGCTATAAGTAGTTTGGGATGAAACATGATGAAAACACAGCCTCACAGAGATAGTAGCTGGAAAAGAGAAGTATACGTTAACAACCTTCTAAGTTCGATATTCATTAAAATAATACCAAAACTCACTGAAATATAATTTCTGTAATATGAAGAAAAATGTTGAATCCGAAGCCAATTGCCTTTACATGTTTTGTTCATTTGGAAAGTATTGCTTCACTGAGTTGTACAAAATTTCCAAATGTTCAGATTTAATTATTGAAAAATTGAAAAATCATATTCATCAATATCACCACCTATTTCATCAGGCAAGTTTTTAAGTATTGGAGGCTGGTACTCCCACAGTGATGAACCTCAGTTTTCAAATTTTCATCTTCGAAGGTCAACTTTTATTAGTGACAACCAATACTGTATGTTGTTTTTCTTAAAAGGAAAAGTTCATTTTATTTCATTTTTAAGAAATTGTCTTCCAAATGTGCAAATATGAGTAATTTCAGTTAGACAATCATTCTTTCAGGTAAAAAATTATGCTCCACGCATAATACTGTTACACCCTGATTAAAAGCATCCGTTGATGAATCCTGACTCCCAGTATGTAGTGCTCAATAACAAAACAGCAAATAGAAAATACCAAGTTCCTTTAGATAGCACTACGTTACCTACACCTAAACTCAGTAAGGTAACTCCATAACACCCCTGTACTCTTATGACAATAAGAATGTTGGCCTCAGGGAATCTCAAAGTCTTAAGGTACTTTAGAGATCCTCTAACCATGCTTTGGGATGCCAAAGTAGAAAAAAAATGTTTCCTAAATTATTTGTATCATTGAAAAGGATGCAAAGAGTTTATTAAGTTACACACAGATAGAATCAAAATTATAATCAGATACAACCTACTTCCATAGTTCATCATAACAACACGTCCTCATCCATCCTAGCCTTTGTTGCCACACACTGTGCCTTCAGCTAACAGTTTTCCTTATACACACACTTATACACACATCATAGTATCTGGCCAGAGAATTCCAAAGTAGTGAATGTAGGTGACTGGAAAGAAGCTGTCTGTATCATCCTAAACCTATGACTTCATTGTGTTGAGTTGAAGGATCACAGGATTGCAGTCAAATTCTTCTCCTTTAGGTGTCCAAAATAAAAATAAAGAGTACTTTGCATATATTACACTTGAATTCTACCCATCTCTAAGGTTGAAAGGTAGGCATGAGGACTGGGAAAGATTAGGGAAAAGAAAACAGCCAAAGGCGAAGTTGAACACTCTCATTTTAATGCTTCCCTTGAGGCGGGTTCTGCTTTATTTTTGTTGTTTTTATTTTGTTTTGTTTTACTTTGTTTATGTTCTCGTGTATGTGTGCCAGAACTGGAACTGGAACTCAGAACCTCATGTTTGGTTCTTTTGATGGCCTTTTCAAAATCATAGCTAGCAGTCTACCACTTGAGCCATACCTTAAACTAGCCTTTTGCCTGGTTAATTGAAGATTAAGATTTCCCCCCTCGGGTTGACTTTGTAACTGTACTCAGATCTCAGCCTCCTGAGCAGCTAGGTGTAGGCCACCAGCATCTGATTGTTCTGCAGTTTTTAAGGAAGAATAGCTCTATCTTTTACCCAAGAAAAATGAGAGGAAAATACTTGGTAGTTGTTTAAATAAAAATAACACACACAGGAATTTTAGTTGGCCAAAGCCTAGGCTGATTTTTCAGGATGCAGTAGGTCATACGCTTAGGGAAAGCCATCTGCTATGTGTCCTCATTCTCCTTCTGCTTCATCTCTTACTAGACCAGATCTGCACCGAGAAATCTGCATCTCTAAGGGAACTGCTAATAACCATCAGACCTTGTGCTTGAATAGCCTCATAGTTTGCAAATAGTGTCTTGGCATTTGTTAATCACCTAGACTGTTTAAGGCGTATGTGCATTTATTAGTTTATTTAGAAAGAGTAATGACTTATTGAGCATTTAATAGGTGTTAGATTCTGTGCGAAGCCCATAATATGTTGTCTTAGTTATTTTTCTCACTGCTATAGTAAAACACCTGATAGAGGCAACCTAAGAGAGGCCTTCAGAAATTTCAGTCCACAGTCCTTGACTCAGTTAATTCTGGGCCTCCGGAGAGGCATCATGGTGGCAGGAACACCTGAAAAAGAGGCTGTTCATCTCAGAGCAGACAGGAAGTTGAGAACAGAATACCTGGGCTAAGTGGCTTTCTCTGTTTTTCCCTTTTCTTCCATGGGGGTCCACAGGGACAGGATGGTGACACCTATAGTTAGAACAGATCTTCTCTCCTTCATTAATCCTCTCTGAAACACTTCCAGACATATCCATGGGTGAGCTTTACCACACTCTTAGGTGCTTCCCAAGCCCATCAAGTTGACAATCAAAATTAAACATCAAATAGATATAGTCTTTCTTCAATGCCTTTTGGATAGGGCTATTGGTATCTTCATTCAACAATGAGAATGGCCTCAGGGAAATTAAGTAATTTGCTTGGTGTCACACAATTAGAAAAGGCTAGAACCCATACCCATATGAAGATGAAGCTTTTAACCACTATACTGTTTTTGCTAAAATTGGTCCAGAACGAGACCAGAAAGTTAGTTGAAGTATTCAGGTCTTTAAGAGAAAAGGAAACATTTATCAAGATACAGCAAACACAGTTTTTCTTTTTTTCCCCTCTCACTAACAGGATTCTTGAATAGTTTACCTGGCCAGAAGAAAAGCATGAGTCCTCTTACCAGGCTTTGTGGTAAGTGAGTCCCAGAAGAAGTGCAATAGCTCCATCACTAAAGCATGCTGCTGCTGAGAATGAAGTGGTGGCCAACAGTACATTTTAGGTTATAGAGATTTCCTCCTTGAATGTCATCAACTCCCTATTTGCATCAAATGAGGTGGGACAATATTACATTCTGCTCCTGGGATTACATGGATCTTGGATGACTGTTGTCACGCACACAGATCTTCTCCTGGAGGTAAATAGGTTTCCTGAGGAGGCCTCAGTTTCAGGCTAGGCAGAAATCATTCCACTTACAGATACCCAAAAGTCAGGTGGAGCCACTTCTGCAGGGTGGACTGAAGGCTTGTGTGAGCAATGTAGATGTCCGTGGAGGTTTGTTCTAAAATCAATACAAAGTCTTCATTTGTCTCTTTAGAAATATATTGAACCTTAATCAATTAGTTAAACTACGTGTTGTATTTTCTTTCTGTTCCCTAAAACAATCTTTATGGCCATAATCTCTATTCTTGATGGAAAGAAGGCAATGCCTCACCTTTTCTTCATAGGCAGGAGGAGGAACAGAACAGGATCCAGTTTAATAAAGTGAACTGTTAAGATATCAACAATCTCCTCCATTTTGGATTCTTAGATTTCTGGCTTTTATTTTATTTTGCTATCTACAAATAGTAAAATCCTCAATGATTTCACCCTGTTTTGTATGTCATAAAGAAAAAGGAATTGGTCATGCTCCATTTAGTGCGTTAACTTTTGCCTAAGTCACTCCTCCTGGGGACCTAATTTGGTGTGAGCAATATGAATCTGAGGACAAACCAAAGTAACAGGGACAGGGATTCTGGCATTTTTCTCTTTCCCAATCTTCTGGTTGGTGGTCTGTATTCTACTTCAAGAAGCATAAATGACAAGGCAGTGCTTGATAGTAATTTCAGCAAAATGTAATTTATGGTTTGGATTAACAGGGTCAGTTAATTATAGTGTGGTAGCTGTGGTCATAGACCACATATTGCTAACAAATTACATACGTAGTCGACATCAGAAAACATACATGGAGGTGGTGCTATAAGATTATAATAGAGTGAGGAAAATCTGACCCTTGCTGTCCTAACATCACAGCACAGTGCATTGTTCATATGTTCCTGGTGATTATGATATTAATAGGCTTACTATTCTACTTGCCCCATAAAGTTATACAGCACATTCACTTATGTACAAATACAACTATACATGATCCCAGGGCATCTAGGATTTGGTGTGATGTTTATACAAAGACATTGTCTAATGATGACTTTCTTAAGACAGTGACATGTGGGTATCAACAGTTTCAGGTAGCATCCAAAGAAATATAAGGTCCCAACTAAAAATTACCAAAAGAAGTACTACTGCTATTCTTTTTCTTGGACTCCAAATACGAGTGGGGCACATCCTGACTTAACCTTTTGTTAACTGTTTGTCCCCAGGCAAGTTGTTTCCTACACATACACCTCCCATATCTGTAAAGGAGAAGCATAGTAATAGTTCAAAGGATGATTATGCAGATTAAATGAAAAAATGCATGATACATATTGGGCCCAAATGAAGGCATTGCAACTGAGAAAATCCTAGCCCCATTGGAGAGCATACACAGGAGTATCTGGTAAGATCTCTACAGTCCATTTGCCTGGGTTTGAATACCATGTCTACATCTTCCTTGCTGGAACACTTAATAGGAGTTACCTACTATCTCAGACTTTCATTGTTTTTCTTGGTAGAATAGAAACAATACTGTTCAGGATTCTCACCAGGATTCATTGTCTAATTCACCCCCCCAAAAAGTCCTAAGTGTTCATAGGGTTAAAAAAAATGGCCAAGTGCATACCCTTGTGGCCATTGTTTTGCTGTAAATATTAAAGGGCTACTTGGCTCTGCCTTTCATACTTGAGTCCCCAAGATGTGTCTGACACTCAGGTAAGAAAAGATACCTCACATACATGGAAGATCTCTCTCTGTCTCTCTCTCTGTCTCTCTCTGTCTCTCTCTGTCTCTCTCTGTCTCTCTCTCTCTCTCTCTTTCTCTATATATATTTATTTATATATGTGAAATATATATATATACATATATATATATATATATATATATAATTTACCTTAGAAACCTGACAGGAAAACGGGAGAATCAGGCTGAACAAATGAGAATTAATAAGAATTTTCATGGGACTCAGCAGCTAGAGGTATTTAGGCAGACATGTCAGAAACTCACCATCTTGTGGTCACCTTACTTTGGAACACATTCCCATTCCCAGTAGCGTACTGTCAGAGAAAAGGTAATTTCACAAAAGAAAATCTGCTACCATTATTTAGGGAAGCCTGGCTCATTAAAAAGGAAAAAAAAAACTGATCCTATTAGCATACTTTCCTTCAACATTTAAATAAAGACCACAATTTTCTTACGGAATTTCAGAGCCCAAGTGGAGAATTAGAATTACATAGTTATTATAGTGGCCACTAGATGGCAGCCCTAAGGGCTAGTCATTATTTAAAACAAACTAGTGTTAGCTTAGTTGCACACAGCAATCCTGTGATTCTGAAATTATGATTCCAAATATATGCATCTGAGGAAACTGATCCTCATAGAAGCTCACCAACATTCCCCATGTACAGGATTTTATAAGTAATAAGTGGGCCATGTTCTGTGCATTCTTCACTAGCCCTCCTAAATTATATTTTTTTCAACATTCAAAGTCTCTAAAACAAAAAAAAAACTTGTAAATTATGAGGGATAAGCACAGTATTCCACACGTGTAGGCCCAGCTACTTGGGAAGTTGAAACAGGAGAATTGTATGAATCCAGTAGTCCAAGACTAGCACGAGTAACATAGTAAGATTCTGCCTTAGAAACAGAAAGAGGAAGAGAAGAGGAGGGGAGGGCAGAGGAGGGGGAGGAGAAGAGAGGAGAGGAAAAGGGGAAGGGAAAAGGAGGGGAAGGAAAATATAAGAAGAAAGTAAATTTAGAGACCTTTAAGATCATCTACTCTAATCTGTTCATTTTCCAAGTGAGAAAACAAGAGTCCCAGAGAATTTAGGTCAACTTCTCAAGGTTATTCAATTGATTTGTAGCTCAATCTAGACAAAACTCAATCTTGCCTAAATCAGGGCCAATTTAACAAAACACACTTCTTTTATGTGCAGACTTTAACAGTCTTTAGGATAGTATTATCTGCTCAAGAAGCAGATGCTTACGAATCCGTGGACCTCTTAGGCATCTCGATTGATAATCAAGCCCAGACTTAGCTGTGTCAGGGATAATCTTGAGCACTGCTGTTCTCCTCTTGGCTATAGGACAGCTGCTGTAATGACAGATGTGTTTTGTGGTGCACCCATAAAATGTCTGCTCTCACATAGTGAATTAAACGACATAGTGAATCAGATAACATGAATAAATCAAAGAAACATGTCTGCTGCCAGAAAAGAGCACTGGGCAATCTTCTCACCACTCATAGGGAAATGGCCTGTGCTTCAGCCTAACTCACAGGACATTGCTCACACTGAGAAAGAGCCCGCTGTCAACACGCACAAACCCAGAGAATTACAATTCATTCACCTCGGCAGAGTTTTGTTTTAGTTCAATGTATAATGGAACTTTTCAATATTCCTAAGTGCCATTTCTCTGTGTGTAGCAGTTTTATTATTAAAAGCATTCTTTCTAAGGATATGGTGCTGGGCCATAAAATCTTCAACCAATAAAACATTCAGAAATCATCAGATAAATGTTTTCCTTATTTAGTGAATAGCATAGAGAAAGAACCTTGTAGTATAGAGAACTTTGGCATGAGTGCTGGTTCTACAACTAGCTGAGATTCTGGGAGAAAGTCGTTTGAATTTGCCACTTTCATGTGAAGTCATCTATAGATAGGATAATGATATCTGTCCCCAATTTAGCTAGGATTACTTATTTGCTGTTAAAGATGAATTTAGACAGGCACTAGAGGTTCACACCTGTAATCCTAGCTGTTCAGGAAGTTCAGACCCTGCTCAGGCAGAAAATTCTGTGTTTCTTATTTTCTATTCTATTATTTTTATTATTTTTAGAAATTTGATATTATTTTTATTAACCACCAAAAATCCAGGAATAAAGTTGTGAATCAAGTAATAGAGTGCTAGCCTTGAACATAAAAGCTCAGTGCCAGAGCTGAGTTTAGGTCCCAATACCAGCACACACACACACAAGCACACACACACACACACAACACAACACACATGTGCATGAGCACACACACATACAATGTATATGTGCACAAACAATATATATTTAGCAAATTTTGAAACTTATTTATAATTAGATATATACTAATACTCAGGAAAGATGAAAAGATTTCACAAGGAACTAAAGCCAGAAGTTAGGAATATAAAATATATGAAACCAGTGCTGGAAATTGAACCCGAGGACTTGTTAATGCTAGGCAAAGTGCTCTACCATTAAGCTACATCCCTAACTCCATTTCCTCCTTTCTCTCACTGTATCTTCTTCAATCTTCTTCCAGCTCTGGGCTGAATAACCTTCTCAGCTTTCCTGTCCATAAGCAGCCTCAGTGTGGAAGAACAGCTGAAAGTGGTTGGCTGTGTGGGCAAAGTCACATAGCAAAAGCTCTGTGGGAGCACTTGCCAACAACATGTGAGTTCACAATAGTTGCTGCTCACGTGTAGGTGCGCATGTATGTGTGCACGTGTGTATGCATGTATTCATATATGCATATGTGTATGCAGTATATATGTATGTATGCATGTGTATGTGTGTTCATGTATCACACACAGCACTGGGACTTGAACTTGAGGACTCTACTTTTAGCTTTTTACACCTAAAAACTGGAGTTCTACGACTTGAGAAACATTCCCAAATCCATGTATGTATGCACATATGCATGTGTGTATGTGTATATACATGTGTATGTGTGCAGGCATGCACACACAGCACTGGGGCTTGAACTCAAGCCTCTACTCTTAGTTTTTTACCCTTAAAAACCAGATTTCTACCACTTGAGAAACATTCCTAAATCCAGGTTTTTTTGCTGGTTAATTGAAGATAAGAGTCTCTGATGTGTCTGCCTGACTGGCTGACTTTGAATCTTGTAACGTGTTTAATATAGCATTAATTTACTCCAAATATTAAATAATATAGCTATCACTTGTAAAGATCCCCAATCCCTTTATCCTCAGCTTTCAAGCCAAGAGCTTGGAAAATGGAAAGTTTTTGTTAGCTTTTTAGTTAAATTATTAAATGTCAAAATTGAGGTAGAGCAGAAAACTCTTAATATTTATTCCATTTGGTATGACAATGTGCATAATTTTGCTAGTATTACTTATTAGCTGTATAAAATAATGACTTGCTATTATATTCTTATACGTATTTACTGTGACCTTCCATCATACTCATTTCCCTACATCCTCTCTTGTTCCCTCCACTCTCTCCCCTTAAACAATTGCCCTCTATTTGTCTTTCTGAGTTTGGTTTCTTTTCTTTGGCATGATGATCTCCAATTGCATCCGTTTTCCTGCATAATTTCTTTCTTTCTTCTTTTTTTGTTGCTGGAAATAAGATTTGAACTCAGGGTCCTGTACTTGCTCTACAGGTGCTCTACAACTTGAGACATACCCCTAACTTTTAATTGTTTTTAATAGGCATTGCTGGCCTGAGCCACTATTTATACTTTTATATATTTTATTCCTCCTAGTTTCATTACTCATGTAACCTGGATGATAAGTGTATACCACTGTACTCAGCATTTTATTGGTTGAGATGGATATTTCTAATTTTTCCTGGGCTAACCTCAAACCACAATGTTCCCAATCTCTTCCACTCCGTGGCATGAACCACTATGCTTCCTAGAATGTTGTTATTTCTGGAAGAATAATACTCTGTGTGTTTATAGACTATATTTGCTTTAGATTGCATCAGATTTAAAAGTTTCTGCTCAGAAAAGGAAAGAAATATCACAATAAAAGACAACCTACAGAATAAAGAACATTTCTGCCAGCTGTCCACCTGACAGAGGATTAATATCTAGAATACAAAGATAAAAAACTCAAGCACCAAAAGAATAAGCATTATAATCGATAAATGAGAAAATGAATTAAACATTTCTCAAAAGAAGTGCAAATGGCTAAACTATATGTAAAAAATGTCCAGCAGTGTTGAAATAGAATAGGGGAATAAAAATCAAAACTGCTCTGATTCTATCTCACCCCAGTCATAATGGCCATCATCAAGAAAACAAACAAGAAATACTGATAAGGGTGAAGAGAAAGGGAATCCGAGTACACTATTGGTGGGAATGAAGACTAATCCGTTTATTATAGAAATCAGTATGGAGATTCCTCAAAAAACTAAAAATATATATGATCCTGCTACACCACTCATGGCCATATAGCTAAAGGAATGTAAGTCAATGCACAATAAGATATACCTGTATGGCCATGGTCACCACAGCATTATTCCCAATAGCCAAATAACAGAACCACTGTAAGTGTCCACCTGTGTCAGATGGCAGGGATTTTCCCCATTCTATAGGCTATGTTTTCATTCTGGATTCTCTTTCCCTTGCTGAGAAGAAACTTTTTAATCTAATACAGTCTCAAATGAGATTTATTTATGCATGTATTTTGCTACAGAAATGGCAGAATATTTGATTTTAGTATGTTGGTCAGAGCCTAGTAAGGATATTTCACAATACATGACACAGTCCCTTTATCTTTCTAATATCAAAGTTTGAATTCTTAACAGATAGGGTCTCAAGATGTTTTGATAAGGGATTAAAGTGTGCATAACTGTTGCTAAAAGTTTTAAATTTGGTTTAGCCTTTGGACGGCAAGCCTATGTAATGCTAAAATCAATGTTTGAATATTGTTAGCACAACAAACTTCTCACTGGTTTTTAGTCTTAAAAGATTTGAATTGTCCCTTCTCAAGTGAATGTCACACTGTTCAGCAACAGCAATAACAACCTAAACAATGGATCTGTACCAGTTATTAAATAGGTCAGAGAAGAAGTACATGGTATTTGGTCATTTTCTCATCCATATAATCATTGATTCAATAAACCTTTTACTCCAATGTTTTCTGTGTCTACATACTATAGATAAAACCTAAACAAATTCAAGGGAGGCATATGCAGCCCTCCTATTAGTGATATCTAATTTGCTTCCTTTTTCTCAAAGTTATGATAGAAAGCACATGAAGGAAAGGAATTGCAAAAAGCCAGCTCCTACAGGGAGCTATTTACTTTATTGACACAGTAAACTCTTAAGTTTTTGTAGCTCTCCTTCACCAATGACAGAGATCTACAGGACTGGACTGCATGCCTGCATTTTACATGCTTGCAGTCTGCCTTTTCCTTGGAAGTCTGATCTCCAAGGCTAGCTCTCTGGCAAAGGAGACCAGGCAGAATGGATTCTGGCCTAATTCTGTCTGCTTATTGCAATACAATGTCCTTAGACTCCCAAGGGCTCTGCCCCAAAGCTTTTGCCTACACAGCCAACTGCATTTGGCAAGAAATCTAGCAGACAAAGCAGTGAGATTGGTTCCATTACTGTTCTGGCTTTGCAGTCTGTAGTGCTTTATGGCACAGGGCTCAGATCTTTGTTTTTTCAAGACTTTTTATACTCAAGGAAGCAGGTACATTTAAAGACCTGGACTTCTTTATCAAAAATGATTATATTTTCCATTAAGGATGCCCACAAAAGTCAGCCTTTCAAGCTGAAGTTTGTTTTATAGATGAAGAAACTAAGGTATTATCATTTGTATCTTATTCCCTCTCAAACTCATGTTGAAATTTTATTGTTATTGTAAGAAGTGGGACAAGACTGGATTACACACAGTTATTTCTGGTTCTCAGGAAGCTGAAGCAAGAAGATTGCAAATTCAACACTAACCTGGGCTCCATAGCAAAAGACTGTCTCAAAGAGCAGGGAGATCCAAGTGCTGGTGCTTCAGGCCCATAATCCTAGCTTTTCAGAAGGCTGAGATCTGAGGATCACACTTCAAAGCCAGAAAGGGCAGGAAAGTCCATGAGACTCTTATCTCCAGTCATTTTCCAAATCCAGAAATGGAGCTGTGGCTCAAGTGGTAAAGTGCTGGCCTCGAGCACAAAAGCTCAGAGACAACACCTAGGCCCCGAGTTCAAGCCCCAGGACAGACAAGAAAAAAAGAAAAGAGTAGGGAGGAAAGGAAGGAAGAGGAAGAGGGAGAGAGAGAAACATGCGACCATGAAAAATCATAATGAATGCAGTGATGTCATTGACAGAAGAGGAGCTATTTTACCAAAGGACAGGTTTGACCTTCTACAAAGGGATTCCTTCTGCCATGGTATGATGCATAGGGAAGGCTCTTACCAGATGACAGCCCCTTAATTTTGGACTTCCCAGACTCTGGAACTGTGAGAAATAAATTGCTTATATTCCAAATTACTCAGTCTGTAGGACCCTACATCACAGAACAGAACAGGCTAAGAAGAAAGTCACCAAGAGGTGACACTCTCTGCTAAATCACTAGGTTCTTAAGTGTTCATAATAGAGAATAAACCCAGTCAACTGCAGACATGAGACCAAAGTTATATAAAGTGATTCCCCCACTCCACTAGACAAATAGAGACATCTACTGACAGTGCAGAGAATGTGTTCAGCTCCACTTGGCTTGAGTGGGTCCTGGGATATGGGTAGAACTTTGCCAAGCATATTATGGATAGGCTTAGAGGGGACCAGGGACTGAATTCAGTCAGAACAAGATTCCCAAAGACAGACAGATTTATGACAACATTGGTAAGACCATAGGAGATCATTTTTTTATGAAACTTAAAAAAGAATTTGGCTATGTAAAAAACAAAGGTAAAGTGGCTGTACGTTGAATCAAGGAGGGCCTCATTATCCAAGGTGCTTTTTTTAAATTAAAAATATGGGCTGGGCACGGGTGGCTCACCCCTGTAATTCTAGGTACTCAGGAGGTTGAGATCTGAGGATCAGCGTTCAAAGCCAGCCAGGGCAAGAAAGTCCCTGAGACTCTTATCTACAATAAACCACTCAGAGAGCCGGAAGTGGTGCTGTGGATCAAGTGGTAGAGTGCTAGCCTTGCGCTGAAGAGCTAAGGGACAGCGCCCAGGCCCAGAGCCCCAGAGCTCAAACCCCACGACCAACAATAATAACAAAAAATATATGGAATGTTTCACAAATATGTGTGTTCTCATTGCTCAGGGGCCATGCTAATCGTCTCTCTATCATTCCAAGTTTAGTATATGTGTTGCTGAAGTGAGCACCCAAGGTGATTTTTAATCCATCCTGTAGACAAAGCCATGATCAGAAAGGCCGGTTAGCCATGAATTTAATGTAAGCAAATTTCCCTTTAAGAACATTATTCTCATGGCAGTGCTGGGAATGAATTGGAGGTAGATAGAGATCAGGTTTCCAGAAATTTTGCAAGAATATTACACCAGCCCAGGAAAGCTTGATCAATACAGTTCTTAATGCATTAGCAATGGGAAAGAGATAGAAGCCCAGTTTCTAGGGACATTCAAGATGGAGAAACATCAGATACAAGTGCAATTGGATGAAAGGAGAGAGAAGCCCAGAAAAAGTCCCAGCTTTCTGACTTGCAGAATTACAATGACATATACACATACCTTTGTTTCTGTTATCTTTTTAATTTCTGTTTTGATTACTTGCATAGGGCATCTATTGAGTGCCTCCTCTGAGCCAAAATCTCAAGTAAAAGCTAATAGTCGTAAGATGGGTTACAAAGAATGTTTTCCCTGGTTAGGGAGACAGACACATACGTGGACAATTTCAACACAATGTAATAAATGTTATAAATACATGCACAAGAATCACTTTCTGGAAGTGTAATTACTCAGTTACACTTCCCGAAGCATTTCTTAATCATCCTTGAGTTCTTAGTGAGGTGACCATTGCCTCTCAAATAGGAAGGACTGCGCATTGAGCTGGGTGGGTTCTTGAGTTAAGATCTCTTTAGATCTGGTAATTCCTTAGGGATAGTACAGGTTCCTATTTATCAGAGTGACTAATATATGCTAATCTCATGACTGTATATATATTTGAACCCTCAGTGTTCATGTCTATAAAAATGCATGTTGAAACAGAGCAAGAAACCTGGGAAAATGGTTTCCCTTGTTTGCAATGACTAGTACATGTCTAGGACAAGCAGAGAAGGTCAAAGGCTATGTACATATGACCATATAAGATGACGTTAAGCGAAATGTACCCCCAAGACAGAGACACAAATGTTTTTTTTTCTTGCTTGCTATTGTTTTTAATGTACTTACAATGCACTATGTGATTCTTTTGTTTCTTTTGTATGCTCTTCCCCACAGTATAACCCCTCTTCTCACTGGATTTGATGCTGGTGTTCTGCACCTTGTATATATACTTTTGTAATTTGGGGAGTGGAGGGATATGGGGGAATGCGTAAATAGGGATGTATTGTGACAATGAGATGTATAGGACACTATGTTGAAAATGAACTTTACAATGTGGGGGGCGATGGGGACGGAGGAGTTGGGGAGGTGGGGAGGGAAGGGATGGTAGGGGAAAAACAAAGGAGAAGGTAATAATGCTCAATAGGAAATGTACTCATTACTCTACTCAAGTGACTGTAACCCCTTTGTACAGTATTTTTATAATAATATATATACAATAATATATAATTATATATACAATATACAATATTGTATATATAATATATAATATATAATATTGTATATATAATATATATACAATAATATAAAATATATACAATAATATATAATATGTATACAATAATATAATGTATATACAATAATATATATTTACAATAATATATATACATATATATGTGTGTATATATATATATGTATATATATATGAAGAAACCTGGGATAGATCCTTCTTGACTTTGGGAAGCCCCACCATTTCATTGGAATCAGGAGTTTCAGAATATAAAGGCTCTAGAATCTTGTCAGAGAATATCACCCAGCTGAGGTAACCGATTCTTTGACCCTTACCTCCTAAGATATCAACCTTCCCAATTTAATGAAATCATTAGACAAACTTTCCAAATGGTTATCCTGCCCTTGCTATCTCTGAAAAAAAATGAAGTAAAAAATTTCTTTTGGGGGAGGGAAGGGATGGTAGGGAAAAAACAAAGGAGGTAACAATGCTCAATAGGAAATGTACTTATTACCTTACTCGTGTAACTGTAACCCCTCTGTACAGTATTTTTACAATTAAAAAAAGCACAAAATATTCCTTTGAACAATATTGTGTGCCTAATTTGATACTCACAATATGTTTTTAGTTCAAGTAACTTCTTCAGGTATTTATTTGAAAAAAGAAATAATTTGTGCTTTTTGGCCTCCTGTCACTTACAATCACTTAGTTTTAGTTGTGTTAGAAAGATTTGCATAGATTATTTCCAAGTCAAATTGTCCAAAACTTAACAAAACGTTCACACATTAAATTCTTCTCTATGCAGTTCACAGAACACACAAGGTGTTTCCTGTTTCCTAAAGAGATGAAACTAATTTAGTGGTTTATATAGAAAACAGTCTGGTTCATAAGGTCTTAAATGAAACAATTCTGAATATATGCAAATATATACATTATAATTGTCCTACTTGCACTACAAAATTGGTCAATATTAATCATTGGCCTGATAAAAACACCTGTTTCTTTCATGTTTAAAATTCTGTGGGTTGGGGCTGGGAAGGTGGCTCAGTGGTAGAGTGCTTGCCTTGCATGCATGAGGCCCTGGGTTCGATTCCCAAGCACCACATAAGCAAAAAGAAAAAAGCCAGAAGTGGTGCTATGGCTCAAGTGGTAGAGCGCTAGCCTTGAGCTGAAGAGCTGAGGGACAGCGCCCAGGCCCAGAGTTCAGACCCCACGACCGGACCAAAAAAAAAAAAAAATTCTGTGGGTCATGAGGTGCACAAATCATTATGTCAAAAATGAACTTTACAACTTTGGTGGGGGTGGAGGGAAGGATTGGGTGAGGGAGCAGGGGCAGGATGGGAAGGGATGGGAAGGGGAAACAAAGGAGGAGGCTACAATGCTTGATAAGAAATGTACGCATTATCCTGCCCATGTAATTGTAACCCCTCTGTACAGTATGTTCACAAATAAAATAAAATAAAATGAAAAAAAATGTACTCATTATCTTTCCCATGTAATTGTAACCCCTCTGTACAGTATTTTCACAATAAAAAAATTTGTGGTACCTAAAAAATAAATAAATAAATAAATAAAATTCTGTGGGTCAGAAATGAGGACAGGAAAACGTGGGGACAATTTGGGCCTCATGTGATCAGCAGCAATGCCAGAGCTGTCCTGGTATCTTGGGCTAGAGTCATTAAAGAACTGAAGATTCAATGTCTGAATTATTGGCAATGATGACTTGAAGACTAGAACTACTGACCAGAGCACCTGTGCCTACTTTCTCTGTGAACTCCACTTCTAGGAGCATCATGATAGTTGGCATGACCTTGGCTAGGAAATCATATAGTGTCCCTGCCATCATACTCTATTGGTTGAAACAATGAAAACCCTGCCAGCATTGAAGTAGAGGAGAATTAAACTTCATATCATAGTGTTCCGCTGGCAAGGGCACATTGGAGAAGAGCACATATGGGATGGGAGATGTCTTTGAAAGTTAGAATTTGATACTGTTATTATAATTTCATATAAATGGAATAAAATTTCCTTTTGAAAGCACTGCAATTTTTAATATTTTGATATGAAGCGCCAGAAATCCCAATATTCAAGCTCTAAGAGGTTTTTATGTAGCTAAAGGCAGGAAGCTTCTGGGCTTAGCAGTGTACATTATAATCACTTTAAAAATCATATATAAGTAATAAATGGTTTATTTTCCAGCTGTCCAAATGACATTTTAAGCAGGAATCAAGAATGGAAAAAGTGTACTTTCAGAATTTTTAGTTCACCTCACCTGCTTCAACAGGTCAGATGGACCACATCACTGTTATGGAGAGGCTATAAAAGCTAAAAAGAACAACAACTCCTAGTGTATTTTTCTGCCTTTGTATTTTTGTTTGTTTATACATCTGCTTTTAGCCATGATAACATATTGCCTCATGGGAATAGAGTACAGATGCCCTCTACGTAAAACTACGGCAAATGAGCAACCACTGGCCAACAGGAAGAGTGAAAAGTGAAAAAAGCCTTTCAGTAAGGGGGGTGGGGATTCGGAGAGGAAGCCACTGGCAGCAGTTGGCCAGGAGAGAGAATTACCTGGGCCTGGGCCTAAACCTATGAGCTATTTAGCTACCTGAAATGTAGAGAAAGCAGAGTTTTAGGGAAATCTGGACCAGATAGGTTTTCCTTACAGTACAGAAGCTTAAAATTTTTTCAAATCCCACAGAAGAGGTAATACAGAATGGCCTAGGAATGCGTCTAGTTATTAGGAGCTGAAAGCAGGCTCACATTCCCCACAGGTAGGCATATTGAAAGAAAGGGCTCAGAGACCTAGAAAGACTTGAGCTTGGTCTTGGACACCATCAATAATAGGAGCTTTGACTATGTACATAAAGCCTAAAGGAGTGACCACACAATGAACTTATATTGTTCAGCTCTAGGGAGGCCCTGCTCCTGGTGCCTCTCTTGGTGCCTTTTTATTTTTTAATTTAATTAAATTTTGTTGTAAAGGTGATGTACAGAGGGGTTACAGTTACATAAGTAAGGTAATGAGTACATTTCTTTCCTTATTTTTTGCCAGTTCTGGGGCTTGAGCTCAGGGCCTGGGCACTGACCCTGAGTTTCTTTATTTTTTGCTCAAGGCTAGTACTTTACCACTTGAGCCAGCACCATTTCCAGCCTTTTGTGTTAATGTGTACTGAGGATCAAACCCAGGGCTTCGTGCATGCTAGGCAAGCACTCTACCACTAAGCCACATTCCCAGCCATGAGTACATTTCTTTTTGAACATTGCTACCCCCTTCCTCATTTTTGTACCACTTGTGCCTCTTGTTAATGTTAGGACTTTATCACCACCAAAATATGTGTGTGGTTTTTGTCTTTAAAAGTCTGATATAAGCTCTCTTCTGGGCTGCTGGTCTTTGAGACAGAAGTCCACCATGCAGTCGCTGTCCTTTTAATAAAGACTTCCCATTCAACCTCTCAAAATGTGGCTTCTCTGTTTGCTCACCATATAGCAAGAGGAGTCTTTTTTTTTTTTTTTTTTTTTTTTTTTTTTTTTTTTTTTTTTTGGTCGTGGGCTTGAACTCTGGGCCTAGGTGCTTTCAGCTCTAGGCGAGCGCTCTACCACCTGAGCTACAGTGCCACTTCCAGTTTTCTGGTGGTTTATTGGAGATAGGAGTCTCACGGTCTTTCCTGCCCGGGCTGGCTTTGAACCGCGATCCTCAGATCTCAGCCTCCTGAGTAGCTAGGATTACAGGCGTGAGCCACCAGCGCCCAGCCAAGAGGAGTCTTATATACATTCAGCCCACCTACCACACTAAATATTAGTGATCTGTACAGAAGAGAAAAATGCTCCCCTCTGCCTTCCTGGACACAATGCTGGTGCTCTGCAAATTAGACTGATAAAAGATAGACTAGCCAGAGGAAAACAGCAGAGATTTTTTAACATGTGCATGGCCCTTGCTTTTGGAAGCACTCTGTGGTGATTAACTTAAAGTTGTGGTTAGAAATTGGGGTCTTGAAACATTATAGGATGGAATAGGAGAAACCCTAGGTGTCTTTGGCACAGGCCAAAATTTTTTTAATAGAGACCCAGAAACACAACAAATCAAAGAAAGGTTGGACAAATGGGATTGCATGAAGTTGCAGAGCTTCTGCATGGCAAAGGACATAGCTCGCAAGATGAATAGAAAGCCTACGGATTGGGAGAAGATCTTCACTAGCCATACCACGGACAAGGGTCTCATATCTAAAATATACCTGGAACTCAAAAAAATAAGTCCCCCAACAACAAATCCTCAAAGAAACAACTGCCCAATAAATACGTGGGTTAAAGACTTAAAGAGAGACTTCTCTGAAGAGGAAAGAAGGATGGCCAATAAACACATGAAGAAATGCTCAGGTTCTCTAGCCATAAAAGAAATGCAAATCAAAACAACATTGAGATAACACCTCATCCCAGTTAGAATGGCTATAATCAAGAATTCTAATAACAAATGCTGGAAGGGGATGTGGACAGAAGGGAACCCTACTGCATTGTTGGTGGAAGTGTAAACTTGTTCAACCACTTTGGAAAGTAGTATGGAGGTTCCTGAAAAGACTCCACATAGAGCTCCCCTAAGACCCAGCAATCCCACTTTTGGGCATTTACCTGAATGATCACAAACAAGACCATACTAAAGCTACTCCCACAACTATGTTTATTGCAGCATTATTTATCATAGCTAAGATATGGAACCAACCCAGATGCCCCTCACTAGACAACTGGATCAAGAAAATGTGGTATATATACACAATGGAATTCTATGCCACCATCAGAAAGAATGACATTGTCCCATTTGTTAGGAAATGGAGAGACTTGGAAAAAATTATATTAAGTGAAGTAAGCCAGGCCCAAAGAAACATAGGTCCCATGGTTTCCCTTATTTGCAATAACTAGTATATGTCTGATACAAGCAGAAAAGGTCAGATAAATTGATGTTAGGTGAAATGAACCCCAAGATAAGTATTCAAATGTTTTTCTTTCATGAGATTGTTACTAACATATTTATAAGATGATTTCTTTGTTGCTTTGTATGTCCCTCCTCCACAGTATAACCCCTGCTTTCACTGTATTTAATGTAGTATAATTTGTGGAGGGGAAGGGAAAAAACAAATCGTTTAAATAGGGATACAGGTGGACCTATTGCAACAATGAGATGTATAAGTCGTTATGTTGAAAAACGAACTTTACAACTTTGGCGGGGGGGGAGGGGGGTGAATGGGAGATGGGAAGGAATGGGAAGGGGAAACAAAGGAGGATGCAACAATGCTTGATAAGAAATGTACTCATTATCTTGCCCATGTAATTGTAACCCCCTCTGTATGGTATTTTCACAATTTAAAAAAAAAGAAAAAAAATTGGGGTCTTGATATTTAATTTCCTAGAAAAAGAGGCGAAGGGACACTTATAGAAGAACAAATGACTTTCTGTAGATTAGAAGACCCTTAGGAGAATGGATGGGAGATAATAACTTTATAATAATGCCTATAGGTATGCTCTCCTGGGATAAGAGTTCATTTTCACAGGGTGCCTGTAGCTCACACCTATAATCCTAGCTGAGAATCATGGTTCAACATAGCCCAGGCAGGAAAGTCCTTGGGATTCTTCTCTCCAATTAACCACCATAAAGCTAGCAGTAGAGCTATGCTCAAGTGATAGAGAGCCAGCCAGCCGTGGACAAAAAAGTTCAGGGACAATACCAGGCCCTGAGTTCAGGCCCTAAAACTGGAACAAAAACACAAGTTAATCTTCATTTTTTAAAAACAAGTTCTGCTTTTAGGCAGCAAAGTGAGCTCAGAGAAAGCCTCTTTCTCCTTTTATTGAATATCAAATATCTTCAACTCAACATAATCCTTATGCTAGAATAACGTGTTTTAGGATGGCCTTTTTGGAACCTCTTCAGTTCATTTAAACCTTTCCTTTCTAGAGTGAGAGCACACACTGGGAGGTAAGAATCTTTTTTACATATATTTCTATCACTAGGCCTGACACTAGGGGATTCTTCAGTCATTTCCAACCAGAAGACTCAATGATCCTCATCAATAGCAATCTATAGATAAGGGCTCAGTTGCATGTGTTACTCTTGGTTTGTGTAAGTAAACAGATCAGATGTAAATAAATGGCAAAAGTTGCAAGTTTGAAAATTCATTCTCCAGCATCCTTCTAAGCTTACTGTTGTGACTTTTACCTTGAATTATAAAAAATTACATAACTAAGATTCCCAACAGAGAACTGCACTTGAAGCTCATTCAGTTTTGTTCCAACAAAACTCAGATTCTAGGTACATAATGATGATACCCCAGAGCTATTATCTGTGTAGATTGTAGCTCTGGTGTTGATAATGAGCATATTTGAGCACATTTCATTCCTCTCTCTGTTTTAATCTCCACAGTACTCTGGTCATAAATCAGTGAGCATGGCCAGTTCTTTGTGCTTTGTGTCTGTTCTGATTCTTTTCAGCATTGTCTTAGGCTAAAGGTGAGATTCCATTCCTGGTTCTCAGCTTTAACTCACCTGGAACAAACCTTTCTTTGCTTTTCCTGTCTCTATTTGTGCTTTCCAAAAAAAAAAAAGACAGGCTTTGGGACTACTCCATGTTCTGTCCTAGAAAATTTTCTTTTCACTCAAGTCTGTAAAGGGAATGTGATAACTATATTCCTTTTGGTCACACCCCACCCAGCCATATGTTGTTGTTTTTTCAGCACACTTAGATTTTTTTGCAGGATGGCAATATGTTGTTTTTTGGGGGCTGCTGCTTGTTTGGGAGTGCTTTTTTGAGTCCTGTGGTCGTGAGAAATATGCCACATTTCTGGTATGGGCCTTCTTTGACCAGATCCCATATTTCATGAGAGCGAGCTAGTATCTGACTAAAGAATTTCAAGGCAAGGGAAGGCACAGCACTTTTGTCTCCTGGAAGGCCTCCAGATATGGACTGAGAAGTCAGTGAGCAAAACAATCTCCCTTTTAATTCTTATAAGTAAAAATGATGGCCTACTCCTAACACACTGAGATATCTATCTGGTTTTGTTATTTGCTTGAGTCCATAGTCTTACACTCACTCAGATGTAGGTAGGGACAAGATTTCTTTCTTGTTTAATTATTTCAGTATTGGTTATTTAACTTCTGTTCCTATATATGCTCTTAACTAGGGTGAATCCTTTTTTGTGATCATTATCTCTCCTACCACCTGGATATGTGATTTTAATAACACTATTTGTTAAGACAATAGACTTGACTTACTCTCTCTGTATCTCTCTGTCTCTTTCTCTCTCTTACTGACTCTCTCATGACAGTATACCACTTGTACAAAAGGTTTCACTGTGATATTTTCATATATACATATAATGTACTTCAATCAAATTCACCCCCTCTACTGCTGCCTTTTATCCCTGCTACTCCACCCACAGCTTCTGTGAGACAGGTCTGTGAGATAGTGAATTTGCCTAGTCATGGAGCCACCAAGCGGCAGAACTGAGAAAGTGTAGCCCCTTGATGTCTGGTGTGACATTCTTACCAGGTCTTAATCTCTTGCCAGGAGCTCTCCTCAGTAAAATGAAATCTGTAACTAGAAACAGTTTACAAGTTTCTCTTCCAGCAAAGGTTGTCATTATCTCCATCTACATGTGGTTTGTCCTCTTTGAACTTCATGCAGGAAATACGTTCTATTCATTCATTCATTCATTCCTTCGTTAATCTATATTTTGGTTTCTTGAGACAGGGACACCTGGTATAGCTCAAGTTGGCTTTGAACTCTCATCTCTCTTGCTTCAGCCTCCCTAGAGCTGGGATTGCAGCCTGGCTCCACCATGCCATCTGCTTCCTCCTTTTCTGTTGTTTGTGTGTGTGTGTGTGTGTGTGTGTGTGTGTGTGTGTGTGTGTGTGTGTGTGTATGTGTGTGTGTGTGTATGTGTGTGTGTGTGTGTATGTGTGTGTGTGTGTGTGTGTGTGTGTGTGTGTGTGTGTGTGTGTGTGTGTGTGCGCGCCAGTACTCCAGGACTGGGTTGAACTCAGGGTCTTAGTGCTATTCTGTAGCTTTTCTGCTCTGGTCTACCAGTGGAGCCGCAAGTCCCCTTCTGTCTTTTGTATTTACCTGGAAATGAAAGTCTCCTAGACTTCCCTGTCTGGGAAGGCTTCCAACTGTAATCCTCAGACCTCAGTAACTAGTGTTACAGTCATGAGCTACTTCCTTCATTTGTATTTATACTCCTAGAAAGACTATTACATGCTTATCTTAACTACCATTGTTTATATAGGTGACTTAGTTTCCGCAGTTGTGGGGACTTGTTCTCACTCATGGCTTTACCTTGTTAAACATTTCATTCTCTGGGTTTAGAATCAGGCCTAAATTTGAATCCAGAGAAGTTTGCTTTTATCTGCTATTGTATAAAATGTTTTTATATCAACGGAGGTAATCATGTCAATCTATAGAGGTATTATGAAGAACAACAATGTGATTTCTTACTAACTGAATGTATTTGACTTTTAATCCCCCCACATTTTGTACAAAAATTGATGTGGCTCTCTAAGACTTCCGCCCACCTCTCTTTTGTTGTTGTTGGAGGTAGTTATGGAGCTTAAACTCAAGGCCTAAGTGCTCAGTTCCTGAGCTGTCTTTTTTTTTTCTTTTTCACACAAGACTAATGCTCTATCACTTTGAGTGACAACTCTACTTCCAGTTTTTTAGTGGGTAACTGGAGATCAATCTCATAGCCTTTCATGCCCAAGATAGCTTCAAACCAGGATCCTCAGATCTGTCTCCTGAATAACTAGGATTATAAGCATGAACCACCAGCACACTATTTCTCCCTGCCCCACTCTCTGTTTCATGTGTGTGTGTTGGGTTCTGAGACAGGATCTGGATACATAATCTAGTCTATCCAGATTAGCATCAAACTCTTAATCCTCCTCAAACTCCTCAACCTCTCAAGTTCTTGGATTCCAAAGATATGCTGTAACCTCAGCTGTCCTTGTAGTTCTTAATATCCACTCCTTTTGCTACACAATGACCCACTGGTAGATTATCCTTTGTAGGTACTCATTAAATTTTTAAGTAAGATACTCTCATAGTCAACTGGAGAGAAGGAAGGAGTAGCTCTCTTTGGTCTTCTGCTCCCACTTGGTCCACCTGATAAGTGAGTCACAAGGTGACAGTAACCTGGAGGCTGGCTTCAGTTAGGAGTGAGTATTAGGATGCAAAGGAGCAGCTATAGCCACACTGCATGTATATTTTTAACTGCCAGGGCCTGCCTCTTTATATCAGCCTGATTATTTGATTCTGAGAGTGAGTCAAATGGCTCAGAACATACAATACCAGCATCACATATTAGGAGCTCAATAAACATGTGAGGTCAATAGAATGACATAAGAATATTTTTTCAAATTGATTACTGAGTAAGACACTTAGAGTCACATCAACCCCAGAGACCCTTAATCATAGTCATAGTCTCTATATTGATAAGGGGAAGTTTACCAGATTTATCATTGTTGGCTTACATGGTATGTGTATTATATGCTATAGTCACACAGAGAAAGAGAGAGAGAGAGAGAGAGAGAGAGAGAGAAAGAGAGAGAGAGAGAGAGAGAGAGAGAGAGAGAGAGAGAGAGAGAGAGAGAGAGAGAGAGAGAGAGAGAGAGAGAGAGAATGCAAAATTATCACTGGTAAAAGAGAAGAAAACTATCTCTTTATTTGTTCTTATCATAAGATTTAAGGTTTAAAAATGCATCTCTGGTAAATTGCTTGAGAATCTTCACACTCCCCCACCTCCTAGAGGAACAGGTGAGCAACTCTTCTATTAAAAACAAATTTAAAAAAGAACAGAAGAAAGCAATACATTTCTTGTTCATAGAATAAATAACATGTGTTAGCAAAGCCAAGTTTAGATTCTCGATTGCACAGGATTTCTAAAGCCAAGCTCTTATTTTGTTCTTTGTAACTATTTATTTTTTTCCAGTGCTTCTTAAGACTATTCTTTTTTTAATTTTTTATTATCTTTAAGTAGTTGTACAAAGAAGTTCCCATTCTACAAAACAGTATATCAATACATGTAACTATTAAATACATGTAACCACTTATGACCATAGAATGGTGCCCCATTTTATCCATCTGTTTAAGACAGTGCCCTAAGAGTAATCTGGCATTTCCATTTCCCTCTTTACTCATTCTTCCCTAATGCAACTTACATTATCGTTTGTCTGCCCTTTTGAAATACTCCTGACTGATGTGTCTTTCTGCTTGTGTCCATCAACACACCCATTTTGCACATGTCCCTGTTTGATGCACAAACACCTGCACCTCTCCACTTTCCAGCCATGCCCAAACTCCAACTGCAGTTCCAAAAAAGCACAGAAACATACTTTCTGTCTAGGCCTTTGTGTATGTTTCTTCATCTGTCTTGAACATCTTTTATCCCTATCCTCATTGCTTTCACCCACACACAACTGTGTCACAGGAATAAGTCCTACTCAGCAGTTAGATTATTACTTAGTTAATTCCTGGTTGCACAATGCTTTCTGAACCCAACAAAGCCAGGCATGGTGGCTCGCATTTTTAATACCTGCTATACAGAAACTAGAGATTAGGAAGATTGCTTCTAGACTGTAGACTGGAAAAAATTAAAATTAAAAAAAAAAGTTTGAGAGAATCTAATCTCAACCAATAAGAAGCTGAGCAATAGTGGTGTGTACATATCATCCCAGCTACACATGAAGTACAAACGGGAGAGTTGACATTCAGACTGGGCAAAAATTATAACCCTATTCAAAAGATAAACAAGCAAAGAGGGCTTGGAGAGTAGCTCAAATGACAGAAACTCTGCCTAGCAAATGCAAGGCTTTCCATTCAAATTCTAGTACAGCCTCAATAAACTAAAGAAAATGTAGGTTTTACTAAATGTACATCTGTGATGGAACTTATAATAGGATATAAAAATGAAAATCTTAGCCAAGACTAAGAAAAAAAGCCTAGAACACAAAAATGTATAAGAAAGCAGTTAAAAAATGGTTACCTGACTTTTTCTTCACTTGTTTGTCACAGTTCTGGAAGACATCGAAATATCTTGGAAGGGTCTGCTGCATCTTCTTGATGCTTGTCTTTTCACTCTGACCCTACCTGATTGATGACATAGAGGTCTCTTTGGGGTTACTTTTATAAGGGAATTCATTGCATTCATTGAGGGCTCTATCATCATAAATTACTTGATATTTTTATGAAGTGTTACTATTTGCCTCTACTTTGTATTGTTCAGAAATGGCAAATGCAATATAAAAGTAATAAATATAAATATCTGGTTTTAATGTAAAAAAATAAATTACTCACTTTCCAAGAACCTTATCTCCAATCATCATCACCTTGAGAGGTGGGATTTCAACATATAAATTTTATTATTTTTGATTGTGAAAATACCATACAGAGTGGTTACAATTACATGGGCAATAGAATGAGTACATTTCTTATCAAGCATTGTTGCCTCCTCCTTTGTTTCCCCTTCCCATCCCTTCCCATCTCCCACCCACCCACCACCCCCACCCCCAGCCAAAGTTATAAAGTTCGTTTTTCGACATAAAGTCTTGTACATCTCAATGGGTCCACCTGTATCCCTATTTAAACGATTTGTCTTTTCCCTTCCTCTCCACAAATTATACCAACATCAAATACAGTGAAAACAGGGGTTATGCCATGGGGGAGGGACATACAAAGCAACCAAAAATCATCTTATAAATACGTTAGAAACAATTGCAAGAAAGAAAAACCATTTGAATCCTAAACTTTAAAGAAGCTTATTCAAAGGTAACTCCAAACCCTTGGCTCAAAAGATGTCCCATGACAAGGGTAGCATGCAAACACTTGTCAAATCACTGCAGAGGTGGTTTATATGCTAGTTACTTGCAAAGCTATTAATAACAAAATAACTTTCTAGCAAATATATCATAAGTTGATAGCCTACATCTTGCTTGGAGGAAAAGTCAAATTCCTAACAGTGGTCTAGGGATCTGGTCCACCTCTACAGCACCCTCTGTACCCTCTTAGCACCTGTCTCAGTTTCTCCCTCAACTCTGGCCTCTTTCCCAGCTGTTGGTCCTCCAGTGCTGGCGAAGCCTGCTCCTGCACACCTGCTCTTTCTTTGCCTGTAATATCCTATTTGCTAGTATTGGAGCTTAGAAAACAGTATGTCCAAGTACTGATCTTGATATGCTAAGCACTTTGAGCTAAAGAAGCTCTTGGGAAGTCTTTCTCATCTTTCTCAGTCCTTTGACCCATACCTATCTTTGTGTCCCCCTGAAGAACAAGGAGATGATTTCTCCCTTGTGTGACTCAGGGAGTTTCTACAGAAAAATGTAACCATCATGAGTTCTCCTTATAATCTCATCAATCTGAATATTAGACCATGCCCCAAACCCAAGCAAACTTTCTCCCAGGGCTTTAGCTATTCCTGCATCCTTTCATCTCTTTTAACAACCATTTACTTAAATTGCCTACAGCCCACAGTTCCTCTTCTTGTGAAGAAGGATATAAAACTCCTAAGTCTCACTGGACTATTGAGTAGTCACTTCTGATTTCCTATGATGACACTGTACATATAATAAATGTGAATACCATTGGGCTTCTATGAATTTGGAATTCTCCATTTATTTCAGTGGATTAAGTTACTAAAAGTCCACAGGGAAAAGGAAAATATACCTCCCTACTCCACTAGCTCCCTTAAATCCTTTTGGCTTTTATTCTGGTAGTCCTTTTTCAGTGCTCTTTACCCTAATTAAAAACTTATGTGCATCCTTTCTTCTGTTTTGCTTTTCTTTTTTGTTTTTTCTCTGTGCCATTATGATTCTTAAAGAGTGAAGGAAACTATCAAGGTAAAATTGAAAACTGATAGGAGAAGACAATTTTACCCAAAAAAGTCCTAAACAAAGGAATGAGGAATAAAATTCCCATTCCCATGTTGACCTAGGAAAAAGATAAAAAGGTCACTGCTGTATTTTTAAGTTTTTAAATCTCCAGACACATGGTGCCCATGGCCTGAGCTTTGCTCTCGGTATGAGTGGATCAGTCAGGTTGGGCCCTCGGGGTTCTTGTTCTGATGCTTTAAAACCAGGTCATCACAGGCTCTTTAGATGTAACCATAAATAAAGACTTCAGATGTTTTAAACTTTTTCCTGTATGTACAAAGGAAACAGAAAATGTAGCAGCAGGGAAGACAATCACAGATTAACTTTCAACCTTTTCTGCCTGACATCTTCTGGTATAAATAGGAACTTGATCTTGAAATGTCACACCCACTCGTGGCAGCTTAACACAACTCAGGAGCCAGTGTGGCACCTCACTCTCTCCCGGGACTCACAACTCAACCTGTCCAAAGAGAGGCAAATGGAAAATACTTTTAAAATATAGAGCACAGATTGTGCAAGCCAAACTAAACTTTTGTCAATGTATTTTTCTTTAGCACAGTTTACTATGACATTATGTGTGTATGCACCTACATACATATGATGAGCATATCTATATTATGTCTTTGAAGTTCAAAATTTTGTCCTCAGGACATAGACACAAAATTTTACGGTTAGTAGTTACATTGAAGTAAATAAGTTTTAGCTAAGCACCAGTGGCTAACACCTGCAGATCTGGCTACTCACAAGGCTAAGCTCTGAGGATTACAGTTTGAAGCAAGCCATGGGCACAGGGCTGCTATCTTCAATTAGACACAAATATGTCACTGAGACAGTATGTAAGTCCTGAGTTCTAGCCCCAGGTCTGGTGCATGAGCACACACACACATACACACACACATACACGCACACACACACACATACACACACATGTTTATGTCATGTCTCTGATTGTGAGACTGGAGAATAATGAAGTAATTTCTACCATCTTCCACTACTCCTCCAATTTCACCTAGAAAGAATCCAAGTCCTGGTAGAATAATAAGTCAGCTAGACCACTTGATTGGAGTTCCAACAGTCAGATTGATGAGCAAGGCTAAAAGCACTGTATTGTTACTTTCAAGGCAAGTAAGTTTGGACAATCTGACAGATCAAATGATCTATTTTCAAATTTCAGCTGCACTACATGCTAAATATATATACTTCTGCAGGGTTAAATCCATCTAACTCAGATTTCTTATCTTCACAATGAGAATATCAAAAGTACCATCTTCATAGGTGGTTGTTAGGATTTTTATAAATCTAGCAAACTGAAGAGTTTCTTCATGACAAATGACATAGCCAGCAAGATAAATAGAAAGTCCACAAAATGGGAGAGATTTACTAACTATGCATTAACGGCCTCATAGAGAAAATATACTTACAGCTCAAAAAATTAAATCCCCCCAAACAAATCCTCAAAGAAACATTTCCATCAGTAAGTGGGCCAAAGTCTTAAAGAAGAACTTTTCTGAAAAAGATATAAGAATAGCCCATATACACATGAAGAAATGTTCAACATTTCTGGCCATAAAAGAAATGTAAATCCAAACATCATTGAAATTCCACCTTATCCCAGTTCGAATGGCCATTATCAAGAAATCTAATAACAACAGATGCTGGCAGGGATGTGGCCAAAAGGGAACACTACCACAATGTTGATGAGAATGTAAACTTGTTCAACTGGAAAGCAGTATGGAGGTTCCTCAAAAGACCTAACATAGAACTTCCTATGATCCAGCAATCCCACTCCTGAATATTTTCCAAAATAACCACAAACCAGCCTGCACTAAAGCCACCAGCACAATCATGTTCATTGCAGCATTATTTAACATAGCTAAGATACTGAATCAACCCAGATGCCCTTCAGTGATGAATGGATCAAGAAAATGTAGAATATATGCACAATGCTTCCATCAGAATGAATGACATTGCTCAATTTGTAAGGAAATGGAAAGACTTGAATACATAGGCTGCATGGTTCCCCCATTTGTGATAATTAGAATATGTGTATAAAATCTACAAGTTAATCCAGTGCATAGTAAAAAACAAATAACTACACTTGAATATGATTAATGAAACAGCACTCTAAACATTCACACAGTGAGGAGAACAAAGGAGGATATTCTTAGGAGAGGATCACAGTGGCTCATTAGCTATGTACATATGATCTCATAAAATGTTGCTTATTGAAATGAACTCCAAGAAATGGAAGAAAGTGGCTTTTTTCTTGTACTATTGGCAATTATTTCTTTTTTCCTTTGGTTTTTTCCTTTTGTCGCTGTTTTTGATCACTGTACTCTTTGTCTTGTATACATATATACATACATATATATATACATATATATATATATCTGATTTGGGGAGGGGAATAGGATTCACAGAAACGGTGGGACAGAGGATGAACCACTTCAACAGTGATACTATAGCTCGTTTTCGACATGACAACTTGTACTTCTCGAGCTATACAACGTTGGTGTGGGGGGGGGAGGATTGGGTAGGGGGGAGGGGGGAGGCTGGGAAGGGATGTGAAGGGTAAACAAAGGAGGAGGCTGCAATGCTTGATAAGAAATGTACGCATTATCCTGCCCATGTAATTGTAACCCCTCTGTACAGTATGTTCACAAAAAATAAAATAAAATAAAATGAAAAAAAATAGTGATACTAGACACTATGTAGGAAGTGAAGTTTACAATTGAGGAGGGGAGATGGGGTCAGGAGGAGAAAAAGTGGTAAAAAAATGAGGTAAAAGTGGTAAAAAATGTACTCGGGGCTGGGAAGTTGGCTCAGTGGTAGAATGCTTGCCTCATATGCATGAGGCTCTGGGTTCGATTCCTCAGCACCATATAAGCAGAAAAAAGTCAGTGCAAAAGCTCAGGCACAGCACCCAGGGCCTGAGTTCAAGTCCCAGGAATCACACACACACACACACACACACACACACACACACACACACACACACACACACACACACACACAAAGGAGACAGTAAAGGCCAGAACAACAGGTGCACTGTCTGCTCCAGAGTTTGTCTCAGGGAATGCACAGTCAGGGAGGTATGCCACTTATAATGATTGATGCTTTTGGGGGTGAACCCGTTCAGCAATGATACTCACTAGACACCATGTTGGAAATGAAATATACAACCTGGGGAGAGTCCAGAGGGGAAAAACTTGGAGAAAATGAGGGAGGGTTGACACTGTTCATAAAGAAATGTATTCACAACCTGACTTATATAACTGTAACCCCTCAGCTTTACAATAACATTAAATTTATTTATTTATTTATGTTTTTACCAGTCCTGGAGCATGAAGTCAAGGCCTGAGCACTATCCCTGGGCTTCTTTTGTTCAAGGCTAGCATTCTACTACTTGAGACATAGCACCACTTCCAGCTTTTTCTGTTTATGTGGTACTGAGGAATCGAACCCAGAGTTTCATGCATGCTAGACAAGCACTTTACCACTAAGCTACATTCCCAGCCCTTAAATTTTATTTTAAAAAAGAAATGAAAGTCTTAATTAGGCACCAGTCTTAGCCAGTTTTGGCTTACGTCTGTGATCTTATATCTACTCAAGAGACTGAAATTTGGAAGAGCATAGTTCAAGGCTAGTAGTCCAGGCAAAAAATGTTTGCTAGACTCCATCTGCAAATAACCAGCAAAAAACAGGGCTGGAGGAATCACCAAGTAATAAAGCACCAGTCTTGCAAGTGCAATACCCTTAGATCAAACACCAGTTTGAGAGAGAAAAAGAGACAGACAGACAGACAGCGAGAGAGAGATAGAGAGAGACAGAGAAAAGTAAAATTTTGAGACCCCTGAACTCATCACCTTCTAGAATTCAGAGTTCTAGATACCTATATATGACTGCCTACATGATACCTCCACTAGAATATGAATACACATGCTATTAGTCTTAGCATCATACACAGAATTCTTGAATTTTAACCACCCAACCACACCCACCATCCTGTGGGCTAAAGAGCACCTGTATCCCCAGTCCATCAAAAGCCATCTCTGATACTCTAGTCCCACACACACCACACTCACAGTGAGCTCTGTTGATTCCAACTGCAAAACACTGAATTTCCAAATATGCTATTAACCCTTTACTCTCTCTATGGCTACAAGCAAGAGTCCATTTATATGATCTATCTCTCTCCAGTGTTCTATGGTCTTATCCTTCTTCATTCTGTAGTCCATCCTCCAACCAGCTGGCAGAGCAACCTTGCAATAAGGCTCTGCACAGATCATGCCACTTACCACTTTTTAAACCTTAATCTAGTGACCTCTTCCTGCAACTGGAACAAAAGCCAGACTTTTCCTCACAGACCATGTTGTGACTTCTACATTCCTGCCTCACTTCTCCTCCATCCCTCACCTCTCATTCATCTTGTCTACTCCAATCAACCCTCTGTTTCTTATCTTGCTCCTTGTCCTTGCATGCACCTTCATTGTTCCGGGCCTTTGTATTTATTATTCCACTTACATAGAAGGGTATTTTTTTCTCTTTTTTTTCCCCCTAATGGTAATAGATGCAATTTTTATTTAATCTGCTTGACAACATACATGTGGTTTTGCATGAAAGTAACAATTTTATATATTGTCACCATTTCTACCTTAGTTGAAAGCTATTGAAAAGAGATTTACCTTACTCCCATTAGCCTTAATGTTCAACAATACTTTCTACCCACCTACCTGCCTGGGGTGGTAGGGTACAGAAAGGGACTACCAAGCTGGCAAAACCCAGCCTAGCTCAGTCAGTGCAGTTCCTCTGGCTGTAGTCGAAAAATAAAATGGAAGAGAACGATGAACTGTAGAATATGGTTTTAAAAGCAGGTAGGCATGCAAGAGAATAATTCCTGTAAGTCTTGATGTTCAACCTAATTTATTAGTATAGAGGCACGAGAGCTTTAGCTTGAGCTATACTGCCTATGAACACTGACATTTTGGAAGTGTGTCCATTGAACTGGTAAGACACATCAGCTAGGACTCAACTTGAATGAGGGTTTGAGAAGTCAGTTTGCCTTTCTAGCAACCCTCAGATCACAATTCAAATAACACCACCTCTGTGTAGCCTTGGTTGACCTCTAAGCTAAAGCTACAAGTTAGCCATTTGCTACAACTTTAGTATGCTTTATCTTACAAAACACTTTAAAACGATCATACCTGAATATATATACATCTATATGTATATATATATATATATATATATATATATATATATATATAATCTTCTTTGCTCCCTCCTTCCCTTTCTTCTCTCCTTTTCCCTTTTGAAATTATCTTGTTTTGTAACCCAGGCTGACCTTGAACTTGCAGTTGTCCTGTTAAATGCTGGGATTATAGTTGTCCCACCATACCTAGCCTGACATTTTCTTTCATATTTATTTGTTCAGATGTTTAATATCCTCTTAGAACACAGAGGTTAATGTTTATAGAGAGCAGGACCTGGTGTGACTTGTTGATAATTTTATCCCCAGCACCTACAATAAGAAATAAATATTTGCTGAGGGACAGACCAAACAATAGATGCCGTTCAAGTCAGAAAACACTGGGTGAGGGCTGGCAAGGTGGCTCAGTGGTACTATGCTTGCCTTGCATACATGAGGCCCTGGGTTCGATTCCTCAGCACCACATAAGTAGAAAAGCCGGAAGTGGCACTGTGGCTTAAGTGGTAGAACACTAGCCTTGAGCTGAAGAGCTGAGGGGTAGTGTCCACGCCCAGAGTTTAGGCACTAAGACCAACAGACACACACACACACACACACACACACACACACACACACACACACACACACAGAGAGAGAGAAAACATTGGGTGAGGTGATAGAGAATAGAAAACTATGTAGCAGGAGAAGTGAGGCCTTTTCTGCCTGGGATTCTCTGCTAGTGCTAATGTAAAAAAACAATATATAACAGAGGACTCAGTTTGAGAAGCTTCAGACACTGGCTGGCAATAAAATAGATGATAGTCTAAATCCAAGCTCATAGTGATGAGGTGGAATCTGTGATTGGAAAGAGGAGTGCTAAGAGGCTTTCATAGGAAGGAAATGGCTGGGACTCCCTGGTCCCACTTTATTTGAGGATTCTGAGTACTGATGGGGAAGAAGGGAAGCTGGCGACCCTTGGTTACTTTGGTCCTTCTCTCAGTCATCATGTTTGATCTTTTAGCCTTAACGTACCTTTTCAGATCTGCTGGAGTTTATAAATATTTTTTATGTGTCTTCAGCAAGACAAGTCAAGTTGCATGGTTGTGGGACCCAGTGCAGAATGAAAATGCAGAGCATCTTGTTTGAACACCATGAAGAACTTCAAGACACTAACAGAAGATCTTTAAAACCAAGTTCAGGATAATTATATGAGTAGGGCAATGTGTGACTGAAAGCCCCTCCCACAGCTGCAAGTTTAGACCTGCGCCTCTTCCTAGTTCAGGGCCTTGGCTGAGTGCATCCAGAACGTCCCTTATCCCACCTCATAATTTTAGCTCCTTCCCTGAAACCTCTTTACCTTCTGTTTCTAATTGTTTTGTCTTTCTTGATCAATAAAAATGACACTATTTAGCTTGATATTGCATTGGGGGCTGAATGTAGATTTTTATAAGTTTTCAAGTACTCATTGTCATGCTGACATGGTATATGGGTTGTTTTTTAGCCAGATCCTCAAATGTGGGGTTATCCATGGAATGAGACATTCTGAGCACATTAGACCCACTACCTGACCTGATTGCAGGACAACCCAGTTTCAAGGAGCTTCTCTAAAATAAAAATTACTGTCCTTTTCTCATTCAGTTCAATTTACTTTGGTCTAACATACTTATTAAGTAGATAATATGTGAAGATAAATGGGACCCTGGATACAGTCTTAATGGCCCAGAGGGAGTAACATCTCAGAAATGCTTACCAGCTTGGAAACAAAATGATGTTCTTTAAAATATTATTGAAAAGTCAAGCCCATGTCATACCATTGGTACAAAATGTTCCAGAAGATGATAAGATGATAAGGTCTACAGCTAAGGGTATGCCCTCCTCCAACCTTTGTTGTCACCTTCCAATCCCAAGTTTCTTCAGATATGGGCTTTCTAAAGTCTCATTCATAGATGAACAGCTGATTTTTAAAGACATTGAAGTTTCTGATAAGAGGAAATTTCCCTTCAGGCTTCCACCTTCTGACAACTGGCATGTATGTCAGACCTCCCTTTAGTCACGGCAAGGCCACCCTGCCACCGGGTGTGAGAGTATTTCCTTCCTGTCTCTCTCCTCATTGCATACGTTCCAATCTACCCCGGGGCATTAAAGCAACATGACATAAGAATATATTTTCTAAATTTGCATAAAATGAGAACTTCACAGATGGGCAGCACATGCTTCCCATAAGTCCAGTGTGAAAATGGCTCGATAGCACTTGTCGCTACACACATTCTTTCCACATTTCTGGCACACGTACATCTTAAACAAACAGGAATTGCGACAAGCAAAACAGATGGGCAACAAAAAAAAATAAAAAAGTTTCCAAGGCACGCATCCCAAAATTCTTCCTTGAACATGGTACTGTATCACTTGTCACAATAAATCTGAAACTAGTTTGGGTATTAACAGACAGTCTTTGCTGGAGGGAAAGCTCAAGATATTCATTTCCATAACTCGGGGCGGGGGGGGGAATTGTTGGAAACACCTTTAGCCTCCCTTAATTATGGAGAGACAGGCTCCAAACCAGCCCCCTGCCTATCGGTGACTTGCTAATTGTGTAGGAAGCTTTCTCTGGTGTCTTATGCTTTTGTCAGCACACAAAAATAGACATGGTACCACTAGAGAGCAGGAATGGACTAAAGCCTATTGCCTGGTCCACACACTGTCAAGCTCCATCCTTGATTTGTTTAGCTGAAGCAATGTTTTAGTCCGGTAGTTTCTTTGCAGATGTGTGTAGTTCCTATTGGAAGATAAGATATGATGATAGGTCTAATGAAATGTCTACATTTCTAAGGTCATGAAACCAGGGCTTTGGCCCTGCCTTTCTCACAGACTACACAAATTCCTCAAGTTCTATGAACTTGTAACCTGTTTAGTCAGTTCATCAATGGACCCCATGACTCAAATGATCATGCAGCAAGCTTGACACTGTCCTCTCTCAAGCTACAAATCTTTCTCACACACTGGCTGAAGGTACCGTACAGAGGTACCCTACAGGTACCTTACATAGCAAAACTATAATGGTCCCAAGTCTGCACTAGAATCTCACTGCAACACCTATATTTTTGCAGAGTAATCATTGTTCTACTGCTTTGAAAGCCACAGATGATGGATGTATCATTTATTTCTATCTAACCACAGCTTCTTGGTGTTCTCCATGAAACTAGCATTTGTACAGCTAACAGATGTATCTTGGACAATTTATCAATTTTCGACTGTAGAAACTGAAATTTCCAGTCATCTCCTAAAAGGTAGCTCTTCTAAAAAATGTTCCACTTCAGTTACCTTGTATTTGGGAATATACTGCACATGTCTATGTTAAACCTACATAAATGAAATGACTATTGGCTGTATTTATTGACATTAGCATACATGAGGGGCCAGGCACTGTTCCAAGCACTTCATTCATTTGAGAAACCCATGACATACATAAGATCATGCACAGAATAGGATACTAAAGAATAAAGACAAAGACACTGCCCTCATCTGCACAGCTACAAAGTGGAAAAGCTCTTTGCAATTCTGGGGAAACTGGCTAAAGATTTAATGTTCTGTACTGCACACCAGTGGCTTATTCCTGCGATCCTAGATACTCAGCATGGCTGAGATCTGAGGATTGCAGTTCGAAGCCTGCCCAACAAGAAAGTCCAGAGGATTCTAATATCCCAATTAATCACCCAACTACTGAAAGTGAGTTGTGGCTTAAATGGTAGAGCACTAACTCTGTGAGATAAAGCTAAGTAACGGAGCCAAAACCCTGAATTCATGCCCCAATATGGGCACCAAAAGTAATTAATTAAATTTTTAAAAAATTAAAAAAGGACATTGGGTAGCAAAAGGACACCAATTTAGATAAACAGTCTGTAATCCCTATTGTTAAACATAGAGATTAAATATTATGCAAATAACATTCCCCAAACATGTATTTCTAAATTAGAGCATTGATCCCTTTTATTTATTTTTAATCAACCAGGTGAGCTTTCTAAACTCCAAAATCACCTCAAAGTTACTGGTGGAAAGATGTCATTGTGACATGGTGGGCCACAGGGGACAAATTCCAATAATTCACAACGGTATGGTGGAATCTTTTCTTCCTGTTTGCAGGAAAAGGCAAGCTTGGGGAGCCAAATCCCTCATCCAGATAATTAGCAACTATCCAATCTGTTAATTGAGGACATGTGTGCCAAACCTTCTTGGCAACCTCAGTCAGACAGTTGTCGGGTGGTCAGTCAGTCAGTCAGTCGTCACAGTTATTGAGTGCCAGAGTAAGCTCGGCCCTACGTTAACTTTGCATTGAAGACAGATCAGATGTGCTCTTTGACTTGAAAGAATAAAAGTGCTAAATCACTAGGAACTTGGCTCTTCTTAGTCCTAAATTTGGTGATGCTAAGAACAATAATATCTTATTAACCCTATCTCTTTTTAGGGTCTTCAATGAAATAACTACTCCTTTCTCTATTTTCACTGTAACTTGGGGAAAAATAGGACAAATTGGACATGGCTATGTCTAAACGCTGGTAGCTCAACCCACAGAGGCATGAATGCTAACAAGAAAGAAATGGGTCCTTGGAAGGGATCATACACAATTGAGATATTTCACAAAGTTCCTGCAGGCTTCTACTATGTTTCTAAGATTTCAGGGGAATTACCTGGGTCTCTTTCTCAAGACCAAACACAATCATTACATTAAAAAGATTGTCAGTCCCAGGGACTGACTTCCACAGGGAAGAGAAAGACAGCAAATAGGTCAAGGGAAAGCCATGGGACTGGATAAAGCAGGAGTGACAGACCATCAAATTGTGGACTAGAGCCGGTTTAGAGAATAAGAAGTATCCTACTTTTGGTATTCCAATAAAAATGTAAATATGTCTCAGTACCAGAGAGTAATATTCCTGTGAAGAGCATGCACTGTTTGGTTTGAAATGATCTTCTTCGCCTGGAGCTAGTGACTCATGCCTGTAACCCTAGCTACTCAGAAGGATGAAACCTGAGGGTCAAAGTTTGAAGCCATCCAAGGCAGGAAAGTTTGTATGACTCTTATCTTCAATTAGCAGCAAAAAGCTGGAAGTGGAGCTATCTTAAGTGGTAGAATACCAATCTTGAGCTAAAAAGCTATGGGACAACACCCAGGCCCTGAGTTCAAATCCTGGTTCTTGCATAAGAAGAGAAGGAAAAAAGAAAGGAAGGAAGGAAGGACGGACAGATGGATGGACGGATGGAAGGAAGGAAGGAAGGAAGGAAGGAAGGAAGGAAGGAAGGAAGGAAGGAAGGGAGGGAGGGAGGAAGGAAGGGAGGAAGGAAGGGAGGGAGGGAGGAAATGCTTTACTTGGAGTCAGAGACTAGCCCACTTAGTTTGAGTTGAACATACAATGGTAAAGAAAGCCCAAGCACTGAGATAGTACAAGTTCAGAGCTAAGAGTAGCCTGAACAAAAGCAGTATTTCTGCCTGCCATTGGAGGACATTGCAGTTACATAGCTGTGTACATTGGACAAAGACTCATTGTGAAGAAATACACATGCAAGCCTTTCAAAATTAAGGTCAGTTTTAGTGAGTCACAACTTGCTGGGAAAACCATGTTTGTCAAACATGTGAAAAGTGAGTAGGATTCAGCCACAACTTATGTGCATGTGAATACCTCGACTGTAACACATTTGAAGGATTTTTTAGTGTGTTGTTAACTACTTTTACAGTTTTTAAAAAACTTCTACTTGACATTTGGAAGTGAAATGATATGTGCAAAACATGAGTCAGATGGTGTGCCTCTTGCTTTGTGAATGAACTGTATGTAGTCAGAACAAATTAGATCCATGGCTTCAGCTCTTCAGTCAGAGACCCACTAATTGTACTCCCAAAGCAACTGGTACATTGACCACATAAACCACCCAAACCAGTAATATTTCTGATGATGTTTGGTAAGCAAGAGGCAGTTTATTAATTGAGAGAAAAAAGGAATCATCTATGTTGCTCTGCTTAGAATTGTAGCTCCAAAATCCCATGGGTTCTCTGTCTTGTTAAGCATGGTACTTCCAGCATGTAGTAGGCATACAATGAACATTCGGGCTCTGGAGTAAACATTCCTGCTCTAATTCCCATTGAAGCCTTTACACCTGACAGATTTGAGTGAGTTGCTGATGTGGTTGCTGCACACATCTGTATTTTCCTCCTGAGACTACAGCAAGAATGGTGGGTGACATAGATCATTCATCTCAATGCACAGTACCTTCTGAGTCTTTTCTAAATTGGTCCCTGTGATGGGGAGCTTAATAACTGGAATTTACTTGAATCCTTTGTTTGAACGAGTTTCAAAGCTTGCTCATCTATACTATGTCTGCTATGGGGACTATTAAGATTATATTTTATCCTCATGGTGTAGGGCTGAGGCTAGGGGTCACTTATTTCTGGCTCAGTTTTTACAACTCAGGGTCTAAGAAACAGAGTCTGAAATTCTTGAACATCAACATGTTGAAAACACACAGACAACAATTATACCATGAAATGACACAATAATTCCAGTAGTACCTATCTACCTAAAATAATGATGAAATCTTACCCTCTAAGTTTCACTTCATACTTAATGCTAGGGAACAAATGATCACATTTTTTTATTGAGTAAATATAGACTTTCCTGGCACAATGTTTGCTGGCTGTGTCTATTCTACCATGGTCTTTCTCTTCAATGTGTTTTTGGTTCTAAAATTATATCATGCATTTTCTTCCAAAAAACAATATTTTTAAAATGCTCCATATATATATATGTAACATTATAAAGTATACATTATAATGTATAAGTAACTAATGTATTAATTAATTATATGCATTTAAGTAACATCTTACCGCAACAAAATACTTTCCTAAGTAACTTCTTAAATTGTATCTAAGTGTCAGACCTCTGTTGTAGATGATGCATGATGTTTATGATGTGACCTCCAACACTGCACATGGCCTGGGCCCTCCTCACAAGCATCAGTCTTCAAAACAGGCCTTGAAAGGACTTCAGAAGGGCTGAGTTGTCTTCAGAGATGTGTGATCACATAGCAGGCAATCTTAAGAGACACCTAATGGACTTTGCAGGGTCTATGTGCACTTCATAGAATTGCTGGTTCTCTCCACCTTCTGATCCATGAGTGAACAATTCACTAACAAATACAAAGGATGCCCACCCATGCTATCTGTAAACTATTGAATATGATTGGCAATCTGTACCCACAGACCCTGCATCTGTGATTTTACACACTCATGGGCAAAAAAATATTACATAAAAAGTCTCTTCTCTACTGAATATGTACAGTGTTTCCCTCACCATGATCTCCTGAACTATATAGTATGACAACTATTTGTATGACATTTGCATGGTATTGGAGCTATAAGTAATTTAGACATGGTTTATTATACAGAAAGAAGTGCAAATACCACACTATTTTATAATTTGAGTGTCCATAGAATTAGGTATATACAGGGTGTCCAGGAGTCAATTTCCCAAATATATACAGAGGTAACTATATTTGTATAGCAAAATTTAGTATATGTTAATTATGATTTCTAGAAAATATATGAATTCACAAATGTGTATATTTTTAAACATTTTAATTGAAGGATGTTTTTGTTTTTGTTGGCAATACTAGAATTTGAACACAGGATACACTGCACTTTCTAGACAGATTCTCTACTACTGAGCCATACCCCCAATCTTTTTTACATAGTTATTTTTGTATGGAATCTAACATTTGTGCCCTGGTCTAGTCTGGACCATACTCCTCCCATAAAGTTGAGATGACATGCATGAGCCACCAGATCCAGACCCACCAGACCCTTCCTTTCAGTAAGATTGATTTCTGAAATAAAGGTATCATCCAGGGTATGTTCTTTTTAAAAGCAGTGGAGGAATTCTTCCTTTCCCCTTGCCAGCTCTTAATGCTTGCATTTCTCAACTGGCAGGTGCCTTAATCTCTACATTTGTCTTCACATGGTTTTCCCATGTACCTCGACTTCTTTTAGCCAGCTTCCAGTGTGGCCTGATCTTAACTAATTACAGCAGGTCCTCCATATTGATGGATTCCACCAAGTATGGATTGAAAAGATAGAAAAGGAAAAAAATGTATCTGTACTTGGTCTATATAGACTTTCTTCTTGCCTTTATTTCCTATGTAATATGGGTATAGCATTATTTACATGATATTCAGTAATGTAAATAATACAGAGATGATACACAAAAATGTATAGATAGCCTTAGGTAAAATACTATGTAATTTTAATATAAGAGACTCAAGCAATTGTGGCTAGCTATCCATGAGGGTTCTAGAACCAGTTCTTCATGTACACAGCAATCCAACAATCCTGCTTCCAAACAAGGTCACATTTTTTTCTTTTTCTTTTTTTTTTTTTTTCAGTCATAGGGCCTGAACGCTGGGCCTCAGCTCTTCAGCTCAAGACTAGAACTCTACAACATGAGCCACAGCACCACTTCTGGTCTTTTCTTCTTATGTGGTGCTGACGAATCAAACCCAGAGCTCATGAATGCAAGGCAAGCACTCTACCACCGAGCCACCTTCCCAGCTCCACAAGGTCACATTCTGAGATACTAGGGGTTGGGGCTTGAGCATATTTTTTTGAGATGGATACAAATTGAACTCCTAACCAAAGTAAATCTTGAAATAGAGTTACATATGTTGCAAACTCAAATAGAAGTGAAAGACTGCATTTAACTCTACAAGCTCTTTGGTCAGACTGTTTTAGTTTTCTGGGTGTCTCTCTAAAAGAATAAATTATCTACAGTAATTATCAACTTTTCCAGTCTGAAATTAGGAGTCAATCTGGGCAAAAGACATGTCTAAGCAGTAAGAGATGACTTCAGGAGCTCCCATCTTCTAGAACAGTTATTTAGAAAGCTGTTGACCATAATACTATATTGAACCCTATATTTTTTAATCTAAATTATGATATCTGTTCAATAGGACTGTCTTCATGAAAAGAAAAAGAATTAAAGTGCACAATGGATAGTAAAGAGGAATTTTTGTTAGTTCTTTCAAATATATAAAGTTAAATGCTTTAGACAGGTGCCAATGGCTCATACCTGTATTCCTAGCTACTTAGGAGGCTGAGATCTGAGAATGATACTTTCAAAAAAGCAGGAAAGTCCATGAGACTCTTAACTCCAATTAACTACCAAAATGCCAGCAATGGAGCTATGGGGTACATGATAGAATACTAGCCTTGCTTTCAGAGAAAGCAGCTAAGTGTAAAGTTCAAATCTTAGGAGCAGTGTGTGTGCACACACACTAGCTTTATTAATTTGGAGTGTTTTGAAGTGTGATGACAGCAAGTACCATTTGTAACGACTTTCTTGAAAATAAAAATACTATAATGAAAAATTGTTTCTTGGGCTGGGAAGGTGGCTCAGTGGTAGATTGCTTGCCTTGCATGCATGAGGCCCTGAGTTTGATTCCTCAGCACCACATACACAGAAAAAGCCAGAAGTGGGCGCTTTGGCTCAAGTGGTAGAACACTAGCCTTGAGCTGAAGAGCTCAGGGACTGTGCCCAGGCCCAGAGTTCAAGCTCCACAACCAGCAAAAAAAAAAAAAAAAAAAAAAAAAAATTGTTTCTGAAATGTGGTTAAAATGACAAAAAACAGATTATGGAAAAATACAGCTTAAGACAAAAATTCTTGTCAATTTGTTTTTAACTTGAGAGAAAAGTATCAGCTTGTCTTTGCCTCAGAAATTAAGGAGAAAAAAAAAGTTCACCTTGTACTTATTAAAGTGCTTTATTGTTTTCTTTTTCTTGCTTTTCTTTCTTATTTTCCCTTTTGTATTTACCATATAAAAGAGATTAGAACTCTCTCTCTCTCTCTCTCTCACCTCCTCTCCCTCTCTCCCTCTCTCCCTCTCCCTATCCCCCCCCCTCACACACACACAAATCAAACCCTGTGCGATATAGCCTATTCCCTGCCTGACACCTAGTGGTAATTTCTTATAATTACAGATTTTGACCTGTTGAGAGTTTTTCAGGAAAAGTACACGGAGGAAAAAGCACATTCAGACATGCCATTCCATGACTTCAGAACATGAATAGATTACCAAGAACTGACCTTACAAAGTTGAAAGACGGGCTCTAGTGATAGAGCCTCTTTAATGTGGTCATAATGATACCTAATAAATAAGAGACAGAAAATTATTCTATTAACTTTGGACATATCACTTCACATTTCTTCTTTTTTTTTTTTTTTTGGAGAAAATAATGGAAATTGATGTGTAGCTTTGAAATTAGAAAAAATCAGAGTAAGAACTGCCCCAGTACTGGCAATAAACAAATGAATGAATAGATAGATAGATACATAGCTAGCGAGAGAGACAGAGAGAGAGAGAGAGAGAGAGAGAGAGAGAGAGAGAGAGAGAGAGAGAGAGAGAGAGAGAGAGATACATAGATACATAGATACATAGATACATAGATACATAGGAAAAGAACATTAGCATCTGCAGTTGAAATGTGAAAAGAGGAAAATGAGCTGAATCCTCATAATGGAGCAAGTAGGGACAGTGAAGAAGCAGAAACCAGAACATGCATGAAGAGGCCATATTATAATTTAACCCAATTGATTGTTAAGCTATCCTTCCCATTTAGTCTTAAGTGGCTTGTCACCCAGTGGGAAGCTACCCTAAAAGTCCGATTTCTGTGTGACTTGGTATGGGTTTCTTGAGTAATAAAAAATGACTAGCCAAATCTGAAATGCAGGAAACAGTCCCACCTTCTCTGATTAGTTCAAAGTGGTATGGTAAGAATGAATGCAAAAAAAAAAAAAAGCATTCAATGCTTTAAAGTTACTATACAAGTAGAGAATTACAATGTAGCCTCTCATATTTTCTGCCTTGTTTTGGTACAGATTATCAGAGCAGGAAAATACTAGGGCCTATTTCTATTATTGGCACACTGCACAAACCTGTCTAAATGAAAAAATAACTAAGTACACTCCATCAGAGCAGAATATTTCATTAGACTTCCTTCTTTCTCTCCTCAGTTTAGGCTGAAAAATGGGTGATCTTGCCCTTCAATCCAGAGAAAGATGTAAGGCCATCTATCCAGGGCTTTTCCAGCAAGTATATGACCTTCGCCCCTCACTAAAAGCCAATAGTCACTGATAGAATAATGGAGAATGTGGAAAGGGTAACAGTGCAGTCACTTCCTCCCAATCGCAAAGCAAGCATGGTGTGGGGTACTGCTGGGTGCAGGAAGATGGGGAAGAGGGTTATCAGGATACTTCAGAGAATATATCACAGACCCCATGAAAGCTAAGGGCTGCTTCTCCCCTGAAAACATTTGTGGCATACAGGTTACTGGCTACCCCTAATGACAGAGCAAGGAGAGAGGTATAGATTTCCAGGGTTTGAAGGCTTTTAAAAAGGACAAAATATGTTCCATGTATCAGAATAAAAATAAGGAAAAGCAGATTCAGGGAACCTCAGCTCAGATCCTAATTGCTACTAGACAGATCCCTTTGCTGAGCCCCTGTTTCATCATATGAAGGGCTTCATCTTCCTTCCATTGTCTTAGTTACTAACTGGTCCATCTTTCCAGCCTGAACCTAAATTATTTGCTCTATGCAAATAATATGCTACTATATGGTTACTGAAAACTGCATATGCTCCTCCCAAAGCAGAATATAAATGTTCTCTGAATCCATATACGATTTTAGAATTGACAAGTAGTTTAGACAATTCATGGTAGCATCTGTTCCAAAGTAAGACTTCCTGGAACTAGAAATGAGGTACACCTGTACAAGGCTTTACAGAAGCTAGTAAAACAAATTCTTTTGGGTGGCATGTTGTGCATTGGTATTATTACTTTAGTAATATCTGCTTCAATAAATACTTTGACCAGTTCTTCCAATCCTTACAACAATTTAGCCTTTCTTTTTTACCTTTTGTATTATTTTTTGCCATGTTTCATAGTAATCTCTATTTCTTATGCATTTATCTTTCATAAACTCTAAAAGACTATTGTTTTAAGAAATGAGTATCTATTTATATTTGTTTACATTTTTCTCCTTTTTTTTGTTGTCAGTCATGGGGCTTGAACTCTTGGCCTGGGCACTGTTCCTCAGCTCTTCAGCTCAAGGTTAGCACTCTACCACTTGAGCCATAGCACCACTTCTGGTTTTCTGGTGGTTAATTGGAGATAAGAATCATGGACTTTCCTACCTGGGCTGGCTTTGAACCATGATCCTTAGGTCTCAGCCTCCTGAGTAGCTAGGATTACAGGTGTGAGCCACCAGCACCCGGCATTTTTCTCCATTTTTATCTGCTCTAGTGTCCTTTATTTATGTCCTGTTTCCCATATAGAATTTCATTTCTCTCTCACTTAAAAAGCTCACTTAGCTGGATATCAGTAGCTCAAGCCTATAATCCTGGGGACTCAAAAGGCTAAGATCTGGAAATCCTAGTTTAAAATCAGCCTGGACAGTCAAATCTGAGAGACTCTTGTCTCCAATTAACCTGCAAAAAAATAAGCCAGAGTTGGAGATGGTGCTCAAGTAGTAGAGTGCCAGCCTGGAGTGAAAAAGAGAGCCTAGACCCTGAGTTCAAGCCCTAGTCCTTGCACATGTGCGCGCGCGTGTATGCGCGCACACACACACACACACACACACACACACACACACACACACACACTTGCTTAAAATTTTTTTCATGTAGGCACACAGATAATAATTCTTCCACTTTCTGTTTCTCTGAAACTGTATTTATTTTATTTTTATTATTGAGCATATATTCTCTTACTATAGGAACTTCATTGCATTTCAGTTTTCACCATTTATATAGAAAAGACATCTATCATTGTATTACTCCTTTGAAAATTGTTTTCTTATTCTTTTTTTCTTTGTCATTTGATTTTACTGATGTATTTAAACATGGATGTTGTATTTATTTGCTCAAGTATTACTTCTAGAACTGTCCTCTTTACCTTTCACATAATATCCTATATACATTTTCTGTTCTCCACTGTGTTCACAATCCTTTCTTTCCCTGCTTATGTCCTGATGCCCAATTTTCCAAGCTTTAGATCTTCTCTCATTGTCAGTTTAAATCAATTTATTACACTTCAATTAAAACTCTATAATTTAATTTTAGAATTTATAAAACTTGACTAAGTCTTTTCTGCCTTTTTCTTATAAAATAGATCCTGATTTTCCATCTTCTCTTTGATTTTTTTTGTCATATCAACCATAGCTATTTTAAAATTCCTGTATGATAAACTTTAATATTGGACTTCCCCAATGGATATTTTAGTGCTTGTTTATTCTTTTAACTTATAGTCTGTTGGTGTCATGGTTTTATTTTCATGACAAATAATGTTGTTTAAAATGCCAGGAAGAGGACTTCAGCCCTAGTCTGAGTACTACCAGGCTGCTGAAATGTCTTCTTAGTAGTTAGGCATTTTACTGTTGTTTGGTGCTATTTTACATCTCCTTCTAGTGCCAAGGACAATTGTGATTGATAGTTTAACCTAGTTCTTGGTGATTTCTCCATCCAGCCCAATCTGCTTTGATATGCTAAAGTGAAACTGTATTGCTCAGCCCAAAAGAACTGAGACTAAATCCCCTTATCCTAAATACTGGATAATGCTTTTAAGTGAAAATAAATCCGAGAATGAATTCAGTCCTTATCTCCGTAGTCTCCTTCCCCTCAGAAATCAGGCCTTCACTCCCTTTCTGTGTTGATTATTCCGAATGTTTTCAAATAACTATTTTGCTTATGTTCCCCAGATTTTATTGTTTTCGGTGGGAAAATTAAACCAACATTGTCTTGAAAAGTGTCTTTAAAGAGAAGCACTATTTCAACAAAAAAGGAAAGACAGGAGGCATGGAAGAAAGAGACAAATCTTCAGCTGGCAGGAATGCTTCTTAGATGGTAGCAATCATCACCCTAATATTAGAGCAAGGTCTGCTTTGTTTACAGCTCTGTTTTGTAGTACACCTTTTAGTGACCAATGCTTAAAAAAACCTGATTAGGAAAAATTATATTAAGTGAAGTAAGCCAGACCCAAAGAAACTTAGGTCTCATGGTTTCCCTTATTTGCAATATCTAGTATATGTATGAGTCAAGCGGAAAAGGTCAGATAATGTGATGTTAGGAAAATGAACCCTTAGATATGTATTTTAATGTTTTTTTCCTTTCATGCATTTGTTTCTAACGCATTTATAAGATTATCTCTTTGTAGCTTTGTATGTCCCTCCCCCACAGTATAACCCCTGCTTTCACTATATTTGATGTCAGTATAACTTGTAGAGGAGATGGGGAAAAGCAAGTCGTTTAAGGATACAATGAGAAGTACAAGTTGTCATGTCCAAAACGAGCTTTACAACGTCGGTGCGGGGTGGGGGGGTGGGGGGGGGAAGGAGAAGGATTGGGATTTGGGGGGAGGGGGGAGGCTGAGAAGGGATATGAAGGGTAAACCAAAGGAGGAGGCTGCAATGCTTGGTAAGAAATGTACACATTATCCTGCCCATGTAATTGTAACCCCTCTGTACAGTATGTTCACAAATAAAATAAAATTAAATTAAAAAAAAAAGGATACAGGTGGATCTGTTGCAACAATGAGAAGTACAAGTTGTCATGTCGAAAACTTTACAATGTTGGTGTGTGGGGGGGAAGGCGGGGAGGATGGGGGGGGTGGGGAGGGAGGCTGGGAAGGGATGTGAAGGGTAAACAAAAGAGGAGGCTGAAACGCTTGATAAGAAATGTACGCATTAACCTGCCCATGTAATTGTAACCCCTCTGTACAGTGTGTTCACAAAAAATAAAAAATAAATAAAAAATAAAATAAAAATTAAAAAAAAATAAAAAAAATTGAAAGGAAAAAAAAACCTGATTAGGGCAGAGTCACATTCTGGAGCTCAGGAAAGAGCCTTTCTTTCAACCATTCAATAAACAGATTTTCATCTTTACTGAGAGTTTTATTTTGTTTTGTTTTGTTTTTGTCAGTCATGGGGGCTGAACTCTGGGCCTCAGCTCTTCAACTCAAGGTTAACACCCTACCACTTGAGCCACAGCACCATTTCCTGCTTTTTTCTGCTTATGTAGTGCTGAAGAATGGAACCCAGGGCCTCATGCATGCAAGGCAAGCCCTCTACCACTGGCCAACTTCCCAGCTCTACTCAGAGTTTTAAAAATACTACTTTTTCAGATGCTTAGAGTCAGTAGACTTGAGAGACACCACAGTGAGTTCACATGGCATCTGTCTTAGATTTTTGGAGGTACTCTGTATCTAGGGTTTTTATTCTTCTACTAGAATGTCACTATCTATTCTTCTTTCCTTGGAAATCAAAGATCATGCAGGTCAGTCTCTCCAAATGCAAAGAGAAAGACTCCTCCCATTCTCACTCCATAAGGTGTGCATCTACCTTTACATGGCTTTCTAGTGCTCTGGTTGGGAGTTCTGTCCACTGTGGATCATACAACATCCCATGTTAAGATGCCACACGGTAATCAGCTGATCATGGCTTCAAACCCTGAGATACAAGTCTTCCACAAGTTCCAAAGTTCTTCCACAAGAGGAACTAGGGAGAAAGCATGAAGACTTCTGAATTTTCACAGCTGAGCAATGGGACCATGGCATTTGTGTAGGGTCTTTACCTAAGGCTCTCTCCTGATCCCCGTGACCATTTTTTTACAGCTCTTACTCTTCTATTAGCACCTCTGAAATGAAGCTCCTCAGGACCCTAAAATAATAGGCTTCTCTCTAAGACTTCCCTTCTTCCTCAGTCCAGGGAGATTTCCTTCAGCTTAGGGACATGGGTGAGGGAGAAGCTAACTCTCCTCAATTCTTGCCTAAGACACTGTGTCTGCACTACTTAATCTCCCTTTTCCCTTTAAGGCTTACAAGGCCCTCCCTAAATTCTTTCCAAAATATTTTCATGACAGTTAAACCAAAGCTACAAAACAGCTGAGTCTACTTCTTATTTTCCCAAAATCAGGAATTTAAACTTTAATTCCTTTTAGTATAGTAAGGAAAGAAACAAGTTTTCATATGTGTTCTGGACATTCCTACACACACACACACACACACACACACACACACACACACACACACACACACACACACACACACACACACACACACACACACACACACACACACACACACACACACACACACACACACACACACACACACACATGCCCTATATGTTTTTCCTTCCTGTAGTCCCTACCCTGGTGTAAGATCCTTACTCTAGTTTTTTGTTGTTGCTGAAGAAATATAATCCCTTCCCAAGATTGCCTGGTCAGAGGCTACTGCTGTCTTAAAACAACATGATACCAGCCTGCAATTATGCTTGCTGCAAATATGCATGCTCTTTTTTCTTTGGGGATTTTTACCTGCCTGCCTGCCTGCCTTCCTTCCCTCCCTCCTTCCCTCCCTCCCTTCCCCCTCCCTCCCTCCTTCCTTCCTTCTTTCCTTCCTTCCTTCCAAAAATAAAAATTTGTAATATTATTAACTCTACCTGAATTGGGGAAGCTGTCTTATTTTGCCATTACTCAAAATTACATGTTTTCTAATTTTGCACTTGTAAAATGTAAAATAACTGAGTGCCAGTGGCTCTCACCTGTACTCCTAGCAACTCAGAAGGCTGAGATCTGAGGATCCCAGTTTGAAGTAAGCCCCTAGAAAAGTCCATGGGACTCTTATTCCAATTAACCAGCAAAAAGCTCGAAGTAGCTCAGCGCCCAGGACTGGGACAATAAAATAAAAGAAAGGAAAAAAAAAGAAAAAAAATCTCCATGATTCAAAAACTATTATTCCCTAAAACAATCTAATAAGTCTGCATCAAAATAGCTTATGTCATGGCTGGAAAAGTAGTTTAGTGATAGAATGTGAACTAATCATGCAAAGGCCCTAAATTCAAGCCCCAGCTCAACTTTTTTTAATCTTATGTCATAGCCACTCAAAGAAGAGCTTTTTCACTGAACCTGCATACACAAACACTCACATACCTACAAAGTGCACTCACATCTATGTGCATACACAGACATTTTCATACATACATATATACATTCACATACTCAGACATGCACATTCACACCAACGAATAGAGCTCTTAACCAAAAGTAAAATATTGATGATGTCTAAACTTCATAGTTGCCTTATTACTATAATAGATTGACTTTTAGAAATTATGAACTTTCCTGGCACTGGTGGCTCACATCTGTAATCCTACATACTCAGGAGTCTGAGATCTAAGGATCACAGTTAGAAGCTAGCCCAGGCAGGAAAATCCATAAGACTAATCCCCAATTAACCACCAAAAAGAAATAAAGAAAGAAAATGGTGCTGTGGCTCAAAATTCAAAATGATAGAGTACTAGCCTTGAGCTGAGAAGCTCAGGGACAGCACCCAGGCCCTGAGTTCAAATACTGTGACTACCAAAAAAATTGTGAACTCCTTAAAGTCTTAGGGATTATTTTATAATGATGCAAAAATATAAAGAAAAGTTATTGAAGAGGAACTTATCAAAATACATGAACTTGGAATAATCTGTAAGTACTAGTTGAAAATTACATATGGTTTTTAGATTTGAAAATTTTCATTGGCTTATCATTTCTGGAAGAAACTTACCTCATGACAATACTACCCAAGGAAATACCTCTTCAAGCATTTATATCATCTCTCCTTCCTTCCTCCTTCCTTCCTTCCTACCTCCCTCCCTCCCTCCTTCCTTCCTTCCTTCCTTCCTTCCTTCCTTCCTTCCTTCCTTCCTTCCTTCCTTCCCCCTCCCTTCCTCCCTTCCTCTTTTTCCTTCTTTCCTTCATTCTTTCCTTTCTTTGTATAGATATTGGGTCTTAACCTCAGGGACTAACATTCTTAATCAGCTTTCCTATTCATGGCTAGTGCTCTACCACTTGAGCCATGCTTCCAATCCAGCATGTTGCTGGTTAATTGGTGATAGAGTTTAGTGGACTTTTCTGCCCAAACAGGCATCAAAGCCTAATCCTCCAGACTTCAGTCTCCTGAGTAACTAAATTATACCTGTAAGCCACTGGTGTCTAACTAGGACTGTATCTTTATAAACCCATAAGTACTTCAATAATAGCCCCTCTTAACTGAGTGAGGGAATGTTCATCTTTTAGAATGCCAGTATTGGCTCATCCCCATACAGCACAAGCTGTTTACTTGGTTTCTGATTTTTCTTGAAACACAATAAGACTTCATTATATGAATTATTACTTAAGCATCAATCTTAGAAGCAAACCCTACAGGGCATTACTTATGAATGTTGAGGGCTTAATGATTCAAATTCAGCTTTGCTCACATCTGCAATAATTATCACTACTAAAGAGAACAGACTTTAGAGAACAAGATGTTAAAGTAATGTTCTGAAGAATTTTGAAAATTAAATGTGATGCTTTCTCCTACACATTTCTCAACAAATAATTAGACTCCTAATGACTTTATCAGGCAATCTGAAGTGGAGTGGTGGGTAAATTTGGGGACAAATTATATAATATATGATATCTGTGGAAAATTCAGAACGCAGCTCTGCTGTCTCATTCTCAAGGCATGCCTAATGTCAAGATATGCTTCAAATTATAATTTACATTTTTCTTTGAAAGTAGAGGAAAACAAATAGCCCCTTCTCAATTGTATATACAGTTGAAGTTTCCTTTTATTTTATTTTGCAGGGTAATGATGAAATTAAAGGTCTCATATATCAAGCAAGTACGCCACTGCTGAGTTGTATTCTATTGATGTTTCCCCTTTAAATATAGGCAGAAGCTACACTTCAGGAAAGAATGTGCATACAAATACATGAGAATCATGGATGGATAAGTACTGATAGAATATTGGCTAATGCATGGAAAGCAAAGCACAGTCTAGCAAGTGATGAACCAGTTATTTAAAAAGCATTTAGTTATTATTTCTTAGCTGCTTACCAGTATTCTGAGTGTGTTATATACATACCATTCGTGTTTCCCTTATTGTCCCTTTAAGTAACTAGGTTCAGCATTGATAATTCCATATGGTAAGGAAACTGAGGCACAGGTCAACAAAGGTCAATGAAGTAACTGTTCCAAGGCCACATGCAGAAGAGACAAACTCTTCTATATGCTCAAATATCAAGCTGACCTGCAGTCATTCAATGCAGATACCATATTCACTTGGACCAGAGCCACAGTAGATAAAGAACCAGGATGATAGACTAGAGATGCATCTATGCTTATTTCGTCTTCCAGAGCAAAAAGTGGGAAACAATGTTAAACCCCAGCATGAAAGGTTTGGAATAAGAAATTCCAGTAAATCAGCATTAAAAAGCTATTCAAAGTCTTCCTTTTCTAATCTTATTTTATAATAAGTATAAAAAGTGCCCTTTATTCTTGACTGAGAATACTGTGCTAAATGAAAAGAATGAAGATATAAAAATCTGTATCTTAAATGATTCCAATTTTGATAAATGTGTATGGCTAGGCAGGTCTGTGCAACCTTAAAATATACAAAATTGACTAAGACTAGAGATATACCCCATGGAAGTTGGGACTCTATATGTAAATTTATGGATTTTTTTATCTTCTTTACTTTTCAGTTATTTCTGTAAGAGGAGGTATTGCTTCTGAAATGAGACCACGTTGATTGGAAAAAATAAAAGAATATCCAAAAGACAGTTTAGTTATGAACTACAAATGACAGTGGAGCCTGCAGACTCAGGCAGACAGGGGTGATGCAAATACCTTAGAGTGCCAAGTTCCTTGTGTGAGCCCATCAGGCCTGGCCCAGGTACCAGGGGAAGCTGAGCCTGTAGAGTGTTAGTCTTCAGCACCTATACCCAGAGAACGCTGTAGAGCCACATTACTCAGAACGGAGAGAACACAAATTGCACACACAAATAATCCCCATAAGGAACAGAGTAGTCTGTGCACTGAATGAACGAAATAGAGAGAACAAAAAGAGAAGGGAGCAAGAAAGGAAATGAGCTGAGGTAGAGCAGTTAGTCTTTTGCCATCTCTTCCTGTCCTAGGTGGGAAGTCTCTATGATATTTGCATAAAGATGCAGTATGCATTAGCAGCAGTCAAGATTGCCAGGATGAGCCAAATATGGAGATCCTTTGGAGTTATCAAAGACAAAGACTCCAAAGTTGGGAGATTTTTTAAAAATAGTTTTTACTAAAGCGGTCTTTCACTTTTGGTTAGATTTTTCCCTAATTTTTTTGTTCTTTTTAGGCTATTGCAAATGGAATTGTTTTCCTGATTTCTTCTCTATCTGCACATTGTTGGTATACAGTAAAGCTATTGGGTTTTGTGGGCCAAATTTGTATCCTGATACCTTGCCAAAGTTATTGATCAACTCTAGAAGCTTGGGGTGGAGACTATAGGGTCCTTTAGATATAGGATCATGTCATCTGTAAATAGAGATAATTTGGCTTCTTCTATGTGAATCCCTTTTATGTATTCCTCTTGCCTTTTTGCTTTGGCTAGGAATTCCAGTATTATAATGAAGAGGACTGGAGGAAGTGAACATTGTTCTCTTGTTCCTGATTTTAGAGGACATGGTTTTAGTTTTTCACTATTTAGTATGATGCTGACTTAGGTTCATCATAGATAGCCTTTGTTACATGGAAGTATATTCCTCCTATTTCTAGTTTCTCCCAAGCTTTCCTCATGAATAAAAAATTCTGGATTTTGTTGAAGGATTTTTCTGCATCTAATGAGAAAAAATTATGTAAAGTGAAGGGAGTCAGGCTCAGAGAGACAAGTGGCCTATGTTTCTCTCATGTGTGGAAGCTAGATCTAAAATACAAGCATAAATAATTGTACATTCAAAGGTTAATGTGTATAACATGAACAAACTGACTAAAGATGGTATATTTGGGGAGGAGCCCAAAGGTATAACTCCTCTGAACAAATAATGAATTGTTTTTAAAAAATGAATACTAGGAAATAGAAACGTTTGGGGGGAAAAGTAATGGAGGGATGTATGAACAGAAGGAGGAAAGGTAAACAAATGCAGTCATTATATTCATTGTACATATGCGAAAATTGAACTATATAACTTGAGGGTAGGAATAGGGGCAGAAATCAGGGAGGAAGATCAAGATACATTGATCAAAATGCATTGTTCTCATAACCTGACATTGGTACAACAATTTAATAATAAAACTAATTTTTAAAGTTGGGAAAATACTAAAGGAAGGAGGCTTGCTGGATGGGTTAGATCTACATCGTAAAGGTGACCTGAAGAGGGAGCAATCTCTCACAGGGAAACTTGAAAATTAAAGTTCATGATGGAATCTTGAACAATCAAACTATTGATGTAGTAACTTTCTTAGTCCAGGAACTTTTGCCTTTGAATGAATAGACACACATGGATGACTACATTAAGATGTCACTCTCACTGAATGTTCACTTCTTCAAAACTCTCTTTCCTTTATGCTTTTCCCCAAACTCTCTGTCCTCTGGTTGGAGATTGATATTTTGTAACTGGTGCCCAGGCCAGATACAGTTTATTGGTTTGTTTTTTTCAAGCAGAGTCAGAACTTCAATAATATACATGTGTGAAGCCAGGACTATCATTCCAGCACTGAAAGAGAAGGACAGTGAGCTTAAGGCCAGCTTGGGCTACATAGAGAGAACTTGTTATAACCATACAAACACAAAACCAAGTTCTATGCAAAGGACTACTTCCCTAACATGAGCTACACTGACACCAAAGTCATCCATCTCAACACTTGGTCAACCTATTCTGTCCAAGAAGTTGAGAAGAACAAATTTTTTGAAAAATACTTTTAGAGTCTTGTTTGTCCATATTGTTTTTAATGATAGGGTCTCCCTATGTACTTCAGACTGGCCTGCCTTGAGCTTGGGATCCTCTTGATTCAGTCTCCCAAGTACTAGAATGCCAGGCATGAGTTACCATGCTGTCTCAGACAAAACTCTTGTTAATCATTTCAAAGGTGTTCTGCTGAGGCTATGTTCATTTCTTCTAAAGTAGGTTTGAGAACATTTTACTTTTCCTGGACAAATGCAAGGTCTAGTGCATTTACATGCTGTTATTCTTCCTCTTTCTGCAGAGCATTTTACTGCCAAACAAATTTCCATGATTTATTAGTCCATGCTCAGCCAACAACTGAAAAGTTGTTATGTCCTCCATGTTTATAGATGATTAAAAATAATGCAGAGCTACAGATTCATTAAATGTCTTCTAAAGGTCATTCACCAGTTTGAAGGACAGAGCTGGGGTTAGAACTTGTGGTCTCTGACTCACTGCCTGAGAGGTGCACAAGGCTGCCCTGCCTCTCTGCAGGACAACGTAACATGCCATTAGGGGCAGATGCTGCCTGTCACCCCAACCATCCATCATGCCCCTAAGAAGGTGCAATTAAAATGAGTGATCTTTAAAAAAAATAGCTCTTATCCAGGTGGGTAAAAATCACTGTCTTGAAATAAAGGCTTAGAAAGGCATGCCTGAAAAGTGGTCACATTGTAATTCTCATCTAGCTTCTTTATTGCTAGCCAGTGTGACTCAGTGCCACCTACCCTGACATTAATGGTAGGAACTCAAAGAATGAAAAATCAGATCTTTTAAAAAAAATATTTTCCTTAGCAATTAGGAAAAGATAACATGGAGAGGAAAACAAGCCAGCTGCTGAATTGTAAATGCAAAGATTAAGTTGAAGGTATTAACCACAGTAACTTCCTAGTCCTGCTTCCTCCTCTCTGTCGCCGTTTTTACTGAAAGAACCATTTATCACACATGATTGCGAGATGACTTTAAATGTCACTATGAAAAATACATGTTAAAAGTAATCTAGAAGAGGACAGCTACTTAACCCCTTGTTATAGCCCTAAGGTAACCAGAAAGTTCTATAAATTACTGGGGACTATAGAGCCAATTTCTGACAGCAACAGGATACTTTGTCGCTGAGGATCTGTTCATTCATTTAACAAACTTCCATTAAAGACCATTCATCCATGGTTTAAAACAGCTTTTCCATTCAAAATGCTCATAATCTAAAGGATTGACAGCAATACATAACCTGATTCATAACTGATTAATCACATGATTATAATCTGGTTCATAATTATAATATACTTTAATTCCACTATAGAAAGTAGGACAAGGGGATAAAAATTACCTTTAGGATGGCTTAAGAGATATTGTCTATTTCTAATTCAAAATTAGGGAAAACATGTATGTCTTGAGTGATTTAAAGTAAAAAAAGAACTTAGCAAGGTCTATAGGAAACCTGCACCCTAGCCTGTTTTTAATGCTGGCACATTTACATTTTAAGACACCTTCAGTTCCTAGACTAATTGTGATTAGAGCAGGAAAGCAAACTTCAGCTGCATTACAGTGCTAGTGCATGCTGAAATGTGAAATTGAAAACTAATATAATGAGTGAAAGCAGTATTATTCACGAATTTCTCTTGAGAAGCTAAAGTCAAACAAACACATTTAGTTTTATCTTCTGTAGTTCTGTTTATGAACACTGGAAAGTAAAGATAATGTGATAGAGAGGCAGGGGTGGGGAGCACAGGATGTAAAATCCATGTAGTGATCCAGGCAGGATGAGGTAAATGCATGCAGGTGTGCATGCAGGTGTACAGGTGACTCACAGTGGGAAAAGAAAGATTTGTTTCTCTCTTACCTCTCAACGGTAAAGTCCAGGGGGCGCAAAACTGGATGTTTGAGCTTCAGATGACACACTCTAGGAAATTTTTCCAAATGTTACACTTAGGTTGAAATTAACATAAAGATTATGTCCATCCATCTTTTTATGGAAACCTCTTGAAAGGACTGATATGGCAGACATCCTCTTTCCACTGAGAAATGGAGAGCAGAGAAAAGGAAGACGTATGTGTATGGACACGGAGAAAATCATCAGGGTCAATTTTAAGGCCACTAAGACATTGTTGACAAGATACAGTATCATATGTTACCATAAAAATTAAATGGCTTTCCTATTGGGGAATGCTGTATAGGATGACCTAGCTAAACTGCAAAATTTCTCAGCAACAAGTCTAAAGAACCATCTAGAAGCAATAGACTTCATGACAATTGTGAAAATGTTTGATGGTTTCTTCAAAGAAACAAACTACACAAAGGTTTCTGGGGTTGAACAAAGTCACATTTCAAGGTCTGCAAACCTAAAATCAAATATTTAGAGGAAATGAGTAGAAATGTGGAAATTCAGCAGAGGAATCCAGTTACTGCAAGTGAAAACCTATCACAGTTTCTAATTTCATCTTATTTGTAGCGTAGTGTAATAACAATGGCAGGGAGATGAACAGAAAAATTAAACTCTTCATAATGCTTAACTAGATATTGGCTTGGTCTTTGATTACCATCTTCATTTCTGGACTATACTTTTGAAAACTCTATGGAAAGCTTTAAGTTCACTTCTGTGAATTTTGGGCATTGGTCACTCACCTACCAGTCTATTCCATAGTTTACTGACTCATAGTTTACTAATTCTTATTACCTCCTTTAAGGGGATTCTGACAAGCTTGACCAAACAAGCTTGATTCAACTTTTGTTCAGCTACAGCCGTGTTTTTTGTTTGTGTTTGCAAAATATTTAAAGAATTTGGAAAAGAAAACCACTGTTCTTTTTTTATCTCTTCTAAAGTAAAATAATAGATACCAGAGATACACATGATATTATTATAAACAGAATGTTAATGGTCCTCTAATATGTTTTGTTAAATGTGGTTAATACTGTTCCTTATCCCACTTAGAATAAAATTTTATATAAATTTAATAAATTCAGTGATAAATATCTCATCAGCAGCAGAATGCTTTTCTTCTTCAAGGTGCTGTAATTGTTGAAAGAATAATCTCTTTTAACCAACCAAAATCTACTTTCATTGTCACTTTAACCTAAGGTCTTTCCTTCACAATAACCAAGAATGATAGCTCTTTGGTCATTGGTCATTTGACTCTTCCTAGACTGTTTATGGATATAAGTCTCTCTCTCTCTCTCTCTCTCTCTCTGTGTGTGTGTGTGTGTGTGTGTGTGTGTGTGTGTGTGTGTGTGTGTGTGTGTGTGTGTGTGTGTGTGTGTGTGTGTGTGTGTGTGTAGTATTGGGATGTCAACTCAAGTTTTATGCTTGCTGGGAAGTTGTTCTTCCACTTAAGCCATTCCCCCTCAGCCATTCCTTTTGAGTCCTTATGGACACTCTTTAAGTTTTCTTTGGCTTTTCTGCAGTTTGACAACAGTCCCCAGTATGCTTCCCATTGTATATGGAATATCATGAGTGAGATGGTCAACCTCTTGGTTAAAATCAGCACACACTGGATACACCTTCAGAATTTGCAAATTAAAAGAGCAAAGTAAAACCATTTTTCTCTAGTTTGTTAGAGAAATAAAAGTTACTTCTAAAAATGCATATCCTTTGATCTGCAAATTCCTTTTTTTTTTTTTTAAAGATCAGGGTCTACTCTATTGCTCAGGGTGGGATAGAACTGAAGACCCACCTCCTTCAGTTCCCAGAGCTGGGATTATCAACATACACTACCACATTTGGCTTACAAATTCTGCTGAACAGCACTTAGTCTAAGGAATCAATTGAACCAAGTAGAAGAAAGACCACTACCTAAAAACATCAACCCTAGCTTTTTGAAAAATACCAGAAATTAGGAAATAACCAAGAACTTCAACAATTGATTAAAGTATGGTGTTTACCTACGATGGGTCTGCCTTATAGTATTTTAAGATGGCGCTGTTGTACATATTTATGTGCAGATAAGTCGAGGAAAACATTTCTCCAAGAGAAATTTTGTGTTATTGTGTCCTTGTTGTCAAGCATGAATAGAAACAGTGGAATACAACAAAATTCAATAATAATGACCACTACCCTGTAACTATAATTACGGTTAGGCAGCTTTCTTTTTTGCTTATTTGTATTTCCAATTTTATCCAGTGAATATGAATTATGTACAATAAAATCTGTTTTATGTTAAGAAACAGAAGACTTTATATGACAATGAGAAATTTCTTGTAGTGAAAAATAACCTTAATTATTGTCACAGAAACATTTGGATATGTGACAAAGGCTTTCTCATACGTGAGGAAAATGAAAATATTATCTATCCATCTATCTATTATTTAGTTATTTTTATTTAGGATACCAGATAAACCAATGAAGTCATTATGTTCCCTCCTGACCCATCTAAATGGAGTCAGTAGGTTTTATATGCAAATCGGACATTTGTAAATAGGGACATTTCTTGGAGACTCCATCACAATGCCATTGCATTACAAAGGCTGAACTTATGAGATGCCTGTCAGCATGAATCAGGCTGAGAAACAGGCCTGTGTCATTGACTTATGAAAATAATAGACTGTTCACAATGGTTGGCTCTTTGGGAGGTTTGAAGAGGAGAGGGCATCCTTCTGCTAAACCTATGACCCTACATGTCACTGAGTATGGTTGTGGCTAGGGTGCCTGTGCTCAGGTGGTGAAGGAATGTGTAAGTAGAGAAATTAAAGACCACTGTCATTTCCCTACTTTTTTAAAGTATAAGAACTCTCCTACAGCCCTCAGTTGCATTGAGTAAGCAGAAGCATTGCTTTTAGCAGTTCTGGACCCACTAAGCAGTGTGAGAGTGTGGGTCAAATGTTAGAGCTCTTACAAGTGTGAAGGTTTCAGTTCAATTTGATTTTGGTGCCCTGGGAATCATATATATGTTTATCTAAATTAGGGAAGGGAAGGGGAACAACAAAATAGTGAGATAAAGGACAAAGGGTAACCAATGCAACAGCAAATACTCACAAGATAATATATTGGAAATGAACTTTACAACTTGGGAGGGGGTATCATTTTTTTAAAAATTATAAAAAGAAAGAGAGAAAGAAGGGAGGAGGAAGATGGAAGGAAGGAAGGAGGGAGGAAGACAGAGAAAGAGGGAAAGAAGGAGAGAAAGAAATGAAAGAAAGAGGTAACATTTTCACACACCATTTTAAAACAGTGTATATATTTTAAAGAAAGTTCTTTCAGAAACAGCTTTGTCATATCTTTTGCCTTTGCCTTACTGGGGCCTGAACTTAAGGCTTCACATATGCTAGGCAAGCACATTATTGCTTGAGTGACACTTTATCAACTTTTCCTGGGCTGGCCTCAACTCCCTATCCTTCTGCCCCTGACTTCTGAGAAGCGATGCCAGCATCTCAGCACTCTGCAATATCTTAAATCATTGCTTTATTGTTCACACCCCACCCATGTGGAAATTTTAGCCATCAGGATACAATGTGAAAGAATTTGTTAATAAAAAGGTAAATGATGATGTACTAGTCATCGAACTCTTGTTGAACTTTCACAATTCTCCATTTTCTCATCTATCGTCTGAGCTTAGTTATTGCCACACAGGAATGAGGAACATTTAAATGAGAAACATGTATAGTACTTAACATTATCACACAGAAAACAATCCTTTCTCCCACAACCTGGGCAACTGTAAAAAAAAAGTGGGAGGTGCCCCAAACCTCCCTTGCTGATAGGTTTCCAATTTTTATGGAAATTGCGATGTCATCTCCAAGAGGCATGTAATAACTTGCTGCATGGAAGAGAAAGACTAAAGCACTGATTAATTAAAAGTGGCAGGTGCATGTTAAAATGCCTGTTGGATGTTCAAACAGCTAGTGACAGGATTTGTTAAAAAAAAAAAAAAAAGAATGATTTAAGGAATTCACTAGCCATGGCACAGCCATATTAAAATGCTGTCTACCTAGTAGACTTCATCAGAGTCTCCCTTGAAACTCAACCTCCATCATGTCATTATTCCCTTCCAGCTCACTCTCCCCTTACAAAGTAAACAGAACTAAATGATTCAGGTGTTGTTTTGTGGAGTTGTTGTTGTTGTTTCTTTTTAATGCTCAGGCTTATGATGCTGCCTGACTTAAAAAGACAATTTTATCTAACTAAGTTATAGATCATTAAGCTGAAAAAAAAGTTTGCCTGTTACTGCTGTTTTACCATCTTGCCCCATCTTGTCTCATTAGCAGGAACTGATTGAGCATGAAGGTGTTCTCTGGCTGTCAGTAGATAAAGTAGGTGCTCTTGGCTTTCATCTGTTCTGAATTCTCCTTGTCTCATTATCTTCCCAAGGTCAAATTCTCTGACACAGCGGCTGCTTGCTTAGCACTCCATCCTGGCAATTACTTGCAGGGTAACTTTAACAATGAGGTTTCTCAGCAACAGCCTCACGGTGGCATGGACCCCAGAACCCCTGATCTGATCCCCAGCACATCTTCCCAACAACTTCTCTCAGGTATCACAGTACCAAAGATCAGTGTGGCTCATTCAGGGAGTCCATTCCCAGACACCATTCCTTTATGGTATTCTCATTATGCCACAGTCCCATGCAGACCAGCCTCAGGCTACATGTTCTTATTTTATTTTGAGTTAAGTCATTCTAGCATAGACCTCAAACTTGGGGCATGGGGGGAGGGGTCTAACTAAAAACCTCAATGTTCTGCCTTCATAAAAAAAAAAAGCTATGCCTGCAAAGCTATAGAACCTTAGTTCATGAATCCATCTTCCTTTCTACAAGAGTAATTCCTGACAGACTACCTGTGCCTTTGAGAGGCTCTCAAGAGCATCTGAGAAAAGGGGAGAATGTTCTAGGTTTACACCCTAGAACAACTATCCTCTCAGAACAGGTGACAAGGTGAATTTTGGCATACTTAACTGTCTTAACTGAGTTTCTTCTTGCTCAGGACAAAGCTCATCAGAGATTATATTTCTTTGTAAAGAATTTGTGGAAGGAAAATAAGGAGAGGTCTCTAATGTAGTCCACACAAAGATGGGGCCTAGTGAGGGGTCACATTTTTCTTGGCAAAACTTGGGAATGAATTGCCGTCATTTGAATGATCTACAGTGATACAAAGCTGCTGGGAAGTATTGTGAAATCAAATTTCTCCTCAGCTTAGCAGTCCATGCACTGGTCGTTATTTTTCATACCAACGGGACACATGCAGGCACGCACTCATCTTTGTGGAGGAGGAGTGACCACATCCGGTCAGCTGGGAGGCTTCCAGGACACCAGGCAGGAGGGCAACCAGGTGGGAGCCTGCTGCAGATAGAGCAATCTGCTCAGCAGGACAAATCCAGCCATCTGCCCTCTTTCTAACACAACTTCCTGACCCCTTATGTGCAAACAGAATGCTGCTTGGCCCAAGAAGGGATTTACCATTTAATAGTCACAAATGTCATGAAACAAAACGTAATTGTCTTGTGGAGGGATATCAGTGCTGTACTCATTACTAAAAAATAAATAACCAGAACAAAAGAATTCAGCATTTTACCTGCTTTTCATCCAGTGATAAGCCCAAAAAGTTTAAGCCAATAATAAATAAATATCCTCTTACCTTCATCTCTCCTTCAGTAAATGTACCAGGTCTGACCAATAGCTCAATTACATACACAACACATAGCTTTCTAAAAGGTTTACAATGTTGAAATGAAGTTTTTTTTTATTTTATTTGTGAACATATTGTACAGAGGGGTTACAATTACATGGGCAGGATAATGCATATATTTCTTACCAAGCATTGCAGCCTCCTCCTTTGTTTACCCTTCACATCCCTTCCCAGCCTCCCCCCTCCTCCCCCAATCCCAATCCTTCTCCTTTCCCCCCCTTACGCCCCCCCCACACCGACGTTGTAAAGCTCGTTTTGGATATGACAACTTGTACTTCTCATTGTTGCAACAGGTCCACCTGTATCCTTAAACAACTGGTTTTTCCCCATCTCCTCCACAAGTTATACTGACATCAAATATAGTGAAAGCAGGGGTTATACTGTGGGGGAGGGACATACAAAGCAACAAAGAGATAATCTTATAAATGCATTAGAAACACATGCATGAAAGAAAAAAACATTAAAATACACATCTAAGGGTTCATTTTCCTGACATCACATTATCTGACCTTTTCCGCTTGACTCATACATATACTAGATATTACAAATAAGGGAAATCATGGGACCTATGTTTCTTTGGGCCTGGCTTACTTCACTTAATATAATTTTTTTCAAGTTTTTCCATTTCCTAACAAATGGGGCAATGGCATTCTTTCTGATGGAGGCATAGAATTCCATTGTGTATATATACCACATTTTCTTGATCCATTCATCTACTGAGGGGCATCTGGGTTGGTTCCATATCTTAGCTATGGTAAATAATGCTGCAATAAACATGGTTGTGCTGGTAGCTTTAGTGTGGTCTTGTTTGTAAACATTTGGGTAAATGCCCAAAAGTGGGATTGCTGGGTCATAGGGGAGTTCTATGTGAAGTCTTTTGAGGAACCTCCATACTGCTTTCCAAAGTGGTTGAACAAGTTTACATTCCCACCAACAATGAAGTAAGGTTCCTTTCTGTCCACATCCCCTCCAGCATCTGTTGTTGTTAGTGTTCTTGATTTTTGCCGTTCTAACTGGAGTGATATCTCAATGTTGTTTTGATTTGCATTTCTTTTATGGCTAGGGATGTTGAACATTTCTTCATGTGTCTATTGGCCATCCTTCTTTCTTCTTCAGAGAAGTTTCTCTTTAAGTCTTTCACCCACTTATTTATTGGGCAGTTGTTTCTTTGAGGATTTGTTGTTGGGGGGTTTAATTTTTTGAGTTCCAAGCATATTTTAGATATGAGACCCTTGTCCGTTGTATGGCTAATAAAGATCTTCTCCCAATCCGTGGGCTTTCTATTGATCTTGCTAGCTATGTCATTTGCCCTGCAGAAGCTCTGCAACTTTATGCAATCCCATTTGTCCAACCTTTCTTTGATTTGTTGTGTGGAAACATATAATTTTTTAAATGTTGTTTTATGTGGTAGAAACAGTGTATGGTGCAGAGTTATTAATCTATTTTTTTCTTTATTCTTTTGTCATGGGGCCTGAATTCTGGGCCTGGGTGTTGTCCTTCAGCTCTTCAGCTCAAGGCTAGCCCTCTACCATTTGAGCCCCAGTGCCACTTCCGGCTTTTTTCTGCTTATGTGGTGCTGAGGAATCAAACCCAGGGCCTCATGAATGTGATGCAAGCACTCTACCACTGAGCCACCTTCCCAGCCGCAGAAGGGTTAAACTTTCATTGAGCTTAGGCAGTGTTTGCTTTGGTTTATTTGAGCATGATTCTTTGGCATTTGGCTTTTTAGGGAAGTATATGGATGCTTAAAGCAGAGAACAAGCACCAGTGTAACTACATTAGCCTATCAAAAAGGAAAAGTCATCAGCTGGTGGATGGAATATTTGTTGTATTCACTGGAGTATGAAGAAATGAATATATTCTTCAGACTTGAAGTCACAGTTAAGAGAGTTGGCCCTAGAGGGATGGAGAATGTGGATTTTTTTATAGCATTATCTTGGGAAATGACTAATTATAAGGAGTCCAGTTTTGTTTATCAAGTTAGCAATAGCAAGGCACAGATGGCTCATACCTATAATCCTAGCTACTCAGAAGGCTGAGATCCGAGGATCATCTTTTGAAGCTAGCCAGGTCAGGAAGGTTCACAAAATTCCAATAAACTACCCCCCTCCAAACAAAGAAAAAGCCAGAGGTGGAGCTCTGGCTTAAGGGTAGATCATGGCTCAGGCCATGAGTTCAAGCCCCAGGTCTGGCACACACACAAAAATATATAGTAATAATTGTATTAATCCATATACAGTGCATGTATTAGTCTCACTTTTCAGATTAAATACATGACACTGAGAGTGATATAGGCAAATGTTAAGATGGGGCTGTAATAACCAGTGGCCTGGATAATCATACAGATAATCAGCATGGCCCCTTGGCTGATGTCACTGCCCCCGCGGGGTGTGCCACCGGAGGGGCAGGGTATGCCCTGCTGCCAAAGGGCCCCGGCAGCTGCTGGAGGGCATGGGGCGTGGAGCCCCACACGGTGACCTGTCAAGAAATGATTGGACAGTGGGCAGCTTGGGGGAGGGGCATGATGGGAGGTTGGAAACCGTTAGGCAGGTGAAACCTTGGGTCCCATTGGAGTAGGGGAGGGACGCAGCATACATATAGGCTGCATGTTCTGAACATGGGGGAGTGGAGAGGGAGGAGGGGAAAGCCTACCGGAGCAGAGCAGGGCAGGCCTGTGGAGAGCGGAGAGGCCTGCAGAGGAGGATGGAGGAAGGAAAGGAAAAGCCTTCCCCTTTGGAGGTTTGGAGCTTTGGAGGTCTGAGATTTGCAGGTTTGCAGAACGACTAATTGGTGGTTTGCGGACCAACTAATAAAGGCCGGGCTGCCCATTGGAGATTTGGAGGTTTGGTGGTTGAGGCTGCTCTTGGTTCTGGGTATCTAGCCCTAGAGCTGCAGGCTCCCTTTCTGGTGTAAATAGTGTAAATTTTTAAAAAATGTCACCTTTAGCTTTGCATCTATGGATTGTCTCTCTTTAGTGACAATGTTTAGCTATGTTTATGTCTTTAGTGACAATATTTAGCTATCTTTATATATCAGTGTGAGCCCTCAGTCATGAGAAGTTACTATGACAGGAGTCAAAAATCGTTGTAAGGCCCAACAGTTCTGATCATTGTAGTATTTCTCCATCTTCTTTGAAGATTAATTTTCTTTTTGTTTTCCTTTGAAACTTTTGTCTTTTATATTAGGTTAACAAAGCCATTGGAGGGCTGGGAAGGTGGCTCAGTGGTAGAGTGCTTGCCTTGCATGCATGAGGCCCTGGGTTCAATTCCTCAGCACCACATAAGCAGGGGAAAAAAAGCTGGAACTGGCGCTGTGTCTCAAGTGGTAGAATGCTAGCCTTGAGGTGAAGAGCTGAGGAACAGCACCCAGGCCTAGAGTTCAGGCCCCATGACCATACCAAAAAAAAAAGAAAAAGAAAAAAGAAACCATTGGATTGACTACTATCACTTTAGTTCTAAGGCATTAGAATGAAAAGGTTCTTAAGAATGTACCCAGAGTGATTATGCTAAATAACCCTAAGGGAAGATAAAATTCATAGGGGAGGCAAAACATAGCAGTACTTTTCCATAAGCCTTATACAATTTTATAATAGCACTACCTGGAGCTTCTATTTTCAACAGTCTTGTCCCCAGTTTGTTTTAATAAAAAGTCATTGGTCATTTTGTGCTTGTTTTCTACCAAGCTGGGAATGAAGTTACAAATGGAGACATACTTTCCCAAGTTTTCCTTCTACTGTGATTCCCTCACTTTCTGTTTGCCCTTTACAGGATGAGGCACCATCTCAAAGGAAGTTCAAAGAGAATCTATTACCATAAAACATCACCCAGCCATCTTATCATATCACTTGACAGTATCACTTTAAAGTTGAGTTAGTGTTAACGTTGAGTTAGTGTTTCTATTATAAACCCAATTTACTGAAGAGGGGAAAGTGTGCTCCCATGTCAACCTTGCAAATTCACAGTAGTCTGAAAGCAGGTGGCCAACCAGGGTAGAAGAGGAAAAGAATTCATTTATGCCCATACTTATTCAAAATAGGATGGCACCAACATTATTTAAAAGATTAATATAGTACCCGTAGGCATGCTTGTTACATTACACAACTAAAAGGAATAACAGTTTGAACAGGAAGTAATAGGGAAGGAAATAAACTAGCCAACAGAAAAGCTAAGTTCTAGTCATGTTTCCACCATTTATTAGCCACATGATACCCACTATGATTTACAATTCACATGAGTCATGGGTCTCTTCATTCATTAAAAATAGAGCCAGTAGCACCACTGGTACTGACTCTGTAAGCATCAAATGAGTTCAGGCTAACAGGGTGCATTGAAACTCAGGAGCCACAGTTCAAATGAGAGACACTGTCCCAGTCCTCTGAAGGTGAAAGTGATCTTGCCAATGGAGAGACCTGTTAAATTCCTGCTCTACTGTGTTCAATCCTCACCACCCTAAGCCTCAGCCCACTCATGGCTCTACTCTGCAGTGGAAGAATTTTCCAGTGAAATATTTGAATATTCTGGATATTGATCCTTTATCCATTGAATAGTTGGCAGATTTCCTCCCATTCTGTGGATTGTATCTTTTTTTATTTTTATATTTATTTTTATTGTGAGAATACCGTACAGAGTTACAATTACATGGGCAAGATAATAAGTACATTTCTTATCAAGCATTGTTGCCTCCTCTTTGCTTCCCCTTCCCATCCCTTCCCATACTCCTCCCTCCCCCCACCTGAACCTCCCCCACCCCCCCACCAAAGTTGTAAGTTTGTTTTTCGACATGACGACTTGTACATCTCATTGTTGCAATGGGTCCACCTGCATCCCTAGTTAAACGAGTTGTTTTTTCCCTTCCCCTCCACAAATTATACCAACATCAAATACAGTGAAAGCATGGATTAGGTAATTGTGCCTTTTGACATGAAGACACTTTTTGCTTTGATACAGTTCTCCTTGTCAATTCTTGCTCTTATTTTCTGAGCAATTAGGGCCCTATTCAGAAAATAATTAAATGTACCTATAGCTTCCAGAGTTTTTATGTTTTCTTGTAGTAGTTTCATAAGTTTCAGTTTTTATACTAAAACCTTTCATCCATTTGGAGCTTACTTTTGTACAGAGTGACAGACAGGGATCTACCTTTAGTCTCCTATGTATAGATACTCGTTTTTTCCTATCCTTTCTCTGGCATATTTTTTGGCTCCTTTATTCAAAATTAGATGGCAATAGATGTAAAAGGTTCTTTAGGTTAAACGGCTATAAACAAGAAATCTAATAACAACAGATGTTGGAGAGGATGTGGTCAAAAGGGAATGCTATTACACTATTGGTGGGAGTGTATTCTTGTTCAACAACTCTGGAAAGCAGTATGAAGTTCCTCTGAAGATTAAACATAGAGCTCCTCTATGATCCAGCAATCCCACTTTTGGGCATTTACCCAAATGATCACAAGTCCATACTAAAGCTACCAGCACAAAAATGTTTATGGCAGCATTATTCACTGTAGCTAAGATATGGAACTCTCAGGTGCTCTTCAGTAGCTGAATGGATCAAGAAAATGTGATATATATATGAATTCTATGCCTCCATCAGAAAGAATGACACCACCCATTTGTAAGGAGATGGAAGGACTTGGAAAAAATCATATTAAGTGAAGTAAGCCAGACTCAAAGAAACATAGGTCCCATGGTTTCCCTTATTTGTGATAAATAGTATATGTCTAGGATAATCTTAGCAGAATAGCTTAATAGCTATGTACATATGACCATGTAAGATGATGCTAAGTGAAGTGAACTCCAAGACATGAATACGAGGTTTTCCTTTGTTGTTTTTGTTTCTAATGTACTACATGATTTTTTTCTTTTGTATTTATTTCCCCATATGGTTTATCCCCTGTTGTCACTATATTTGATTTTTGTGCCCTGGATATTGTATATACATTTATCTGAATTAGGGAAGGGAAGGGAAACAAAAAAATGTTGAGACAAAGGACAAAGGCCAAACCAATGCAATAGTGATAATCACAAGACAATATGTTAGAAATGATCTGTACAACTTGGGGGGAGGGAAAGTGAGAGAAAAATGAGGGGAACAAATCATTTAAATAGGGATACAGGTGGACCCATCGCAACAATAAGATGTACAAGTCGTTTTGTCAAAAACAAAATTTACAACTTTGGTGGGCGGGGAGGAGGATTGGATGGGGGGGGCGGGGGGAGGATGGGAAGGAATGGAAAGGAGAAACAAAGGAGGAGGCTACAATGCTTGATAAGAAATGTACTCATTATCTTGCCCATGTAATTGTAACCCCTCTGTACAATATTTTCACAATAAAAAAAATGAGGGAGATGGTAGCAAGTTCAACAAGAAATGTACTCACTACCTTACTTATGTAACCATAACCCCATGTACATCACCTTGACAATAAAATTTAGATTTAAATTTTAAAAATGTAAAGTTTTTGTTTGTTTTGTTTTGTTGTTTATTATTTCTGGGTCTTCTGCTCCATTGGACTTCATTTCTGTTTTCTGCAGTACTATGCTGTTTTCATTATCATGGCTCTGCAGTATATTTTGTAACTCTCCTGTATTGTTCTTTTTACTCAGTATTACCTTTGCTATGTGGGGTCTTTTATGCTTTTTTTGAAAAAATTTTATTGTGATTAAGTGATTACATAATTTCACAAATTTTACAGTATTGTGGGATAGTGATACAAACACATTCTAACCTTCATGGGGCAAATTGTCTATCATAGTCTATAAAGTTTATGAGTTCTATGGGCTTTGACTACACAGTTATTTCTTCCACATTGGGTGATAAGTACATTCCTTTCCTTTTATGCTTTTATATGAATATTTGACTTGTTATTTCTGTAAAGAATGACAGTGGGATTTTGATGGACACTGCATTTAATCTTTAGATTGCTTTTGTTAGCATGGTCATATTCATGATTTTAATTTTGATAATCTAGTATAGAAAGTCTTTCCATCTTCTGGTGTCTTCTTCAGTTTCTTTCTTCAAGGCTTTAAAGTCTTCATTTGTTTCACCTCTTTGTTTCAGTTTATACCTATGTATTTTTTGAGACTATTGTAAGTGTGAAAGCATCCTTCCCAAAAGACCACACAGACACTTCCACATATAGAAAAAGAGATTGTCAGAGGGCTGACAAGGCCATCTCTCTCACAAGAGAAGGCGAAATGGTGCCCATCTTTTGTTCAGGGTCAAATTTATATTCAGGGGGACTAGGGACGGGAAGTATGGCAAGTCCTCTGCATGCAGCTGGATGTGCAGCTGGATGCTAAAGATGTCACATAGCTGAGTCAGGGTTTTCTGATTGTAACAGTTACAGTTAGGTAGCATTCCCCTACACAGCTGGGAGTTAGGGGTAAAGCAGAGCTCCTGGAAGTGAAGTGGGAGGAACAGCCAGGGCTGAAGGTCAGCTGCAGTTAGGCCTGGCCATATCAACTGGTTTTGTGGGAGGGGATGAGGACCTGAGGTGGAGGGCATGCTAACAAAGTGAAATTCCTTTTTTAAAATTTCTTTCTAAGCCTGTTAGTCTTGATATATGGAAAAGCTACTGACCTTTGAATGTTGCTCTTATAGACTGCTATGTTGACAAAAGTGTATCTTATCTAACAGGTTTTTGGTAAAATCTTTAGAGTCTTTTAAGTATATAGTATGTTATATGCAAATTGGAATACTTGTCTTTTTTCTACCATATTTAAATTCCTTTTATTACTTTTTCTTGTCTTAACCCTTAACCCTAGGAATTCCAGTTGAGTAGAGTGGAGAGAGCTGGTACTCATGTTTTATTTCTGATTCTAAGGGAAATGCTTTCAGATTTTCCCCATTTAGTATGATGTAGGTTATATGTTGTTGTGCATAGCCTATTCTGTGCTAAGTGACTTTTTGTTTCAATTCCTAGTTTCTTCAGAACACTTATCATCAAAGCATATTGAGTCTTATCAAAGGTTTATTTTTTGTTTTTTGTTTTTTTCCTACACTGACTGAAATGATCATGTTGTTTTTAATTCTTGCTGGTGTTCATGTGCTATATTGCATTCCCTGATTTACACTGAATCATTGTAAGGGACATATTGCCTCCCTGGGATGAAACCAACAATAATAGCATAGGACTGTATTAATATGTTGCACTCATTTTATTGGGAAATTTTGCAATACTTTATTTTTAAAACATTTTCCTATAACTCTCTCTCCTTTTTTATTGTGGAATGAGTACAATACTAGCTTCATAAGTTTTTACTTTTCTTCCTATATCATGGAAAAAGTTGAAGCATATTGCTGTTAATTCTTTAAATGCCTGATAGAATTTGGCAGGAAATTTATTGAATCCTAGTCTCATATTTCTTATAGATCTGGTTAGGTGATTTATGTCCTCTTGGTTTAAATTTAATGAGTCAAATACATCTAGAAATTTATCATTTCTTCTAGATTCTCCTTTATTTGAATATAGAAGTTTGCAAACTGTTGCTCATATTCCTTTGGATTGTATTGGTATTTGTTGTGCTATCTCCTTTTCATCCATAATTTTTATTAAACTAGATCATATTTTCTCCTCCTTTCCATTTTTTTCTTCTAGTGGGGTTTATTCTTTCCTGTATTTAGTTTTCTTCTGTCTTTACTTTTTGTGTATAGAATTTCTTTACCTCTTGTGTGTAGAACTGTTTTAATCTTCTTCTGAATTTTTTTTGTGTTCATTCAGCATGGAATATTTAATTTTTCTCTCAATTATTAAGGGTAGCTTTAGTGGATACACTAATTTAGGTTGATGATTATTATCTTTCAGGGCTTAGATTATATACTTCTATCTACTCCCTCTTCATATTGAGAGTTTTTATTGAGAAATCTGTTTCTATTCATTTGGGCTTGCCTTTGTGTCATGTTGCTTTTCCTTTGAAGCTTTCAACATTTCTTTCAACACTGGTTTATTTAGTGTTTTAAATATAAATATATCCAGGGATGTTTCTTCTGTGGTCTTGAGTGTTGGTGTTCTGTAAGCTCTCTACATATAAATAATCCTCTCTTTCTCAAGGTTTGGGGGATTATTTACTAAATAGTTTATGTGTCTTCTTCTATACCCATGATTCATATTATTTAATCTTTTTATGGTATCCCAGAGGCCTTAAGTATTCCATCATGTTTTCTTATTATTTTTAAAAATAAAAAATTTGAATTTCTCAGCTCAGTTAATGTGGAGACATTCTCATTCCCATGTTATCATCAGTTGTATTTAAATTACTGAATGATTCACTGACAGTTTCCTTACCATTAGTTTTGGGAAGATATGTCTCACTCCAAAGCAAATATTACACCCAAACCAAAGTAAAAGTTAATATGTTTAATTGAAGTGTAAGTTTTGAATTTTCAAAAAAGTGGAAAATTTGCTGGCTAAATATTAGTCAAAAGAGCATTAAACAAGGTGACATCCAAAACTATATGTATGTAATGTGATAGTCAGAGATGAGATGAAAAAGAGAACAGAACCTAGGACAGATGTCATCAATTAAGTTAGATAACATTTCAATGTGTGTGTGTGTGTGTGTGTGTGTGTGTGTCTGTGTGTGTCTGTGTGTGTCTGTGTGTGTCTGTGTGTCTGTGTGTGTGTGCATAAGTTTCCACAATCATGTAAGGTCAGTGCCATAGCATAAAGTATCCTCATTTCATTGTGTTAACACACCTCAACAATCAGAAGTTTTAAAACTTTTACAACGGCATTACAAAGTGTTAAACTGTAATGACATATAATGCAAAGATGCCAGTTTCTAAGATAATATAGTTACTAAGATAATACAGGAACACCTGTCCCAGAATATTCACAGTAGTCAATGTAAGGTCAATGGCAGAAGTTGCTATCTATCTTCTAATATCTCCTTTCCACTCTTTCCTCTGGTAAAATGATATTTGGCAGAACATGTTATTGCTTGGATGGATATAAAAACTCCCTCTTCCTGCCCCTCCCCCAAAATCTCCTGATTGAAGGTTTGATCTCTAATTCAATGTTCAGAAGTAGAGATTTAGGAAAGTGATTAGATCATGACATAAGTGGTCAATTAATGGATTCATAACTTGATAGCGTTAAGGGAAGCTGGTAGACACTAGGAGATGTGGCCCAGTAAGAAGGTATAGATCACTGAAAGGAACCATGACTTTGAATGGTGTACTTTATTCCTAGCCTCTCTCATCTCTCTCTCTCTCTTTTTCTGTCTCTCTCTCCTTCACCCTTCTTCCTTCCCTCCTTTCCTCCCTCTTTCCCCCCCTATACTTTCATGATGTCAGAATCTTTGTTTCACCACATGCTTCATTTACATTATAAAGTTCTCTCTCATCACAGCCTGAACACAAATGGAATTAGCCATGTATTGAATCCTATGATACTTAATAAGTTTTTCTTTCTTTAACTTGTTTTCTCTTAGGCATATTAGCACAGTAATGAAAAGCTGGTTAACACAGCAAGTGACTTCTCAGAAACATATACTGTTCTAAAATTGTAAACCAATATATTAATTTACTTTTATCTGACTAAAAGGTAAAACAGCATGCATTTTTCTTTTCTTTTTATTAACTTCAAATAGTTTTACCAGGGGGGTCTTAATTTAACATGTCCAATTAGGTATATATGCATCATGATCAGAGACACCCCTTCCATCATTCTCCCTGAGTTTACTTTTCTTTCATTTTCCTCTTAATCAGGGAAAAATCAAAGAATTCCTTTCCTCGTTTTATTGAATTTACATTTGAAATACTTTTCTTATAAATCCAATTCCTGATTTTATTCTTCCTGTATTCAGAGAAAGTTCTCATAAACATATTTGGAAGTGTATGCAAGGTTTAGCAAAAATATCACTTTTTGTTTGGGCTTCTAGTAAAGATATAATTCTCATTAATAAGAGAATTTACTGAGTATAAAATGACAGAAAAATAGTGTAAAATAGTGTAAAAGATATTCAATTCTAAAATGTTTACTCATTTTACTTTGTATTTTCCTACAGTCAATTTACTGATCTAACTCACCCATTATTTTAAGAGCCATAAACTTCTGAAACATTACTTTCACATAAGAGAAAGAGCATAATCTTCCTCTTGTCATATTTCCAATTAGATAATAAATGTGGCATTGTGTTGTGTATGGTATGCTTTATGATAACAAATCTTTTTTAAAAATACAGGTCATAGAAAAGGATAATGCAAAAATAAAATTAACCAAATTTACTCCAGGAAACTTCACTGCTTTGAAACATAGGGTTCTTGACATGGAATAATATATCAATTCTCTTCCTCTAAAGAAAAGCAGTTCTACAAATAAGCCATCAGTGGATGAATGGATCAAGAAAATGCAATATGTATAGTGTGTGTGTGTATATATATATATATATAATGTATGTATATAATGCATAATTCTATGCTTCCATTAGAAAGAATGACTTTGCTCCATTCATATTGAAATACTTGGAAAAATTATAATAAGCAAAGTAAGCCAGACTCTCCCCCCAAAAAATTGGTTGCAGGGTTTACCTCACTTGTAATAACTAGACTTTTCCTATAAATCTACAAGTAAATCCAATGGATAATAAAAGACAAATAATTATGCCTAGATATGATGAATTAGACAGCACTTTAAGCATTCACACAGTGAGAAGAAAGGAGGCTATTCTTAGGAGAGGATCACAAGGGCTTAATAGCTATGTGCATATGATCATATAAAATGATGCTTATTGAAATGAACTCCAAGAAATGGAAGCAAGAGGTTTGTTTTATTATACTGTTTGTGGGTATTTTTCTTTTCTATTATTTCCTTTTTTTTTGGTTCATTCCCTTCTGTCATTTTCATTTCTGTACCCTTTGTCTTGTATATAAGATTATCTGATTTGGGGAGGGGAAGGGAAAACACAGAAACAGTGGGACAAAGGGTGAACCAATTCAGCAGTGAAATCTACTAGACACTATGTTGGAAATGAACTATACAACTTTTGGGGTAAGGAAAGGAAGTCAGGAGGGGAAAAACTGGGAGAGAATGAGAGAGGGGAGACATTGTTCCAAAGGATATGTACTCATTACCTGACTCATGTAACTGTAAACCCTTTGTACATGACCTGTAAAGTAAATTTCTTTAAAAAAGAAAAACACTTCATGGTAGGGGACTTGTTCATAAAGAGAAGCATCTGATAAGTACACTTCATGAAATAGGGTCAGATGTCAAAGGTCAGTGTCACAAGGGCTCACACTAAGCCACAAGCAGTGTCTTTGGTATTATTTTGTTTTCTAGAACTAGAAGTGATGATCTAGTCATCATTTCATAAACTACGCAGTTTTACTACCATGTAGAATAAACTAGCATAAGATACATTTCACCAGCTCACAGACCCACTTGAAATCCCATTTATGCTTGTGCAGAAATTATAAACACTTTGGTGATCCACTTCCCAGTTAAGTGGTTAGCCACCTCAAAAGGCCTAAGGTCATCTTAACAGGATGCAGGTGTGCTGTCCCAAATCCGCATGGCTTCTGCAGATGGCTGCAATACTTCCTGTGGACCTGCAATGCCCCCGAGGGGCAGTGGCAGTGCTCTTTAGTAGGTTTGCCCAGCTTTTGTACTCAACACCATCAACCTCCCCAGAGGTCCTATTCTGCAGAACTGACCTTCCTCAAAATATCACCAATAAAGGCTGGAAGAATATTGCCCTGCAAAAGTTTCCACTGAGTTTCCAGAAATGAGCTTCTTTAGCTTGTGGCTTGCAACACTTAGTCCACCTCCAACAAAACAGAATCTCCCTCTTCAGAAAAGAAAAAAAAAAGTTCCCTTAAGAACAAAGCAAAACATTTCTCTCAAGAGGAACAAACACAGCACAAATGCATTTCTTCTTACTGTATAGAAAATGCTAGTGAGCTGTTGCAACAATGAGAAGTACAAAATGTCATGTCAAAACCAGCTTTACAATGTTGGTGTGGGGGGGGGTATAATTGGGTGGGGGGAGGGGGGAGGCTGGGAAGGGATGTGAAGGGTAAACAAAGGAGGAGGCTGCAATGCTTGGTAAGAAATGTATGCATTATCCTGCCCATGTAATTGTAGCCCCTCTGTACAGTATGTTCTCAAATAAAATAAAATTAAATTAAAAAAAAAAAAAAGAAAATGCTAGTGAGAAGTCTGGCCTGCCCAAAGTGCAACCATATTGGATATTAACACCATTTTGTAAAAAGACTTTTACCAACATATGAGCTCAGGTTCCTGGAAAAACCGCATGATTGAAACCGTTCTGACTGGTAACAATCAACAGTCACGGAAGTAAAGCGCCAGATGTTTCTTAAGATAGCATAGCTAACATAGTTTGCTGCTTAGCCACTTAGACACACATGCTAACCAATAAGATTGTTCAAGATTCACTTACTAAGTGTTAATCCATCATGTAACCGCTAAATTGGAAACCCCCTACCCTTGCTGTAGCCACAGTAAAAACCCTGCTAAACTGGAGGTCGGAGCGCTCAAATCTGACCCACTGTGTCAGTGATGGTTGTGAGTCCAGACTCAAGCTTGCAATAAATGACTCTGACTCTCATGTGCTTGCATTGAAATTGGCTCCTTGGTGGTCTTTGGGGATCCTTATCTGGGCACAACATCTTGGGGGCTCGTCCGGGATCCCCCCCCACCCGCCCTGACCCCAGGACTCCCGAATTGGAGAGTGGGACCATGATCAGTGAGTCTTACCATCTGCATCCTTTTGTTTTGGTTGCTTTGTCTTTGGGGCCCCACCTTCGTATTTGTCAAGGTTGAAAAAGGACCTAGACAGATGTGCTAGAGGGTCTTCAACCAGGATACCTGGAAGACGTTCCAAGGCCCATTTGGAGGGACATGGAAACCCCTTATTCCTTTGAAAATTTTGACTGGACAAAGCAGGTTGCTCCAGTGGTAAGGCATAAAGCTGACGTCCCCCTTTGGTATTTGCCTCCAGTCGGCAGGAGGAATTTGTTGCTTGTCTTTTTGTGTGTCAGTTTTGCTTTTGTGTTTGTCAGTTGCTTCTTATTTTTGTGTGACAGACGATATGGGACAGATGTAAACCACACCCCCTTTCCTTTTAGACTGACAATTTCAAAGACCTTAAAGAGCCTATAATTTAAGTGTTGAGATCAAAAAAGAAAATTAATTACTCTTTGTAGGTCGGAATGGCCTACCTTTGAAGTGGGGTGGCCAGCTGAAGGAACTTTTGATTTATCGATTATACTTGAAGTAAAAGAAAAAAAAAAAAAGCTTTCCTTCCAGGACCAAATGGCCACCCAGACCAGATCCCATACATCTGGTTTGGCAAGACTTAGTGGAAAATCGCCCTTCCTGGCTAAAACACATTTTGCCTCCACAGAAAGGGCTGCTGAAGAAAAAAATCCTTGCAGTCCAAGACCGACCCCCCCAATCCAGCCAAAACCAAACCCTTAGTGCCCCTCTACCCCAATGTTTTGCATGGTGGTGCTGAGGAAGAGCTGGTTTTTCCTCCCCCTTATCAGCCTCCATCAGTGCCAGGAAATGCCCCAGTTGAGCTACCACCATTACCTGAAGAAGGAGGGGTGGCAGCAGCTGTGGAAGGACTGGCAGCAAGAACTCGGGGAAAGGCAAATAGGGGGGTTCCCCTGACTCTCAGGGACCCGCAGATGCTACTGTTGTACTTTCCTTGCATGCCGCTGGACCCCAGTCCCCCGCCCCCCACCCATAGTCTTGCCAGGACTGCCTACCCCTGCACGGTGAGAGAGGCTTGTTCTGTTTTAGAATTGATACCAGTTTTAAATGTGGATCCTTGGAGGAATAAACGTTTCAGCCTCCAGCTGGGCCAAATCACAGACCTGCTATGCTCCTCTTCCATGAAGTATGGAAGGTTGATGGACTAGTTTGGTCCTCTTCAAGCCTCAGGCTGCATTTTCTCCTCGGGGAGGCTGCCAAAGGGGAGTGTGTAGAAGGCTGTGTGCCTGGTTTGGACTTTACAGCTGGTCTTAACAATGTAACATTTTGTAAAGTGCTCTTGTCTAAAATTGGGTAAAAACCAGGCCAGTTTAGTTTCAGGTTACCACCCCCCCACACACACACACAAAACTAGCCTTTCTCCAACTGAAGGTATTCAAAAAGATGAATTGGTGAAATGCCTTGCTAAACAAGCAAGTCCTGGAAAAATGAAGCTCAACAAAGGCACTTTGTTAAAATTAATTAATTAATTAATTAATTAATTAATTAATTAATTAAAAAAGAAGAAAGAAAAGAAAATCTTGTCTTAAATCTTTGTTATCTAAAATTTTTAGAAAATGTATGTACAACTGATTTTAATTTTTGCACGCTTTAAGATTGGTGTATGTGTTTTGCATGTGTGTGAACATATTAAAGATAAAAATTGTCAGCATGCTGTAAAATTGGGTGAGTTTAAGTTAAGAATTCAAAAGATTATGAGGTTTGGACATTACCAAAACTTTTTAAAGAATATTCACATTGTTTTAAAAAGGCTTTTTATGGAGTCTTTAACTTGAAAATTAGAAAAGCTGATATTTTAAAATCTGGTATGTTAAAATGTATAAGGCTGTTTGCACTGTAATCAAGTTATTTGGCTTAACAACAACAACAAAAAAGCATTGGCTCTTTGGGACTTAGTTCCCTTGGCTAAAATTTGGGGATGAATATTAGAAATTCAAATGTGAAGGTTTGTTTAACACTGTCAAAGACTTGTTCTGTCTGCCTAAAACTGCTTGGGTATTTCAGTCAAGAACCAAGGGGGAAAAAAGGGAAAAACTTAGAAACCAACAGTAGACCTATCTTTAGAGGTGAGGGGTAAAGAGGCAGAAGTGCAGCTCAGCTGGTCATGCATGGTGTGACAGGCCCTGGGCGGAGTCCAAGCATGGTGGAATACGGTAAGCTGGCACAAATGCAGTTCACCCAAGCCTAAAGAATTGGATTGGATGTGTGCCCATTCCATAAGAAAGTTCAAGAGGCACATCTTTGTCCTGTCCTTTTCCTTGCAGATAGACACTGGAAACATCATGGTAAAGATTAGTGATGTGATAATCTGATTGGTATTATTAAAACTGTCCCGTGCATGTATTAAAACTAAAAAGGCCTTAAAAAGAGGGTTAAAGAGTTTCTCTGTATAATGTGATTTGCTCTCAATGATATTCTGCAATTGGATATGTTTTTTAAAAGACATAAAGAAGCCAGGCCCAGGTGGCTCATGCCTGTAATCCTAGCTACTCAGGAGGCTGAGATCTGAGAATCGCAGTTCAAAGCCAGCCCGGGCAGGAAAGTCCGTGAGAATTTTATCTCCAATAAACTACTAGAAAACTGGAAGTGGCACTGTGGCTCAAGTGGTAGAGTGCTCACCTTGAGCTGAAGAGCACAGGGACAGCAACAGAGCCCAGAGTTCAAGCCCCAAGACCAACCAAAAAATAATAATAATAAAATAAAATAAAAGACATAAAGGTATTAAGTCTAGCTCCTTGGTACAGTGTGGTGATCGTAATTCTTGCATTAAGGAAAAATTGTCACTTGAGTTCAAAAGTTTTTAATGTGTATCTGTTTTAAAACAAGCTGCCAAGAAGCAACGAGTGACACCTAGCCTTGAGATTTCAAGGGATTGTTCAAAATGCAACTAAAACTAAAATATAAAAATATTAAAACCGGGATTAATAAGAGGCTTAAAAAATTAGGAATGGATTTCTGGATATAAAGTTTAAAAATAAAATTGTTCTTAACATTGCCTCAAAGTGCAAAAAGGAAAAAGTAGGATTACCAAAATAATTTCTTAATTGTTATTTCAGTTTGCTCTTATAGGATTTTTCTAACAGTTCCCAGCAGGCCCACAAAAAGCAGTGAGTGCCGCGGACCGGGTTCTGTCGGGACGACGGAGGATACCTAGGGGAGGAACCTGGAATAGGACGGGGAGATGGCAAACAGACAACTCACACACATTAGGAGTGGATGCTGAGTGCTGAGTGCGATTTAATGCAGAGGATAACAAACTTTTATAGCAAAAAGTCTCCATAAGAAAGGGCAAAAGGTTACATAATCTTGCTGCAGGGCTTCATTCTTGGGCGGTCACCAGCTGGTCGCCTGATAAGCACTTGTTTCCGGCTTCACCTCTATTTTTAAGAAATACAATTGGTTTCGATGATTGTCACCAATTAACCACTACTTTTTTCTATAGAGGCCTTAACTGTCCCATTAAGATCTTTCCTGTTCCTTCTTTAATAGTAAGGTCAGGGAGGCCTAGATCTATACTTTTTTCTATAGAGGCCTTAACTGTCCCATTAAGATCTTTCCTGTTCCTTCTTTAATAGTAAGCACCAAGGAGACTTAGATTTAGCAAGTCTCTTAGTAAATGAGGAAGTTCTTTCTCCTAAGTAGTTATCTCAGCAATTGCCATACATTCTTTCTGTTCTAGCCGTGCCTACAACTTTTTGTAAATTTCTTACAATTCCTTCTGCTGGAGTGACTTTGTGAAACCCCCAATACTTTTATATTTACTTATAACTTGTCTACTAGCCTCCATAAGAGGGGTTTCAGGGTAGCACTGAACTCTGGTGAGTTAGTCATATTTTTAAGACACTCATCAGATATTGGAGTCGTCAACACTCTTAAGAAAGAGCTTTGAATAAGGGAACGTTGACAATGAGTAAGTACAATGAGCAGTAGAAACAGTAAAAGATTAATAGGCACTCTTATGAGGAAAAGATAGGCAGAAACACATCTTTTCCAGGGGTTTTTCCAGCCTTTTCCCAGGAGTAGGCCTCTTAGAAGCCCTATTCTCCAAGGTAGACTTCGGTGAAGTCCCAAAACTTGGAGATAGGTTTCTGTAAAGCCCCATTCTCTGAGGTAGACTTCGGTGAAGTCCCAAAACTCAGAGATGGGTCTCGAGGCCCCTATCATGGTCTGATAGATGGTTTCCCATGCTAAGCAGACTCTACTGGGGTCGGCGTGGCAGTGAGGATTCTTACAAGTTTGTCAGATGTAATAATTTCCAGGTAAGATCATGCTTAAAAGCTACTTCTATGTTGACCACCTTGTTGCTTTTAATTGGAGTAAAATGGCCTTTTATAAGACTTATTGATCTGCAAACTTGTTCGAAGCCAGCCCAGGCAGAAAAAGGTCCCTGTGAGACTGTCACCTCTAATCAGCCAGCAGAGTGCTGAAAGAGCAAGCAGAGTTGCTTTGGGACTCAAAGTGGCAGAATGCTAGCCGTGAGCTGGAGAGCTGAGGGACAGCACTCAAGCCCTGAGTTCCTCTGTAGAGACTAACTAAGAGAAATGCTAATGAGGCATTTATCCCAGTGTGGAGAAGACACTCCTGGGACAAAAGCAATGGTGGAGCATCCAGAGGCAGTAAGCCACTGCTTGGATGGCAGAAATAATGTCAGATCTTAGAATCATTTGTGCATGGCCCTTCAAAAATTGGTCAGAGCCAGGAGGTCATGGGAAGATACTTTGTAAGCATGCCTAAAAGGGACAGGAACTTTCCAGTCATTTGTGATAGTAGTAAAAAGCTAAAGTTATAAAATATGGGGGATAGTTTAAATCCCAACCCCTGTATGTGCCAAAAGCCCTAATTGGCAGTAACTTTTCAGCTGACACCAGCTACATGAAATTCATCTGTTCAGAAATAAACAGTTTATAAACCTGAAAGTGTGTTTCTATCAATATCTGTCTAAAGGCCTGCACAGGTAACTTAGGCATTGTTAGGGTCACTAGAGATCACATTCCTAACTCATCCAGAAAGATGCTTTTGCAGACCAGAGTGCTAAACAAGCTACACTGCTGTGGCTGGAGAAAAGTCTGTGCATTTGTCAAAAGTTAAAATATTGTTCTTAATGACATCTAACCTTGGTAACCTCCTTGTAAAAAAGCTAAGCTTATCAATTCCTGGCTAGGTAGAATCAATGCCCCTGAAGTCAGAAGAAGTTACAGAAGATGGACCTTAGCCCATCAACCCCCTTTTAAGATCAAGGGTCCAGTGTCAGTTCTGGAAAAATGATGCGAAATAGATAAAATATTTTTAAAGGTATAAAGAATAGTGCTAACAGGTGTGCAGGTGTGGAGGCTGCATCTGTCAGAGATGGTTACAAGACCAAGCCTTCTGTGTCTGTTTACAGAAATATCTGGTTAATACAAAGCTGTCATTTTGGTAAACTGTCCTGGGTCCTTGTCTAAAAAGTCTTAAAAACCAATGGGGCCACAGCCTGCCAAGCCTAGGTAATGTATCCTTAACCAGTCTGTGTAGGAATTTGCAGCCAAGCCTGAGGTGTGACTATCCCTTGGAGCCACTGAGAAAACCTGCTGCTGCTAATGGGCAAAGTTCAGTGACAGCCTGACGGTCACTAGGAAGAAATCTACATCATCACTGGGACCACCTCCACCAGAGTAAAAGTAGACTGAAAAACTGCCTGATTCCATCACCTGAGACTGCTTCCTGGTGGAAAACTGCTTTGAGTCTGCTAAAACTAAGATCTTGTGGGATATTCTTTGGTGCTATCCAGTAACCCTCTCTACTCCCACAGCAGATATTGGGGCTAGGACATCACTGGCATCTAGCGAGCTTCTCCACCCAATGGTGCCTTGAGGCTGTTCTGACATAACTTGAAGCCAAAGGAAAAAAATGGACAGTTTTAAATTCAAGCCTCAAAGTAACTCAGGGAAAGAAGAGGGTAGCAAAGAAAGCTTTGGGAAAGGGATTGGGGGATTGGATAAGAAAGGATTTAAAAAATAAGGATTGTCTTAAAGTGTTTGTATCAGAGTGAAAAAGGGAAGAAGAACCCCAGAAAGTTTTAAGTACGTAGCAAATGGTATGAGTGTGTCTTAAAATGGGAGTTTGTGAGTACAACTGGTATAAAATTAAGTTAGCTGTGATATACAGAGTCAGGACTGGTGGAAGAGGGTCTTAGAAAAACTGCATGAGGGTCTTTTAATGGATAATACCTCTGACCAGACCCCTGATATTGATAATTCTGATATTCACAATTAGTCCTTGTGTGATTAACAGGCTAGTAACCTTTGTAAAAGAACAGGTTAATGTGGTCCGGGTACTAGTTCTCAGATATGAATATCAGCCCATAGATGAAGTTATATTAGAACTAGATATCAGGGGACCATGATTGGATCCCTAGCTACAAGAAAAGGGGGGAATGAGAAGCCTGGCCTGGCCAAAGTACAACCATATTGGATATTAAGGCCATTTTTTACCAACATAAAGCTCAGGTTGGGCACAACACTAGGTCTTCATGAATGAGTAGTAGTTTAATTCTCCTGAACATCATCACCTCAGACACCTTTCCTAGTGGCAACTCTGCCCCATGCTTGTAGAGTTAAATGAGTCCCTTTAGGGACTTTCCAGATGAAAGGAACATACTGCTCCAGCCCCACAGCTTGAAATACAGAACACAAGATTCTTGCAGTTTAAAATCACTTTGTTTGTAGTCTTCTACCATTCTCATTAATGCTTTAAAAACAAGAAAAAGCACTTGAGAATAATTACTAGGCTCAAGGTCTTATGCCTTCTCAAATTTTCAACTAATCAACTTAGAATTCAGTTATGGAACAGAGACTACAGAATTCACTACATGATGTTTCAAAGTTGCCCCATTTCATTTTTAACCTACTGCTTTCTTATATCTTTAATATTACTGCTGAAATGATTCCTCTTGGATATGTACTGTTAAAGTAACTGACTTTATTGCAAGACTGAGTTCTCTATTCCAATATGGCAATTTCAGGATTCATCTTTAGAGTCTTAGCATACTTAATAATAAATGAGGAATACTCAGATCATTTTTTAAATTATAGCTGGAATCTTTAACTCCCATGTCCTGCAGAAGATGAAGAACTGTTTCTCTTTCTCCATTTCTTCCTAGTTTAAGTGCTTCACCAACAAATCTAGCTAAGACTTTAAAAGAAAAAGAGTTTAACTAGATACCATAATCTTTTTTATAATTTAATTTTATTGTCAAGGTGATTACAGAGGAGCTACAATTACAAACATAAGATAGTACATTTCTTGTTGAACTTGTTACCCCCTCCCTCATTTTTCTCCCACTTTCCCTCCCTCACAATCCCGCCCCCTCCCCAAGTTATACAGTTCATTTCCAACACATCATTTTGTTTCACTGTTGCATTGGTTTGCCCTTTGTCCTTTGTCTCACCATTTTGTTTTTCCCCTCCCTTCCCTAATTCAGATAAATGTATATACAATACCCTGGATACCAAAGTCAAATACAATGACAACAGAGGATAAAACAGAGGGGAAAAAAGAAAGAAAAAAGAAAATAACTTCAGACAGTATATTAAAAACAACAGCAACAAAGAAAAACCTTTTGTTTCCATATCTTCATAATAATTAGTATATGTCTAGGATAGTCCTAGAAGAGGATCACAATAGCTCAATAGCTAAATACATAAGACCATATAAGATATTAAATGAAATGAACTCCATGAGACTCTTATCTCCAATAAACTATGCAGAAACAGCTGGAAGTGGTGCCATGGGTCAAGTAGTAGAGCACTTACCTTGAGCTAAAGAAGCTCCAGGACAGCACTCAGGCCGAGTTCAAGCCCCAGAACTGACACAAAAGAAAACAACAACAAAAAACCTAGACAAATATCTAGTAACATAAAATTATCAGCCCCAGTAAGTATTCAAAAATTACAAAGCATGATGGCCAGGTACAGTGGTTTAACCTGCTCAGGAGTTAGAGATCAGAAAGTTCATGGCTCAAGGTTAACAAGTCTGCAAGACTTATATCAATATAAGCCAGGAATGTTGGTTCATATTAGTAATACCCTCAACAAGGGAAACATAGGTGGGAGGTTATCATCCAGGACCAGGGCACACACACAACATTGTAACTGAAAAATACCCTCAGAGAGTACTGGAATGTGGCTAAAGTGGTACAGTACCTGCTTGGTAAACTCAAGTGCTGTCAAAATAAAGAGTAAGTTTGCCAAACCTGAAAAAACAGATTCATTCATTCCACAACATGAAGAAAATAATGAAAACTAACCCAGAAATAGCACCAAGTACTAAGTGAAAGGGAAATTGACAAGGTTATTTCTGTGTTCTGTGTATTCTAGAAAATAGGAAAATACCAAACATGCAAAGAGGAGATGTAGGTGAACTAAACAGACTCAAATTTAATTCCTAGAGGTGAAAAGTGAAATCTGAGATGAAAGACGAAATGGATGGAATTTTTTTTCATATCAAATATTACTGAAGGAAAGTTTAGGGAACTTAAACACACAACAAATCCTATCCAAAATGGAGAACACAAAACAAATAAAAATGACCACAGCCTCAGTGAACTGAGGGATAGCTTTGATTAGGCCAAGTTGTCATTGGAGATGCTAAAGGAAAAGTGAGAAAGACTGAAAAGATAAATAAAAGATGACAAAAATGACCCCAAACTTTTAATCACATAAATTTAAGAATCCCTGCAAACTTCAAGCCCCCAAATCTTGATGAAAATTACAATCAAATCAAGGTAGAGATTCTGTGTTATCCAATTCACATGACATTAGTTCTTTGGTATACTTAAAAAATTGATTGAAAAGTTCACATGGGCATGGAAAGAGCCTCGGATTGTTCAAGTCAAGTCAAAAAAGAATGTTGGAACTTAGCATCCTTTATTTAAAATCTTTTCAAAGCTGTAAGACTCAAAATGGTACAGTATTGGTATGATGATATGCAATTACATTACTAGAATAAAATAAACAGGACATACATATACATGCTCATTTAATTTTTGCTAAAAATGCTAAGAATATTAAGTAGAAGATTAATGTTTCAAGAAAAATGAGAAAGAAATGGCATTGAAACAACTGCAACATGTTTGTATTTTAAAAATAAAAGGAAAGAAGCAAGAATGGTGGCTTGTATCTTCAATCCCAAATAAATGGGAGGCATAGATAAAAGGATCACCATTTGAAGCCAAGTTAGGCACATCAACTTCAGCAACTAATCAAAAGAAAAAAAACATACCTATGATCAAATGGGATTCATCCTAGGGATGCAAACCTGGTTCAATATACATGACTCAGTAAATGTAAGTAAACACATCAACAGAAGTAAGATCAAGAACAACATGACCATCTCACCAGATGCAGAATAAACTTCTGGCAAGATCCAACACCTCTTTAAGATAAAAGCTCTGGAGAAGCTAGGAATCCATGGACATTTTTCAATTTAATAAAGACTGTATATGACAAATGTATAGTTAGCATTATACTTAATGGGGAAAAGTTAAAACCATTTCCTCTAAAATCACGAATAAGACAAAGATGTCCACTCTCTCCACTCCTTTTGAGTGAATTACTAGAATTCCTACCAAGAAGAATAAGGCAAGAGAAAAACATAAAGGGGATCCAAATAGGGAAGAAAGAAATAAAGCTATCTTTTTGTTGCAGATGACATTAACCTGTACTTAAGGGGCCCAAAGCTTTAGCAATGTAGTGGGATATAAAGTCAACCCACAAAAATCAGTAGCTTTTCTGTAAATCAACATTGAGAAGATTGAGAGTGAAATCTAGAAAGCCACTCCATTTGCAATAGCCTCAAAAACAAATAATAACCAACTAGGAATTAACCAAAGATGTGGCATCTTTGGTTAAAAAGATCTTTATTCTTTTACTTTCAAAGCATTTGTGCATTTGAATCAAACCCCTTATAGGACATATAAATAGATTATGTCTCTTAAATTCAATCTGCCGATGTCTGTGTGCTAAATGAAGAGATTTATTATCCATTTGCATTTAATATACTTATTAATAATGTGGAACTTTTCTCTCATGTTATTTGGTTTCTGTTATGATTTTTTACTTGTTATTGCCTGCTATGTTAAATAGATACTATTAGTTTAATATTTTAATTCCATTATCTTTATTTTACTATCTTTTGAACTGTATCCTTACTGATTGTTCTAGAAATTGAAGCTCACATCTTAATTTACAATTTATTCCAGTGCAAATCAATATCAATTTGGTTTCATTCGTATAAAAAAGCTTTGCTCTACTGTATATAGCCCCATTTGTTCTTTCTTCTGTCCTATTGTTATGCAAATTAAATTTTGATACTCTATATGCCAGCTTTATGTGTATCACCTTTGAAATAAGATAGGAGGAAAAATCTATAATCAGAAAATACATTTACATAGTCCTATACCATCATAGTTACCTTTTCTACTGTTGTTTGTTTATTATGACTGATTTGTGGCCTGGCCCTTTAGTTCATGCCTGTAATCCTAGCTACTTGGGATGGCAACTTAAAAATGTCACAAATTTCACACGTATTACAGAATATACTCTAATTTATTGATTACAACTTTGAAATTCTGGAGGTAGATTAAAATCTTTGAAAGTTGGCAAGTTTCTGAAAAAGTCTCGTCTTGCTCTCTTTGTGCTGTGGAACAGAGTATTTTCACTGAGATCCTCTGCCCACCACCTACTTCGATACATACTATCTTGATGCAGCTATCTAATATTTTTGTGTCTATGTGTATGCCAGTACTGGGGCATGAATTCAGGGTCTGGGTGCTGTCTCTGGGCTTTTTAGCTCAAGGCTACTAGCACTCTACCACTTGAGTCACAGCTCTATTTCTGGCTTTTTGGTGGTTAATTGGAGATTAGAGTTTCATGTATTTCTCTGTCCAGGCTGGTTTTGAACTGTGCTTCTAAGATCTTAGCTTCTTGAATATATAATATTACAGATGTGAGCCACTGGTGCCTGGAGAAACTTTTGCTCTGCTTTGGAATGATGAATTTTCTTGGTAATCATATTAAATGCGTATTATTAATAGGCTTCCATTTGTACTTATGAGCACATGTAGTAGGATGGTATTTGCAAAATCCTCCAGCAAACGTGGCCCACATAGAGATGCAAGCTCCTTCCCATCCTACAATTTCTCAGTGCCCAGCATTGACCAGTATCTGTCCTTACACACAGCTATCAACTGGATGTGTGGTCATACAAAGGGCAGATGTATAGGAGCTTCAGTGTGGAAGACGCAGCAACTCCCATCAGAAGAACAGCTCTAGCCCTCATAATCCATGTCTGTCCATCTCCATTGGATATTTCAGCCTTGCGAAGTTGAAAAGAAATTCAAATGAAAAGACAATAAGATGAGAAATAGAAAACAAAGCTGTAGGACTTTATCTAATATACTCAGAGCAACTCCTGGTGTGGGTTATACATTTTAATGCCATCCAACTCTTTTGTTTGGCCAGACCAGAACTGGAACTCTTATGCTCACTAGGCAAGCCCTCTAGCATTTGAGCCACTCCCTCAACCCTTTAGCCAAGGTTTGTTGGTTGTTTTTTTTTTTGTTTTTCTTTTTAATAGAGTCTTGTTCTTTTGTTGTTATAATTTTTGTTTTGCTTCCGTTTTTTTGCCAGACCTAGCCTTGGATTGCAATCTCTCCCAAGGTTTTTCACATAGCTTGAAGTTGCATGCCACTATGCCCAGCCAATTGATTGATACAGTGTCTCAACCTTTTCACCCAGGCTTGCCTTAAATTGTGATCCCCACTTCCCAAATAGGCAGGATTACAGGTAGGTGTTATCATGCCTGACACCCAACTTTTGATCTGTTCAACGTTGATTCTTTTTTTTTCATTTTCACTGCATCTTTACTTTTACATTTGTTCGTAGGTTACCTAAAACATTTAAATACAAATAAAATGTGTAGCAAAAATAATGAGCAAACATTACAAATAATGGAATGTGAACTATTTCTGCCCTTATCCAGAGTTAATTGAGACACAACTTTGTCTCAAAGAATACTTCTAGTGCTGTACTCTAGATGTGCACACTGAGATAACTCTTCCACAGAAATACATGATTCCAACATGTAACAGCCATGGAATATCTGTTTGTACCACAGCCCGTTGATTCTTTAACTTAGAGATACCACTGAAACCTGGAACTCACTTTGTCCAAGATAAAAGTTATATTGCTAATGTTGGGCCAATTTTAGTTATGAAAATTGCTACCAAAAATCTATTAAACACTAAAATACTTAGGTGACAAACAATTCCTATATATACCACAACACAACACTATATACCCTGCACAACTCTTGCACAATAGCTTACAAAACACACCTGTGAAGGCCCTGGATCTGAATTCAACCTGCCAGAATTTCAGTACTATTCTTTTTAAACACAATTATAATGATTTTGTGGCCCAAACAATATTTATGAAACAACACATGGCCAGCCTCAATCCTCAAATCTCAACCTCTTGAAGAGCTATGATTACAAGCAGGAGCCACCAGCACCTTGCAAAATTATACTTCTAGTTTGTGTGGTAATCAATCCCAAAGTTGTAGAAATCAGCAAATATCTTGTACCCAGAAGGTTACACTTCTCTTCTATGTTCTTCTTTCTGAGAATTTTTCCTAGTGTTTTATTTTATTTTATTTTTGGTAGAAATAGTTTACATTTAAAATGTAATATAGGGCTGTGAAATGTAGTCATGGAAACCCTGAAAATATGGGGTGGGGGAAGGAAGAAATTGAAGACTTAGTGTTTTGTGATTTTTTTTCAAATACAATAGTTCCGTTAACAAAGTCATCCATGCCATATGGTGAACTGTGTGCGGTAATTTTCTAAGCTTGCAAATAGAATTCTGAAACATGTGATCCACTTCTAAATCAGTACAGTCCAAGTAAATTCCAATTCCTTTCATGATCACCGTTACCGGGGTATTTGGTACCAACACTAAGTACAACAAACAAACAATAACAGCTAGAATTAATTTTCAGGACCCATAGTTGAAGATTGATAGAATAGGATAACATTTACCCAGATCATTCATTAGAAAAGTGAGGAATCAGTTGGTTTTGGTTCAGAAAACAACAGACTTCTTTTAGGACTCATTGTTGATTATCTGAAACTCTAGCTGGGCACTGGTGGCTCATGCCGGTAATTCTAGCTACTCAGGAGGCTGAGATCTGAAGATCGTGGTTCAAAGCCAGCCTGGACAGGAAAGTCCATGAGACTCTTATCTCCAATAAATCACCAGAAAAACAGAAGTGGTGCTGTGGCACAAGTGGCAGAGTGCTAGCCTTGAGCTGAAGAGCTGAGGAGCACCAGCCACGCCCAGAGTTCAAGCCCCATAACCAACCAAAAATAAAAGACAACGGAAACTCTAAATTTGCTTTGAACTTTCTGAACTTCCCAACCATCCAAATGCTATAATAGTTCCACTTCTCTCTTTTGGAGACAAGTATTTTCTGGGTTATAAGCTTTTAAATAAAAGTCACATTTTTTTTCTGCAAAATTAATTATCAGAAGAGCTCATTTCTAACAGAAAACGTGTTGCTTTCTCATGCATCTGCTGATTGGCTGAGATCATCAGCTCTGCTTTAGGCTGCAGGTTTGTGGTTTGAGGCAGCCCTGCTTTATGCATCTAATACTGGAGGCCACGCCAGTAAGTCAGCACCCATACCAGAAGGTATTTTTAAAGCAATTGCCAAGGTATGAAAGAATAAGCCCAATCATGTAACTGTATTTCAAGTTTCTGTGTGTATCACAGATTTGCTGAAGTAAGACACAGAGACGAGCCCCAAAGCCATGGAAAATGAACTGTGTTCTTCCCATTGCCATAGGATGATAGAATGAATATTATTAGCTTCACAACAAAAAAGTCACCATAATCCACCATTTTCTTCCCAAATATTTTCTATCTTCCCTATGAAAAATACACGTATCCCATTTCACCCACAAATCACAGTCCAAGAATCAAAATCCAGAACCTCATAATCTACATCCAGTGTAGATATAGCTCTATTTAGTTCTGTGTCCTCTGAGATTTTATACAAATTATCTATCCTACACACCTCCATTCTGAGCTTGTGTTTCTTGGGTATGAATTCCACGTAAACATTGCTACTGACAAAATGGGAAACACCTAACAATCTATGGCATAGTAATTGTGGAAGCAAAATCTCATCAGAACATTTTACCATAGGGAATCTTAAATTATTGCTTGTTAACCTCACTTGTGATTGGCTTCATGCTCTGCCCATCAATAACAGAGTCATGGCCACAGCTATTGATAGAACTGAGGTTCTGATTCCAGGGAAGAGCACCCAGCACCATGATCTCTACAAGTATTGATTGGTCCTCCATAGGTAGCCCTTTCTCTGACATCATTCTCACTTCATATCTAAGAGAAACACTGAAGAATAAACTTTTCTTGCTAGCTCAATGGTGTTTTATTTTTCCAATTGGGGTTATTGGAATATTCACACTAGTTTACAGTCTATTTCAAAAAGCATTCATTAACAATATTATAACATGCTTTTTCATTTTGTGAAATAACTATGATTTTTAAAAATAAAAAATAATACATTCCTGCCCAATATATATATATATATATATATATATATATATATTTGAAATAAGTTTTCACCCACCCAAAAAATTAGAGTTGTTTTGGAATCTATTTTCAATGTACAGTACAATCTAATTGCCAATATGCTAATTGAGCCTACCCAAGTGATTGATTCTTTTCTCTTTTTTTTCTTTTCTTTCTTTCTTCTTTTTTTTTTTGTCAGTCATGGGGCTTGAACTCTGGGCCTGGGCACTGTCCCTCAGCTCTTCAGCTCAAGGCTAGAGCTCTGCCACCTGAGCCACAGTGCCACTTCCTGATTATTTTCTTTTTGTAAAATAAAAAATATTGTAAAGGCGATGTACAGAAAGGTTACAGTTACATAAGTCAGGTAATGAATACACTTCATTTTAAACAGTGGGACCCCTTCCCTAATTCTCTCCCACTTTTTCTCCTCCTGACCTCTCTCCCCCCAAGTTGTATAGTTCATTTCCAACATAGTATTTAAGTGAGTATCACTGCTGAATTGGTTCACCCTTTGTCCTGCTATTGCTGTGCTTCTTTTTCCCCTTCCCAAACCAGATAAACTTATATATAAGACAAGGGATACAGAAATAACAAACAGTGACAGAAGGGAATAAACCAATGAAAAAAAGAAAAGCAAGGAAGAAGAAAAGAAGAAGAAGAAGAAGAAGAAGAAGAAGAAGAAGAAGAAGAAGAAGGAGAAGGAGAAGGAGAAGGAGAAGGAGAAGGAGAAGGAGAAGGAGAAGGAGAAGGAGAAGGAGAAGGAGAAGGAGAAGGAGAAGGAGAAGGAGAAGAAGAAGAAGAAGAAGAAGAAGAAGAAGAAGAAGAAGAAGAAGAAGAAGAAGAAGAAGAAGAAGAAGAAGAAGCAGCAGCGGCGGCGCAAACAGTACAATTAAAAATACCTCTTGCTTCCATTTCTTGGAGTTCATTTTGATAAGCATCATTTTATATGATCATATGCACATAGCTATTGAGCCCTTGTGATCCTCTTCTAAGAATATCTTCATTTTTTTCACCACGTGAATGTTTAAACTGCTGTTTAATTAAGCAATAGTGTTTTAATTTCAGTTCTTGAAAACATAACTTTAGAAGCAACTTCATACCTATAATATATTTTATACTTATAAGTATCCTCAGTATCTTTCAGTTGAGGCTGGTAGGCTTTTTCTTCTAACACACATATATCAAAAGTTTGGTTTTCTCTGCATTTAATTTAAGTTCATTACAAGTGTCAATAACAATATACACAATTCTTCCCCTGATATGTCTCCTTCTGAACTTAACTATGGATACCATGAATACATTAGGCTTCTACATGATCTTGCCCTTAACTTTTCATTCGACTGAGAGGGTTTTAATCCATTCATACGTCTTAACACAGGACACTAATGCCATCATTGATTTTGTAATGAATTGTCTCATTTTTATTTTAACAAAGAACTATTTTATTTACTAAATCTATGATTCATGGGCTATGTAAGTCTCCCTAAATCCTGTTGGTAAACTAACTAGTCCTTTGGCTCACATGGATAGCAGCTAATGCCCATGATTTTGAGATCTTCTCATCAAATTCTGATGAAATTCATTTTCTAATCTCCTGAATTCTGCGGACAACAGTTCTATCAAGTATTTTGTCATTTTTCTCCTCTCATAAGGTAACTCATCACAAAGCCAAAGCCAAATATTTGAGGTTTTTATATGGTAACACTTTCGTAGTATTTATTAGTGTATGTTTTTATATAACAGTTTTATATAAACAAAAATCCCAGCTGGGCGCTGGTGGTTCATATGTGCAATCTCAGTTGCTTGGGAGGCAGAATTCAGGAAGAATGAAGTTTGAGACCAATTCATGCAGAGAAGTTCATGTGATCCCTTCTCCATTGAAATCTGGAGGCAAGGCACCCATCCATTTTCCAAGTTACAAGAAGACTAAAATAGATTGTGCCCCTGACATGCATCCAGATAGGAACTAAGATGCTATGTCAAAAGTAACAGCATGAAAATAGCTAAAGACATGGCTCAGTGGTTGAGTGCCTGCTTAGCTATTACAAGCCTCAATGCTATCCTCCCCCAAAACAGGCTCAGAATTAAGTTTAGAGTAATACATTCCCACCTTTCTCTATATTCATTCTGAGTATAGATCTGCTGACTCTGGATTGACTTGTCTGTGGTGCCTCTTTGTCAGGGGTAACAAGTAGATTTGGGCAAATGTAGCAGCAGATGACCTGAAAAGTATCCTGGCAGGGGTTTGTGTCCAGAGCCAATGATGACAAGTCACCTAGATTGCTGTATGTGCTTAGTAGGTTTTCATTGAATAAGTGGATAGTGGACTCTATTTCTGTATGTGCTGTAGGCAGAGGCAGAGGGGATGACTGCCTTCATTCTATGTTATCTTTTCCAGGAAGAATAGCAAACCAAAATAAGGAATTGCTCCAAAATAAAAGGCAGACATATTGATTGCCTAATATAAAAGATTTGGGCTGCCTAAGGTCAAGGTTTCTCTCTTGTAATAGAACTCACTCTGAGTGCAGGCTCCAGGTGGCATTCTTTACCTAGTCTACTGGGAAACAGTTTGAGAACTCAACACAAGGAAGTACTGATTTTTCTAACTAGTATCCTTGCTGTGAGTAACAAAGCTCTTTGTGTCTAACATATGTATCTCATGTCTTCTTCCTCTTCCATGAAAATATCATAGAATAATTTATTAGCTTACAAATAAGGTATGATAAAACCCTACATATTTTCTAACCATCAGAAGCAAAGAAGGTCACATAATCAGTGGCATAAGTACATATAATCTCCTATGAAGGTGAGGATAGGAAGAAAGGAATCAGTGTTTGTTGAGCATTAACTTAATGTATCATAACATCTGGATCAATCATTTCTGCTCACTTAGAATGCAGGGACTATATTGGGAAAATAGTAAAACATAATTGCTGAATCTTAGAAAAATTGAGAAGCAAGTTCTCCATGGCTTAAGCCTATAGTGCTTACTTTTTCTATTGTTTATGAACATAGTATTTCCATCCCTGTTTCGTAATCATTCTTTTTCATATGTTTTTTATGGTAGAAATACTGTACAGAGGGGTACATTAGTGAGGTAATTAGTATATTTCCTATCGAGCATTGTTACCTCCTCCTTTGTTTTTCCTTTACCATCCCTTCCCTCCCCACCTCCCCAACTCCTCCCCCCCCAAAGTTGTAAAGTTCATTTTCAACATAGTGTGTCGTACATCTCATTGTTACAATGGGTCAACCTGCATCCCCATTTAAGCATTCTGCTATATCCCTTCCTCTCCCCAAATTAGAAAAATGTATGTCCAAGATGCAGGGCTCCAACATCAGATACAGTAAAAATAGGGGTTATACCGTGGGAGAAGAACATACAAAAGAAACAAAAAAAATAGCATAGTACATTTTAAATATGTTAAAAAAAACAATAACAAGGAAGACAAAACCAGTTGTGTCCCTATCTTGGGGTTCATTTCACTTAACATAATCTTATATGGTCATACGTATATAGCTTTTGACTTTTGCTGCTTGTCCTAAACTTATACTAGCTATTGCAAATAAGGGAAACCATGGGATGTATATTTCTTTGGGACTGGCTTACTTCACTTAATATAATTTTTCCAGGTCTTTCCATTTCCTAACAACTGGGGTAATGTCATTCTTTCTGATGGAGGCATAGAATTCATATGTGTGTGTGTGTGTGTGTGTGTGTGTGTGTGTGTGTGTACACACACACACACACACACATACACACACATATATATATATATGCCACAGTTTCTTGATCCATTCATCTACTGAGGGGCATCTGGGTTGGTTCCATAGCTTAGCTATGGTAAATAATGCTGTGATAAACAAAGTTGTACTGGTAGCTTTAGTATAGCCTTGTTTGTGATCATTTGGGTAAATGCCCAGAAGTGGGATTGCTGGGTCATAGGAGAGCTCTATGTGGAATCTTTTGAGGAACCTCCATACTGCTTTCCAAAGTGGCTGAACAAGTTTACACTCCCCCCAACAATGCAGTAGGGTTTCCTTTTGGCCATATCCCCTCCAGCATCTGTTGTTATTAGATTTCTTGATTATAGCCAATCTAAGTGAGATGAGGTGTTATCTCAATGTTGTTTTGATTTGCATTTCTTTTATGGTTAGGGAGGTTGAGCATTTCTTCATGTGTCTATTGGCCATCCTTCTTTCCTGTTCAGAGAAGTTTCTCTTTAAGTCTTTAGCCCACTTATTTATTGGGCAGTTGTTTCTTTGAGGATTTATTGTAGGGGGATCATAATCATTCTTATTACTTTCCTCTTCTCCTGTTGAAGTAAGGAGACTGGGTCTATGCTTCCCCTAGATAATTAGCCCTTGATATCCCTGGGTGATTTGCTTTTATTTAACACCTCTATTAGGTTTAAGTGCCCTCATCTGATTTGCTTTGCTTATATTTAACACCTTTATTAGGTTTAAGTATCCACGTTTGGTTTTCTTTGCTTGTGTATAACACTTTGTTAGGTTTCATTCCACACACCTTATGTGGTTTGGGCCTACAGAAGCTTTGTGCTAGCTGCATTTGTAGCTGCAGCTGCTGGTCTTTGAGACAAGAGTCCACCAGCAGTCCTCCAGCTCTCCAAGACTCACAATGTGGCCTCTTAAGTGGTGGCTTCCCTGTTTCTCATGACTGAGTTCCCTTATGACACTGTCAAAGTTTTTTCTGAGATCTTTAATGCCAGATGAAATTTTTAATACCAACAGTACTTATGAAAATCCTTTTTTATCAGAAAAAATTGTAACAGTGGCACTTTAAGACTGATTGAACTTGAACTCAAAACAACCAATGAGAATGCTAGGAGTTCTAAAATCAAGTCCAACAGTCAGCGAAACCCTTTGTTTTAATATATTTCTTCCTTCTCTTAAACTGGACTGTCACATTATAGTTGACAGCCATATTCTTCTCTCCGTGGCATAAAACCAAACACATTTTCCATTGGCATCCTAAGATATCAGTTGTGAACCAGGTTAGTCCTCCAGCTCCTAAAAATACAATGTCAATTGTTGGGCAGATCCATTGTAATTGCTTAGGTTTTCATTGAATAAATGGATAATGGACTCTTTCTACTCAAATAAGCAGAGAGACACAGAGAAGATTTAATAAATGATATTAGAGGGGAGATAAATGGTTATAGAACAGAAACTCAGATCTCATTCCATGGGCTATCAGAACCTCATCATTTAATCTGGTAATTTGTGACTTAGACATTTATGGATGACCATCACCTCCTTCACCTCTCCAAAGCAGAGCTATTTAGAAAATAAACAATAGCAAAACTTAACACCCTAAAAGGTAGTCCAAGTAGTATGCTCACTCCCTGAGAGTAACAGTAGAGAAATAACCCTGTCTCAATGTCAGACTTAAAATCAGATGCCATCTTGACCAATTCCTAGGACATTTCTATCCACCCAAATATCAGACTACAGAGATTTCCTTCTCCTTCCAATTCCAATACTGAGGGCCTACAGGCTGACTACTAATGCCTCAGGGTTATTCAAAAAATAACTGCTGAACACTGGTGATTTATGTTTATAACTCTAAGTATTGAGGGTGAGATGTGAGGATTACAGTTTGAGGCTAGCCTGGACAGAAAAGTCTATGAGACTTTTATCTCCAATAACCTACCCCCCAAAAGTCAAATGTGGAGTTCTGGTTCAAGTTGTAGAGTACTAGCTTTGAGCAAAAGAAGCTCAAGGACAGTGCCTAGGACCTGATTCCATCCCCGGGACTGACACAAAAATTATTAATAATAGTAGTAGTAATAATAATAATAATAATAATAAATAACCGTAGCAAAGCTAATTATAACAACAAACAAATGTTGATCATTTACTATGTGATACATGTATAAAATAATATACTGTCTCATGGAATCCCTTATAGCTTCTCTATTAAATATCAGATTGAGGTGTTATTGCCCCTGATAGTCTTTAACTAAGTGACTAAACACAGAGCAGAGGAAACTACTAATCCTTTAAGAAAATGTTACTGTCATAAAAATGCAAATCTAAGTGCAATTAACAGATTGAAACAAAATAATGATAATAACATAATAATAGGAATGAGCAGAAAGATGTTTTGATCAGGAAGTCATCTCATGGAAAGCATGTTCAGGGGCTTTACTGATGGCTTTGTTCTCTAAGAATAGGGATGGCATTGATTCACCTTTCCTTCCCTTTCCATACCATGTTCTGCTTTCATATTGCCTGAGGCAGCAGGGCCCTGCTGCAGTTTGTGTTAGTAACAGAGTTATTTCCATGGTTCCTCTATGTACACATATATGTACACACACACACGCACACACCTATATGGTTGGCTGATTTTATTAATGGAATCCACCCAATAGCTGACACATTAAAAGTGGCGTAAGTCCATATTTTGTCATGTGCATCAACATTTCACAATTCTGAAATACTGAATAGAGTAGAAACCTTTGTAAAAATGGCATGCTTTGGCAGGTGCTTGTAGCTCATGCCTATAATCATAGCTACTTAGAAGGGTAATATGTGAAGATTGGATTTTTGTTGGCAGCTCCGGCAGGAAGGTTTATCAGACTCTTACCTCAAATTAACCACCAAATAGTCAAAGTGAGGCAGTGGCTCAAGTGGAGAGTACTACTAACAGAACAGAAAAGCTCAAGAGCAGTACCTAGGTCTGGAGTTCAAGCCCTGGGATGGGCATACACACACACACACACACACACACACACACACACACACACACACACACACACACACACACACACTCACACACACACACACACATACTTCAAAAATATATTGCTCAGATCACCCAGAAGTTGGCCTCTATTAGTGGCAAGTCCCCTAGACATCTCTTAAAACAGCACATATGCTGATGGCAAATTTTTACCACGGGTGCCAAGGCCAATGGGTGGCAGCAGCTGTGGAGAGCAAGCAACTGGTACAGCAGAAGCTTAGGCTGAAACCTGGTCTATTCTTCAGGGCAGAATGATTGTTCTCCTTAGGAACCACCTTTCTAGGAACAATTTCCATAGAAAACAGATATTGAAATAATATGCTGTATACTGTGTTTAATCACTATACTAGACTAAATAAATATTGTGCTGGATTTTGAAGGAAAAATAAGAATTTACCAATTGGAAAATTGAAATGTTCTCAGACTGAATCAAGATGAATCATGAAATATACACGCTTCTTACTGTGTGCATGCTGATATTGAGGCTTGAACTCAGGGACTAGGTGCTGTCTCCTAGTTTTTTCACTTGACTGATTAGAGCCACAGCTCTAATTCTAGTTTTTTCATGGTTAATTGGAGATGACTCTCATAGACTTTTCTGCCTGAGCAGGCTTTGAACCACCAGAGATTCTTAGATCGCAGCCCCTTGAGTAGCTAAGATTACAGGTGTGAACCACCAGAGCTTAGCTATATGCATTCTTTTTTTTTTTTTTGGTCGGTCGTGGGGCTTGAACTCTGGGCCTGGATGCTGTCCCTCAGCTCTTCAGCTCAAGGCGAGTGCTCTACCACTTGAGCTACAGTGCCACTTCCGGTTTTCTGGTGGTTTATTGGAGATAGGAGTCTCATGGTCTTTCCTGCCCGGGCTGGCTTTGAACCGTGATCCTCAGATCTCAGCCTCCTGAGTAGCTAGGATTACAGGCGTGAGCCACCAGCGCCCGGCTTATATGCATTCTTATATGAGGTTATACTATTTACAAGCTTTGCATGGGTCTTCTCTTTTTTTCTTTTCATGTATTTTTATTGTTATTATAAAGGTGATACACAAAGAGGTTACAGTTATATGTCAGATAAACAGTACATTTCTTTTGGAACACCCCCCAGAGTTATAATTAAAATTCCAAAACATAGTTTTTTAATGATATTTTATTATACAGTTGGGTTCTAATTTATGTAACTCTCCATTTATTGTTAGTCATTTAGATTTTTTCTAATTTTCTATATTAGAAATACAGTTGTAACACACAACATTGTGCATCTGACCTTTTGATTCCTTATCAAATACAGACACCTAGAAGTGTGGGGTTGCTGAGCAAGTCATCATAGAAATATTCTATATTGATGAATTGCTTTCCAGAAGTTTGTATCATTTGACTTTGTTTCCAGCTCTGTGAGAGCTTTTATTTCACCAAACCATTTCCACTTTTGAGTACCAACCTGTATTAAAATTCACTAATATGACAGGTAAATTGGTGTGCTGTTGGATTTGTATTTCTCTGAACATTTCTCCCCAATGTAAAGCAGTCTTTGAACATTTTTCATTGTGCATTGTTCATAATAACACCTGTCCACATTTGAAAATGCTGGTCTGTCAAGGAGAATACTAATTTCTATAGCTTCTATCTACACAGTCTAAAGAGAGATTTCTGCCTAACATTTTGATCTGCCTAAGTAATCTAGAGGAAAGAAGAAGGAAGGGAGGGAGGGAAGAACGAAAGAAGGAAACAAAGGAAGAAGGGAGGTAAAGAGGGAAGAAGGAAGAAAGGGAAAGATGTTGGTTTACAAACTTGACTAGCTAAAAGTTTTTAGGTCTCTAGGTTGGTAAGTCCCTGGGCAGGGTCTGTAAACAGAAGTGTGACCCAAGTTTAACTGAGTCTACTCTATATATTAACATTGTGTCCCACATGGCTTATAAGAAAAATTTCCTAAAGGCTGAAGAAGCAGCTCAGTGACAAATACTTGGCTAGCATATGCAAAGCCCTGGGTTTAATCTTGCACACACACACACACACACACACACACACACACACACACACATCAATAAAAGTCTCTTATTTTCTTTTCTTTTTTTTAAATTTAATTTTATTTTATTTGTGAACATACTGTACAGAGGAGTTACAATTGCATGGGCAGGATAATGCGTACATTTCTTACTAAGCATTGCAGCCTCCTCCTTTGTTTACCCTTGAGTCTCTTATTTTCTGAAAAGTGTTATTTGTCTTTAGGAGACTGCATATGTGTTCACATGCATGCACATATATTTGCTGCACAATTATATAAATCAAAATTTCCATGGTTACATGTGACAAAAGCTTAACTCAAATTAACTCAAATTACCTGATTTAAGGCATCCATTGCTTAAAAAAAATGGAATGCAAGAGTTCTATTTGACTTACTAAAATGATTATCACAATACCATCTATCATTCTTCGTGTCTGTGTGTGTGTGTGTGTGTGTGTGTGTGTGTGTGTGTGTGTCTGTGTGTGTGTGTGTGTGTGTGTTAGTCCTTGGCTGGAACTTAGGGTCTTAGCACTGGTTTTGAGGTTCTTTTGTTCAAAGCTAGCACTCTATCACTTGAGTCACAGCTCCACTTCTGGCACTTACAGTAGTTTATTGGAGATAAGAATCTCATGGACTTCCCTGCCTGGGCTGGCTTTGAACTCTGATATTCATATCTCAGCCTCCAAGTAGCCAGGATTACAGGCATGAGCCTCTAGCCTTCTTTAATATTTATTTGCTTTTTTGTCAGTTTCATTTTCAAAGAGATCTTTTCTACATTGTAATCCACACTGCCTTCAGGAACTTCTGGCATTTTGGTACCTTCATGTCCAAAAAATTACCAAGAAAGCATTGTTTTCCCCAATCAATTCAGCAAACTCTCAGCAGGGTTTTGATTAGCACCCCCCTTGGATACCTATTTAGTTATTGTTTTAACAAGCATACAAAAGTCACAATGGATGTGGGGAAGATATTGCTCAGTGAGGATGGAAGAATGGACTCTGCCTTAAGACCAAGAAGCATCCAGCCATGTTTAATCTTTTGAAGAGTTCTGTTTTCTACCATGAAAATTGTTCTAAAGTCACTGGAAACTCAGTATAGCATATTACTTACTGAGGGAAGTAGATGAAAAAGAGATGTGTCCATGATCATTCTATCCATAGATGCCAATATTGACATGCCATCCTCAGCTTGAAGTGAAGGGAGAAATGGAGGCCTGTGGCATTAGGAGGCAGCAGTAAAGCAAGTGAATGCCCAGAGCAGAGTGAAAAGGAATGAGGAGGTTGGGAAATTGTGGAGAAGTTACTAGAGAGGGAAGGACACCAAATAAAAATTCCCTGTGGAGGAAGCTTTTTCTACGAATTCTTAGTCTGTATATTTAGCCCATTTTATCCTTTATCTTTATTCTTTTGGTATTTTTATCTTTCATTCTTTTGATATTTTAGGATGAGTTACACAGAAGAGGACACATAGATGAGGATTTGTTCTAGAGTTACTTTTTGTGTGTGTGCTGGTCCTGGGTCTTCAACTCAGTGGCTGGGCACTGTCCTTGAGCTTTTGTATTAAAGGCTGGTGCTCTACCACTTGAGCCATAGCTCAATTTATAGCCAAAGTTTTGGACATTTGAAAATATATAAATGACAAGAAAGCACATAAAAGATATGCTTTCCAGGTATAGGTATCTCATGCCTAGAATCCTAGCTACTCAGGAGGCTGAGATGTGAGGATCACAGTTCAAAGACAGCCCAGGCAGGGAAGATTACGAGACTCTTATCTCCAGTTAATCCACAGAAAAGCCAGAAGTGCATCTGTGGCTCAAAATGATAGAGTGCTAAGCTTGGGTATAAAAGCTCAATGATAGTGCCCAGGCTTCAGGACCAGAAGACAGACAGACAGACAGACAGACAGACAGACAGACAGACAGACAGACAGACAGACAGACAGACAGAGACAGAGACAGAGGGGGAACAGAAAGAGAGGGAAGAAGAGAGTGGAGAGAGAGGGAAGAAGAGAAGGAGAGAGGGGGAAGAGAGACATTCCACTCAGTAGTTGTCAGGAAAAGCAAATTGAGATCACAATGAATGGACATGAAGGTAAATTCAGCAGGCTTAGGCTGTTCAAACAGACATAAAGGCCTGACTTCTGAACTGGCCGTTGGAGTACTCTGCCTGAGGAGAGGCTTGTTCTATGCCTGAGGCCTTGGGCCATACTGTAAACTTGACCAGACAGGTTTGTGCCTACTAGTACTATTATGATACACCTCTGGGTTTGCTCCAGTGTTGAGGAGGTGAGATGAAGTGAGACAGCATAGCTGCTAGTCACATAGGCACTGGGGGAAAAAAATCTGCCATCACCCATTCTTCCTTGAAGAATTAGGCACATCCTCATGAGATTCCCCAGGGAAAGGATCCCTGGAAGCTTGTGATTTTTTCTGAACTTTGCCCAGGTGTATTTTTCCCTTGCTGCTTTTAGTCTGAATCCTATCCCTGTAATAAGTCGCAGCCGTGAGTATAATCCATGAATGCAATTGTTTTTTAAAAATCAAAGTTTGAAAGTGCTAGTAGGAATCCCTAATGCAATTAGATAATCCTCCATACCAGACTGAATGGCTGAAAAGAAGAGATTTCAACCATATCTAGTCAGGAATAAAAGCACCTGGTATTTTTATAAATTGCTGTTCTGAATACAAAATAGTACATACAACTCTTATGAAAAACTGTTCCACAGATTCTTACAAAGTTAACTATACTTCATCATATGGCCAGCTAATAGCACTTCTGTTCTCCTGCCTCAGTTTCCATGTACCAAGATTACAGGTGTGTGCCATCAATGTACACGCTGCTTTGTAATTATCAGCTTGTCTGTTTCCCCCTTCCATGTTGGGTTGTAATGCACATAAAACAATTTTATTCAACCTCCAATTCTGTCACAACAGTGTTCAGCACAGAGTAGGGAGTTTGCCAAGGCATCCTGACTAAATGAATGGCAGGGGTCTGCACAGCTGGGTCATATTACACCCCTCACAACCTACTTTGTCCCTATAAGGTAAATTCCTACTTCTCGGTATCTTGAGCACCAAAGCAACCAAACAACTCTCACCAGAGAAGTATTAGAGTTGCTACATGTTTCTTCACTCTGCTTTCTCTCATTTTGTAGGACCTCAATAACTTAAATGTGGTGAAGAAGATTTCTTTGACATAAATTGATATAGATAGCTATGTGTTCAGATGACAGAATGTAGAATAAAACACCTTTTATGTGTATTATAGTATATATTATTCTTTATGTGTATTATATTAAATATTATATTGTGTGTAATATATGTATATAATATATGTATATTACATGTAAAGCTACTATATATATTACACATAAATGCTTGCACTTGGGCAAGGCTCAACAAAGGCAAGTTCTCCTTTATATTCACTGTGTCCACTTCCCAGCCCATCTGTGTCAAGTGCAGTCATTTCATGGAGAGCACAGGGAAGATTGTTTCACACAGCTAGCATCTAAGAAGAGGACTAGTAGCAGAGCAAGGTGATCTGTGTTCTTAGGCCACTCATCTTGCCCATTGGGCAAGGTAAAAATCCTTTAGTGTTTCTGTACCGAGGCCCCTCAAACAGTCACCTCTGAGATTATCCTGTCAGCCATCTATGATGGATAGAAGAGCCTTCTCAGCCATCTCTGCTCTTGTGCTCTGACTGCACAAGAAGGACCATTATTTTTCATCTCAGTTCTGTCATCCGTGCCCCTCAGTTGTCCCCTGGTGCTTCCTTTTACTCAGCTATTTGATGAAAGGTCTGAAAGCCAGGAGACCACAGATTCCAGCTTCATTTGGGCTGTGATTTCTCACCTATTGAAACTGTTATATTTGGCTGTCGTTCCAGCAGCTGGCTTCCCCCTGTTCTTTTTATTTCTCTTGTTTGCTTTACAAATTAGAGAGAAAAAATTTCCCCTCATTTTTTTTTATTTCTGTCATGGGGCTGAGAGCTGGGCAGAAGCTGGTTTTCTATTGTATCTTTCTAGATGCACAAAGACAAGAACTCTAAGGGAATGGTAAAATTTGCTTTTAAGATTAAGTACCTGCTGGGATTATACCTGCTGGGTTTCCAGGCTGTAAATAAATACTGAACTAGTGGTTATTTCACCAGGATTTTAACTACAAGCTCATTTACTTCAGTGAAATTCTAAGTGAGAGTCATTTTTAAAATGACTAGTGAAGAGAGACTTCAAACTCTGCATTCTAAGCAAATGGTATAGGCTCCCAAGGCCATCCACCATCTGCCAGCGATGTGTCTAAATTGCCACTACTCAAATCCCACTCCAGTAAACAACATTAACCAAAAGGTTCACTTTGCTGAATCATTTTCAAGTAATGAAAACTGGTCCGCTTTGACATTCAGTGTGGCAAAGAGGGAAAAACACCATTGGAGAGGAGAGATGGCTTGAGCTTCAGTAATTTGAAGAAAAGTATAAGGATTAATAATAAAATCATAACAACTAACATTGCATCCTGGGCCCTAGGCTTATTAGCATTATACCAAAAATCACTTAGTTTAATTCTCAACCCAACCCTTTCAGGTAAATTTTCACATTACCTAGTTGTGCAGACAACAAAAGTGAGAGGACGTCATTGATTTATCTACACTTACACAGATAATAAAGGGCAGGACAAGGACTTAAAATCTTGTTCTGTCTAAAACCTGCAAGTATGTTCTCCTTACCAGTGGTCTATTTAAGCAGCCGCTGAAGTGCTTGCTAATAATAGATAACCTAGGCTTCTTCCTTAGCGATGCTGATTCTGAAAGTGAAACGTGAGAGTAAAAGAGTTTTGCTGGGCACAATGTAGCTTCTACTCTCCAGTGACCCCTGAGTTCTGGGGTCTTCTATATGTAGAAAATTGCAGAAATATTTTCTAGATCATTGCCGCAAATAGAGAAAAGGCTAGGTTTTGAGCTAAAGATATTATCTGAGTAAACCACTTGATGTTGCTTCTCAATTTTATTTATCTAAAACTAATGTCAGAACATATGTCCCTATGTCCTTTAGGATTGTGTGAATGTCAGAAAAGACAATGCAATAAGAAGAGTAATGGAAATACTAGAATGCTAGATGATACAAAGCATGCATTGATTACCATAGTATTCTATTTATCTTCCCATGTGCACCAAATGCTCTACCCACATCTTGGATACTGGTTTTTACTATTTTTGTGCAAATGTCAGCCCCCACATCTACTCACAGTACCTTTCTTTCCATCAACCAGCACCAGGGTCCCTTACCAAGTGAGGCTACCTTGTCATCGGAGATTTACTCCTGTGGAAGGAAGCCTTTGTCTGAAAGCAGAAGGAAGAGGAACCAGATTCCTGGCTCAGATCCGGACAATTTGAGGCATAATCTACCCACCAGCCTTGCTCTGTAGGATCCTGACTTTGAGAGTTTTGTCCTTGCAGGCCCTTTTCCATTCTGCCATCTTACCTTGCTCATATCCTCACCAGTCTGAGAGTCCTTCTTGAGAAAAGGACTTCTACTTAAGATCTAGTTAAGATCTGTTTCTGGGAAGCTGACCTCTAGTATTTTCTTCAGAAGTGTCGGAGAAGGGCCCTTCTCTCAGTTCCCAATAATATTAGCATTCTCACCCCTCCCTCTTTGTCTTCCCTCTCACAAAGCTCAATTTAGTGATTATGAAGCCCTGAGCTTCCACATTTTTTCTCTCCCTTTCAAGTGATGATAAAGCTGTATGAATGAGGGAAGACTGGGGACAAAGCCAAGAGTAGATCATTTGCTTGTTCCCTGAAATGATGAATGGAATAGGAGAAATTGATAGGGTGGTGCTAATTAATGTCTTATTATTCCACTCCACTCAGCATGCCTGATTGCTTTTTACTCATTAGTTTTCAGTGGTCAACATTTTCTCAAGAGCAACTTCTGGTATTATAACTTTTTGTTTGCTTTTATTCTCCTCTGAGGGGCCCTCAAAATATGACTCCATGGTTTTCTAACTCATCTCTTCATGCCTGTTATCCTGAGCTGGACTTGATTTGTTTGGTATATGGGAAGTCACAGCCACTGAAATTATTGGATGAAGAATTGAGAACTCCAACTAATGATTAGCCTTTTGAGCAAAATTTTGTTGAAGGTCAAACCTGCCGCGGACCGGGTTCTGTCGGGACGACGGAGGATACCTAGGGGAGGAACCTGGAATAGGACGGGGAGATGGCAAACAGACAACTCACACACATTAGGAGTGGATGCTGAGTGCTGAGTGCGATTTAATGCAGAGGATAACAAACTTTTATAGCAAAAGTCTCCATAAGAAAGGGCAAAAGGTTACATAATCTTGCTGCAGGGCTTCATTCTTGGGTGGTCACCAACTGGTCGCCTGATAGGCACTTGTTTCCAGCTTTACCTCTATTTTTAAGAAATACAATGGGTTTCGATGATTGTCACCAATTAACCACTACTTTTTTCTATAGAGGCCTTAACTGTCCCATTAAGATCTTTCCTGTTCCTTCTTTAATAGTAAGCACCAAGGAGACTTAGATTTAGCAAGTCTCTTAGTAAATGAGGAAGTTCTTTCTCCTAAGTAGTTATCTCAGCAATTGCCATACATTCTTTCTGTTCTAGCCGTGCCTACAACTTTTTGTAAATTTCTTACAATTCCTTCTGCTGGAGTGACTTTGTGAAACCCCCAATACTTTTATATTTACTTATAACTTGTCTACTAGCCTCCATAAGAGGGGTTTCAGGGTAGCACTGAACTCTGGTGAGTTAGTCATATTTTTAAGACACTCATCAGATATTGGAGTCGTCAACACTCTTAAGAAAGAGCTTTGAATAAGGGAACGTTGACAATGAGTAAGTACAATGAACAGTAGAAACAGTAAAAGATTAATAGGCACTCTTTATGAGGAGAAGAAAGACAGAAACACATCTTTTCCCAGGGGTTTTTCCAGCCTTTTCCCAGGAGTAGGCCTCTTAGAAGCCCTATTCTCCAAGGTAGACTTCGGTGAAGTCCCAAAACTTGGAGATAGGTTTCTGTAAAGCCCCATTCTCTGAGGTAGACTTCGGTGAAGTCCCAAAACTCAGAGATGGGTCTCGAGGCCCCTATCATGGTCTGATAGATGGTTTCCCATGCTAAGCAGACTCTACTGGGGTCGGCGTGGCACAAACCTTTACAATCTTTAATTGAGCTTTGTGAGAAGAAAGACAATGCAAATATTTCTCAAAATGTGATGGTTCTTTTGGCATGTTTTATTTGTCCAAGCTATAGGAGCAAAATTTCTTTTTAAAAAAAATCAGACACTGAAACTCATAGTTAGTACTTCTTTTTGCCTAAATACTGAACCGCTATAGGCCCAAAATAGTGGTAAGGGACTATTTTAAAGAACATATTGACACAGTAATCTTAAAATGAATGTTACCAACTGCTTCATCTCATATATTTAGCAAAAATCTGTTTACATTGTTTTGCTGCTCTTTTGAATAAAATCTGAATGATTTTATCATCTTTTTAAGTATCAGATAATCTTTATTTTGACAAATGTTCTTATTGGCCCAAGATTTCAAACCTTAGTCACTAGAGTAAGGGAAAATAGTCATTTTCATGCCAACAAAAAATACAATTCTAGGGCTTCCCAGATAGCAGAATCACCATATACCCCAATTAACTTCCTGGCACTTGCTATATGATACTAAAATAACTGGTTGAAAATTAAAACATTCAGCCCTCCAACATTTTTTTCTGCTGCACATTGGCTAAGTGATAGGGTGAGTGTATTTTACTTCTATTAACTAACTTTTTAAATTAATGACCTAGGCAACTAGACAGAATTGGCCTGGAAAGAAAGACTGACAATGGAAAAGAGGATCACCTTTCAGATTGGATAAAGATAACTAAAACTCCTATAAATAATGCTAACTCAGGATCTAAGAAAAGAAGTTATTTAAAACTTACTAGGAAAGAAAAAACATGAAGTCCATGGGTGAAGATAAAACATCAACACTTTTAGATACATTGAGTTAAAAAGACTGAATCCCATGAGTAAATCCCTCTTGAGTAAAAATGTTAATGATGGTTATAAACATGTAATTGTAATGTGAAAATAATAAGACTATACAATGCTACATATATGATAAAATTGGTGTATAATATTGAATATAATTGAATATTACTTTCACTTTTGTGTTAGAATATATGCAAAAATGCCAACATTTCAAAATTTATGTCTTCCAAACTTGATATAATATAATTAAATGTCTCACGAAACATAAAAATAATTTCTATTTTTTAGTGCTGTACATGGAAGGTAGGACCTTACACAGGCTGATAAGACTCTACCACTGACCTGTAGCCCAAACCACATTTGTTATAAAATATGTATTTAGGCTACTGCACAGAGCTATGGATTGGAGCTGCATCTTGCCAATATCAGCCATTAGATACACAGGACATAACTGCTAATGACTTTCTTCTTCAAGATTTGGAGGAAACTCAAGAGACAACAGCAGGCTTTCCTCAAACTGCTGGATCATAAATACTTACTTGATGTTTTAATTTAGATATTCAGAAAAGTTAGACTCTAGTTTGAAAAAGTTTTATTGATACACTATTTTTTCTGCTTCATTTTGTTGTATCACCTTCATTTGGTTTAATGCTGTTGTTGTTATAGTTTTGATTTTGATAGTGTCGTTTTGTTTCCTTGACACAGGGCTTGCCATGTAACCAGTGCTTGAATTCAGTAGGTATACTAGGTTGACTTTCAACTGGTGATCTTATTATCTCAACCTTCTGAAAGCTGGAAATACAGAAATGTGTCACCACTACTAGCTACTATTTTCTGCTATTTGCAAATAGAATGGAGCTATGATAAATGCTATCTGGGTCTAACTAATCAAATATAAAATTAATATCACCAAGTATAAATGAATATTCTGAGTTATAAAGTAGTTATAGAAAAGTGAACTAATTAAAACTGAAGATGTTCAAAATAATCTCACAGATGGGTATAAGGGGACTTTCTATGCCTTTAATAATTTCAGAAAAATAACATCTTCAGGGACAAATGTGAGAATTTATGAGAGAACTACTAGAGATGAAGATTATAGACTTCATTATCTTCATTGAAACAAAACCAAAGGAACAGGACATCTGAATACATCACACTCCTTCCATTCAGCTAAAAAATGAGTTGTTACACCCACACAGCCATTGGTTACTGCTTGCTGGACTATAATACAAGTATCATCTTTATCCATTTTCATCAGTTATCAACTAGGTGGATAAATTTTCCTGTCCTAGAAACTAGAAGAAAGTATTTGTTATCTTATTTTCCTTCATGAATAAAGATTTCAAAAAATCCAAGTATCCTAGTTAAGAGTGTGGTAGGGAGGTGGGGGGTGGAAGGGTGGAGAGGGGAAAGGATGGGAAGGGGAAACAAAGGAGGAGGCAACAATGCTTGATAAGAAATGTACTCATTATCTTGCCCATGTAATTGTAACCCCTCTGTATGGTATTTTCACAATAATAATAATAATAATAATAATAACAATAATAATAATAAAAAGAATAATAATATAAATCTCTTTTCTAATTTTTATTAAAACTAAACTTTGATGAATCACATCTAGGAATGTAATGAGACTTTCCTTGGGTGAATATGAATCTCAGAAGTAATTTTTTACTTTCCATAGAGAGATATTTAAAAACTACTGGACAAGTGTTGGACTATCCTACTACTTTTGTTCCATACATTGTGGATTCTGATCATCTACACGTCAGAAAGCCAATGACTTCCTGATAATCATGTTACTGCTCCCTTGGCTTTACAGGGCCAGTCTCTCCCTGTGATGGAGAAAGAGGTCACCCTAGAATATATACTACCAATGCCAAATTGCTTAGGAAGTAATAACTTCCAGCCAGGAAACAAAGACTCAATAGAAAGGTTGTTAGTTTTGAGCAGTCCAGGATCTAGCAAGACCAGAACTGCATAGACTGGAAACAGCTGGAGCATTTGGAGGAGGAATGAGAACAATGGCTTGCCATCATCCATGTGAAGCCAAACTGGGACATGGCAGGGGACAAGTCCAACTGGACCTGTCTGTATGTGTCCTGGGATGTCCAGTTTGTCTGTGTTATATTCTGTGTTATATTTTCTCTGTGTAGTAGTTTTAGTACCTCCTAAATAAGTTTATTTTGTGCAAGTATTACTTCCATCTTGTTTACTTTCCATGTATTATCATGGGAGGAGAAAACAGCATACTCTAGATTTTGTTTATTACCTCACAGCTAAGTACTTGATCTGCTTTCTGGCCTGTGGAGACCAGAATGAGATCATCTGTGGGGCTGATTCTTTGTCTTCTATATGTTATAAAGCCATTTGTCTCCTGCCTTGGCTGTGATTACATGCCTAGAGACTCAAGGTATCCTGATCCTTCCATGTCTACAGGGGACAGCAGGGATTGGGAGACATCAGAACTCACTTGGCAACTATGTTACCACTAAATTTTCATGGTGACAACTTTGACCCATAGCATATAGAAGTCAATGGACAAATGCTCTCTTCCCAACAGACTGTTAGAGAAACAATCTCTTCATCTAATATCTCTGGATATTTAAAAAAATTGCTTTCCATTAATACCAATAGCATCCTGCTTATATTTTTTCTCCCTCATTCTTGCTCCCTTGGGATTGCATTTCCCCCAATGAAATGTTGGCAGAGCACTGGGCCTTGAGTTCTGTTTGCAGAGACACTGAAGAGAAACCATAATCCCCAAACTCCATCCTGGGGAGAAAGAGGAGATGAAATAAGAGATGTCAGCAGATGAAAAGGAGGAATAGTTAGAATCCTACACAGAGCCAGGCTGCCCAGACTCAAATTCTGATCCCACTATTTACTAGCTGTGTTAATATTCATACGTTCCAAATCTATAGAAACAGTGTAACAGTATATCCTGACCCACAGGGTTACTGTCATGACTGAAGGAGCTAATTAACAAAACAGCTCTTTAGTGCATGGTAAAAGCTATATCTGTAGTATAAACAGCCATTATCATTATCACCATTATTAATATCATTATTTTAATCATTTTAAGGTCATAATGGTGAAGAATGAGAAAAAGAGGCAGAATGGAAAGTACAAGATGAGGTTCTAATCTTAAATTCTGTCTCTTACTACCCAAAGGAACAGTAGTAGATGTTATAATCCAAGGATAACTAGTTGGGTTTGGGAAGACTGAAGAATGCCCTTGTTTCCTCAAGCACAACATAGGGAAGTTGACTCAAGAAACATTCAGATTATGAAGCCAAGTGTGATATAATTTCAGCAGTCAGGGGAATGCGGAAGGAGGATTGTGAGTTTGAAGCTAGCCTAGACTATATAACAAGACTCTGCTGAAGGGAGGAAAGAACAAAAGAGAGAGAGAAATTAAGAAAGAAAGAAATTAAGGTAGAAAGAAAGAAAGAAAGAAAGAAAGAAAGAAAGAAAGAAAGAAAGAAAGAAAGAAAGAAAGAAGAAGGAAGGAAAGGAGGAAGGAAAGAAGGAAGGAAGGAAGGAAGGAAGGAACAAATGAAGAGATGGAGGGAGAGAGGGAGAGAGGGAGAAAGAAAGAAAGAAAGAATGAAAGAAAGAAAGAAAGAAAGAAAGAAAGAAAGAAAGAGAAAGAAAGAAAGAAAGAAAGAGAAAGAATGAAAGAAAGAAAGAAAGAAAGAAAGAAAGAAAGAAAGAAAGAAAGAAAGGAAGGAAGGAAGGAAGGAAGGAAGGAAGGAAGCAGGAAGGAAGGAAGGAAAGAAAAGAAAGAAAGAAAGAAAGAAAGAAAGAAAGAAAGAAAGAAAGAAAGAAAGAAAGAAAGAAAGAAAAGAAAAGAAAAGGGAAGGAAGGAAGGAAGGAGGGAGAAGGGATGGAGAGAGGTAACTTGAGGGATGAGGTTGGTATAAATTGAGGAAAGAATAATGAAAGGGATGACAGTGATCAAAATGTATTGTACTCAAAAATTGGCATGTTGAATTGAAATCCCTTTGTACAACTACTTAAAAATATTTTTAATGAAAAAGGAGGACAAAGAAGAGATGGGAAGGGAAGAAAAAGAAAGGAAAAGAATGGAAAGGCAAGGCAGGAAAGGAAAGAGAAAAAAGGAAAAGGAAGTAATAAGCACACATCTAATTTGGCTCTAGTGTTGGTGTGGAGGAAATGGGACATCCTGCTGTGTGTATTCTGCATGTTTTACATAAGGAATACTCATAACAAGAATTGATGAATGAGATTATATTAATTTAAAAGCTTTTGCACATCAAAGGAAGCAATCACTAGAATGAAGACATAGCCTACAGAAGAGAAAAATATCTTTGCCAACTTTTCATTGGACGGAATATAAATATCCACCATGTCCAAAGAGCTCAAAATTAAACAACCCAATTTTTAAAATGCACAAAAAATCAAACAGCTCACAAAAGGAATACAAATGGCTAACAAATACATGGAAAAAATGTTCAACATCTTTACCATAAAGGAAATGCAAATAGGAATAGAAAGTCTAAATTTAAATATAGCAATAGTATACAACAAGTAGGAATACATATAAATATTTTATATAAAGATATATATAAAATTGTATACACATATATAATATATATAACAAACAGGAATAAAAAGTTTCTAAATCTAAATATAACAATAATATGACATGATTGTAACAGGGAAACTATTTGGAATAGAATCAGAGGGAAGAGGAGGGGAAATGAGGAGAGTGGCAGGAGATAAAGATAATCAAAGTGCACTATATATATATATATATATATATATATGAAAATGGCATAATAAAATCTACAAAAATGGGGCAGAGGGAGGGTTAAGAAAAAATCATATAGACAAAGTAACTTTGTCATATATACTTTACATATATACTACATATATGTAATATCACAATGAAACTCTTTTGTGCGAATAAGTCATACTAGTAGAAAATATTGTTTTTTGTTGATTGTGGGGCTTGAACTCAGGGTCTGGGCAGTATCCCTTAGCCTCTTTGTGCTCAAAGCTAGTACTCTACCACTTGAGCCACAGTGTCACTCCCAGTTTTTGAACGGCTAATTGGAGTTAAGAGTGTCACAGATTTGCAATTCTTTTATGGCTAGAGAGGTTGGGCATTTCTTCATGTGTCTATTGGCCATCCTTCTTTCCTCTTCAGAGAAGTATATATCTGAGACAAGCAGAAAAGGTCAGATAAGTTGATGTTAGGGAAATGAACCCTAAGATATGTATTCAAATGTTTTTTTTCTTTCTTGCAATTGTTTCTAACACATATATAAGATTATTTCTTTGTTGCTTTGTATGTCCCTCCCCCATGGTATAACCCCTGCTTTCACTGTATTTGATGTTGTTATAATTTGTCGAGGGGAAGGGAAAAAACAAATCGTTTAAGTAGGGATACAGGTGGACCCATTGCAACAATGAGACGTACAAGTCGTTATGTGGAAAACGAACTTTACAACTTTGGTGGGGGGGGAGGGCTTGGCGGGGGGGGGGGGGGGGGGGGGGGGGGAGGATGGGATGGGATGGGAAGGGGAAACAAAGGAGGAGGCTACAATGCTTGATAAGAAATGTACTCATTATCTTGCCCATGTAATTGTAACCCCTCTGTACAGTATTTTCACAATAGAAAAAAAAAGTAATGTTAAAAAAAATAAATAAAGAGTCTCACAGAGACTTTCCTGCCTGGGCTGGCTTTGAACCGAAATCCTCAGATCTCAGCCTCCTGAGTAGCAAGGATGACAGGCATGAGCTACCAGAGCCCGGCTAGAAAACACTTTTTTTTCCCCTGGGTCTTGAACTCAGGCCCTAGGCACTGTCCCTGAGCTTCTTTTGCTAGCACTCTACCACTTGAGCCATAGTGCCACTCCTAGCTTTTTTTTTTTCTGTTTATGTGGTACTCAAACCCAGGCTTCATGCATGCCAGGCAAGCACTCTACCACTAGATCACACTCCCAGCCCTAGAAAAGATTTTTAATGGAATACAGAGGAGCAATATTGTCAAGAGCCAAGGTCAAAGAATGGATTAAGGCCCAGGGCTATAACGAATTCTGAGAAGCTGGGCGCTCACTGGTAGCTCACACCTATAATCCTAGCTACTCAGGAGGTTGAGAGCTGAGGATCACAGTTTAAAGCAACCTTGGCAAGAAAGTGTGAGACTCATCTCCAATTAACTACAAGAATACTGGAAGGAACGCTGTGATTCAAAGTATTAGAGCACAAGCCTTAAGCAAAACAGCTCAGGTACAGCACCCAGGCCCTGAGTTCAAGCCCCACAACCAACCAAAAAAAAAAGAATTCTTAGAGACTGAGGGGACCCGAAGATTCTTCAAGAATTGTACAGGACTATACTAAGACCTTGTCTTAAGAGATAAGCAATGGTGAGCACTGTAGTTTTCAATCTGGGAAGCAATGAAATAAAACCAGATTTCAGCAGAGTCCAGCACTGTATACTCACTGGAGTATTCCAAGGAAAAGAGATCACTTCAAAAGAGAATATTTAGTGATTGGAAAATAATACCAGGTCAGAACTACATTCCCTCTCACATCAACCAAGTGGCTTGTGCTTCGCCCTAAATGCAGATACCAAAGTGATGGGAAGAGGGAATTTTTAAGATAGAATACAATTGCTGAAAAGAAGTGCATCTTTAAGTTAATTTTTACCCAAAAAGCATATTGTAAACTGATCTATAGTTCCCTAGAAATTTTAAGCTTAACCCTCCCATCTCTTCTTCATCAGAAAGAAGAGCTCTGGTGCTTACTGATATCAATGATATATCATAAAGGAAGTAATATTATTTCTATACATTGAAAAAAACCTCTCAGAAATAATTGGAGGCAAAATTGTAGAATTCATAGTGTTTATTTTATGACAACCAAACTCTAGGAATTATAACATAGAGTTTTAAAGTCTCTATAATAAAATATCATCATCTATTGCTATTATTCATCTAAGGATTCTTCCATTTACTATTATCATTCCTGTCCTAAAGAAAAGATTGGAAGTGGAAAAGATGGACCCTGATATTTAATTTGTTTGAAACTAGAAAAGGGAAGGGCCAGCTGCCTGTGTTTAAGATAGGTAGTGTATTCTGTCCAGTTCTGAGTAAATAGAGCAGTTCCTAAGGTCAAACAAGTACAGAAGCTCAAGCGTGAATAATTAATAAGGATGTATAAGATGTCAGAACTCACATTGGCTGGATTTGCCAAGATATAGATAAATTGGAATCTGACAAAAACAAATTGTGCTTAATAGTCCTTTAAACATGTGATTCCTGAAGCATTACGCATTGCTTTGGTTGTCCCTTGTCCAACTTCTTCTGTCTTAATTTATAGTTGACAAAGACTAGGGGAAAAATGCTTGAACTTCAGTAATAAAATCAGAAACAAAATCACTTACTTTATCACATATTTAATGTATTTCTCCACCATATATATATATATATATATATATATATATATATATATACACATATATATTCTTTCTAATCTCTCTATTGGGGATGACACATAAAGTATCATTTAGTTTCAGCTGAGAAAGCATCTTCCAGAGCTAACCCTGGCCTCAGCAACACAGAGTGAATCATCCTTGCTAACTTTCTTGCTTAAGTGAGAGTGATAGGTGATAGAAATTCACCTCACATAGATCAAGGAAATAAAATACCCTCTGTTACCTCAAAGTAGAAATTCCCAAGACCAGACATACTTTTGCACTAGGCAAAGTGTGTAGCCAAGGAAGAATTAATTACATTGCTATATAATTCTGTATTCCTCCAAGTTTTCATTCATTGGACATCCAAACTTATAAATATTATTTAACTGCCTTTTTGAGATTGTACAGCTATGGTCTTCCTTCAACAACAGAGGTGCCCACTTAGAGGAAACATGAGTAACCTAAGTCATTTGAAAGCAGTATTGTTCAAATAAACTCTTCCCACCCCACCCCTTGAGAGGAAAGCAGTACTAAAATTAAATTTGAATCTAAGTGTAAGTGGGTCCAAATTTTGAAACTCTGACTCTTCTCAATTAAATGATGTCTTCAGAGTGAGTCTGTTATGGTGCTATGTGCTCCTGTGTGTGACATCATTCTAATTACATTCTTCTTTAGACCCTCGACACAATAGCCAAACATCTAATTAATATTATTAAGAAAACTTACATAGAACTTGAAAACAAGCAAAATAAAGCACAAATAAGACATTGTCCTGTGTTTAAATAAAGGAAAGAAACTATAAGACTGAAAATAGAGTGGGAAAGAAGGCAGTTTACAAATAATCAAACACTATGTATAAATACTGTATTAAAAATAACATTTCTTGATAAAGTTGGAAGTTCCAGTCACTGTGAAAACAATGTATTATTCAATAAATCATACTGGGACAAATTACCAATCATTTGTATGATTTTAAAATAGTTTAGATATTATACTTTGTCAAACAAAGTACAAACATATTAATGATATGTATTATATGCATAATTATAATGATATATTATAATTATATTTTATAATTATAATCATATGTACAATATTACATATTATAAATGTAAAACCAAACCTTAAAATATTAACAGAGCATAAAAGTAGAAATTTGTGTAATCATATGTGGAGAAGGCCTTTATAAGGATTTTGACAAAAAATAGAAACTATTTTTTAGAATTTTATTAGTATATATCAATAGTACAAAAGGGTTTTGTTGTAATGATTCCATAGATTTATAAAGTATACTTCAAACAATTTCAACTCTTTTATCAGATTTCCTTTTCTTTTTTGTCCCTCCTTTTCTTTTCAAGCTAGAAAACATTTTTAAAAGATATTGTTAAATTTGATTGTATATAACTTAGAACTTCTGTGTATATCAAAGATTTGCTCAGAGAAATTAAAGCAATACAAAAAAATCAAGGATAAGAAATTTGAGGGCAAAGTCAGGTTCAGGAAAAATGGGGAAGAACGTCTAAAGGGGTGACATTGATCAAGATTTGTTGTATTCATATACTACTTTGTTGAATGGCAACTCCTGTGAGCAACTACTTAAAGATAAAAATAAAATTTAAAAAAATTTGCTATGCACTCGCCTTCAGCTGAAGAGCTGAGGGACAGCACCCAGGCCCAGAGTTCAAGCCCCACGGCCGACAAAAAAAAAAAAAAAAATTTGCTATGTAGAATGAGAAGACAATGAGCTACTAAAAACCTTTGAGAAACAAATTAGAGAAATGCACCAGTAGATTAAGTTATAAATAAAATGGAAAAACAAAAGATGAAAACAACCAGTATATAAACATTTTAAAAAGGTAAGAAACAGTAATAATCATTGAAACAATAATGAGATGCTATTTTCCTATCAAATAAGCAATGTTTTTTAAAGCTAAATTTTGGAGGTGGATAAATGGTCTGTCTAAGGACTATAAATTATTGGGCAGTGTGTATAGGAAAATCTAGAATAGTTCTTACCCCTTTTCCCAAGCTCTGTCTTCTAGAAATTATGCTAAAAGAGTAGATATACATGATAATTTAATAATATATGTCTAAGAATCACAGAGCAGATTGGCTCTTTAAACTCCATTACAAATTCTGGGTAGCATATTTCTGTCAATAAGTACAGATCCACATAATCAATTTTAATGCCTCATAATATTGTGCTTGATGGATGTATAATAAATTCTGTGTTTATTTCTGCAATAATAGACATTAAAGGTGCTTTAAGATTGTGTATATATTTTAAAGTCTTTCCAAAACATTTGTAAAATACATGTATTTTAATTATTTTTAATTTCAAAATATATTTAAATATACACAATGAAGAATAATATACATCACTTTATAGCTAAACAAAAGGTTATTATATTAAAATAGGGATATTTAGAATATTCTCTATTTCCTTCCTATTCACTCCACTTGTTTCTAATTTCCTATCAATCTGTTGCTCATTTTGACCAGCATAATCACATATATAATGCTTATGTATATTTGTACATACATAAGAGGGGTAATTTACTCCTTTCTAATTGTGGACAATAATATTAGTGTTATTTGTTTACAACTTTTTTTTGTTAGTCATGGGGCTGGAACTCACAGCCTGGACACTGTCCCTTGGCTTTTCTGTTCAAAGCTAGTACTCGACCACTTTGAGTCGCAGCTCCATTTCTCCTTTTCTGGTAGTTAATTGGAAATAAGAGTCTCATAGATTTTTCTGCTTGGGCTGGCTTCGAACTGTGATCCTCAGATCTCCACCTCCTGAGTAGCCAGGATTACAGGCATGAGCCACCAGCATCCAATTACAATTTTTATATATTGTAGAATAAAATAGGTCACCATGATCATGTAAAAAATTAAGGACTTTGTGTAAAATAAGAAATAAAAGTGTTAATTAGGGGCTGGGAAGGTGGCTCAGAGGTAGAGTGCTTGCTTAGCATGCATGAGGCTCTGGGTTCAATTCCTGAGCACCACATAAGCAGAAAAAGCCAGAAGTGGTGCTGTGGTTCAAGTGGTAGAGTGCTAACCTTGAGCTGAAGAGCTGAGGGACAGTACCCAGGCCCAGAGTTCAGGCCCCACAACCCCCCCCACACACACACACAGTGTTAATTAGAATGGTAATAGCAAGGTGGCAAAATAATGTGGAGGTGAGAAGGAGGGATGGTAGGGGGAAAAGAAAGGAGGAGGCAACAATGCTGGATAGGAATTGTACTCATCACCTTGCTCATGTAACTGTAACCCCTCTATATAGCATTTTTTACAATTAAAACATAAAAAAAGAAGCCCTAGAACTTTCTTCTTCCTATAGAAACACTGATTCACCAGCAATCCATGGGCAAATTCATTTACAAGAAATCTAAGAAGCCGTTAAAAGGCTTCTGTAACTCAAGTAAGCACGAAACCACCTACATCAAAGACAGTGAGAGATTTTGTAGCACTTTCCCACCAAAGTTCCTCCCCTGGCACAATGCTGTGCATCCGAGAGGCACCACTGGCTGCTCTCTGGGAAGGGAATGAGATCAGACCCTTCATCTACCATTCTAGCTGTTTGAGGGAAACTGCTCAACATAAATTGGCTTCTCTCTTTCCCATCTTGTTGGGCTAGATGGCACACTTGGGAGCCTCAAGACAATTTGGCATACTACTTAATGCTCCCAAGAAGCTAATATAGCTCAAGGGCCTCTCCCACAGAAGAAAAGGAAGAATGAAATATGGAGCCAGGTGTGGCAATACACACTTCTCATTCCAGCACTCAGTAGGCTGATATAAGAAGACTATGAGTTCGATAAGTCTGAGCTACATAGTAATTTCACTACCATTTTGGTTTACATATTGAGACTCTGACTTGGAGTGGAGGGGAGTAACATGCACCCAATATGCAGATGTTTTAGTAGTGAGTAGTTCCTAAGGATCTGGTTCCTCCCTTCCTCTGAAAGCACTAAAATGGCTTAACATATATTAGAGACCTGGGGTACATTAGAGACAGAGAAAGACAGAGAGAGACAGAGACACAGAGAGTGCACAGGGTAGTGCATCAGAGGCATTGTTGTATAAAAGGCAGACACCAGAGAGAGCAAGAGATAAATTTTGATGGGGGGGGGGGAGGGAGAGCAAGGGAGGAAGGGATAAGGAAAGAAAGCAAACCAGTAAATCTTCAGGTTACGTATCTAAATACTAGGCCAATGTAAGACATAGTCACAGGAAAGGCTTGAAAGGACACTATCTCTAGCCAGGTTGACTGGCTGTATAAATTTAGTCTCTAAAGACTGGGAGAAGTAGTTGGCTTCTGCAAATATTAAAGTTATGATGAATATGAAAAAATAGATAAGAGCCCAAAGGAAGAAAACTAATTTCCAAGAGCCAATCTTAAAGAACAAAAATATTGCTTTCAAAATAAGTGATGAAATCCAAAAGTACTTTCAGGACACCACCAAGCAAACTTGCTTACCTATTATGGAATTCTCAGAAGAATAGCGACTAAAGAAAGAACGACAAACAAAGATCCTAAATTGGTGGTGGTGAGGTTTTCAGTGTAAAGGAACTGAACAGTACAAACTATGAGGAATCCTAATGAATCCACACTGAGATACATTATAAATCAAATTGCCAAAATTCAAACACAGAGAATTTTGTAATCTTCAGGAACAAAGTCATTCTTCACCCAGAGGGAATGTTCATAAGATAAGCAGAAACAACCAAACCAAAAGGGGAATGAGATGACACATGCAAAGTTGTGCTAGAAATAAAAGATCCCAACCAAGAATAATACTACATCTGGCAAAATAGCTCTGAAAGTTGAAAATAAGGAAGGCTCAAATTGTAGAGCAAAAGACTAGCCCTTAATTTAATTTTTAAAAAAAGATCTCAAATAAACAATGTATCTTTATGCCTCAAGGAACTAGATAAGAACAAACCAAGCCCAATGCCCACAAAAAGAAAGAATAATAAGATAATAGAGCAGAAATAAATGAAATATAGAATATAAAATAAACCTAAGAATTAGTGTTTCAAAAAGAGTAAGGGAAAAGATAAAATAGCCAGCCACTGCCCATGGTTCACAATTGTAATCTAGCTACTTGGGAGACTGAGATTGTTGAGACTCTTGTTCAAGACCACCCAAGGCAGAAAAGTTTGCAAGATACCTTCTCGATGAAGAAGTAAACTGGTACTGTGGGTATGTTTTCCTAGCAGATGGAAGGCCAAACATGGGTGTATGCCCAAGCACATGCCCACACAGGAAGCAAGACCCTATTTCAAAAATCACTAGCAGAAAATAAAGATGGAGGAGTGGCTCAATGGTTAGAATACTTGCCTAGCAATCACAAGAAACTTTCAGAAGGGAAAGAAAGTGGGGGGGGGGGATGACTCAAACAAAAGAAAAAATAGAATGAGTAGCAATTGTCATGGACTAGGAGAAGATGAAAAACTGTGTATCCTGGCCAGCCAGGATACACAGAGGGACTCTATCCCACCAAAATACAATGTAACAGCATTTTAAATAGCATTTACACTGTAATAGGCATTCTAAGCAATTTAAAGTGCAAAGTATAAGCATTCTAAGCAATTTAAAGTATAAGTACAAAGTATAAAATACATTGGTTACCTAAAAACCATACACCATTTTGCATAAGGGACTGGTTTATCTGAAGAGTTTGTTACCTAAAGAATCCTGGCACAAATCCCCTATGGACGCTCAGGGACAACTGTATTATGTGGTCTATTTTCCTTTCTATTTACTATCTTTACTGTTTAGAACAAGTTTATATATTCATTGCAGTTATTGCCTTTATACAAATACTTTTATATAATACTTTCATCCATTTCTTTAAGACATTGTCTATTGGTTCTCTACTACATGAAGTATAAAAGGTAACCAGGGTCCAAGTGCTGATAGCTCATGCCTGTAGTCCAAGCTACTCAAGAGGCTGAGATTTGAGGATCACAGTTCAAAGCTAGCCTAGGCAAAGACGTCCATGAGACTCATCTCCAAAAAAAATCACCAAAAATCTGGAAGTTGAGCTGTGACTCAAGTAGTAGAGAGCTAGTCTTGAACAAAACAAGATCAGGAACAGCACCTAGGCCCTATGTTCAAGCTCCAGGACCAGCTAAAAGAGAGAGGAGAGAGGAGAAAGAGAGACAGAGACAGAGACAGAGAGCAAGAAAGAGATGGTGCTCTAGAAAGTAGAGGCACATGGAACAAAACAAGAAAAGGTATAATAGGAGTCCCTAGGAAAGGACATACATATCAGAGGACATTAGCACATTTGCAAGTCATTATGAAGTTATTTAGAGCTTCAGTACCCTGTCCAAAATTATAAGAAAGAAAAAGTGAGTAAGACCAAATCGGGGGGTTCTCTCATTATGAGGGGAAAGGGCACAGTAAAGCATAGGCAGGAACATAGTATTAAAAAGACTCCTCAATTTTTTATTGTATTAGATTTGTCTTTTTGGTTTCTTCATGAACTGGGAATTTCTAACAAAATTTTTTGAACATTCAAGGTAGGCATTCCACAACCTAGTTTGAAACTGTTTATTACATTGCCCAAAGTTTTGACTATTTATTTTTCAAACGCATTCAATTATTCTTGGCAACAGAAAAATCAAATGTGGATTTAATTCTACTGACAACCTTAAGATCAAAAAGGCCCTTTCACAGGAGATTCTGGTAACAAAAGAAGCATTGAAATACTGTTGCTTCTAAATGCGATGCTTCCCTTTTCTCTCTGAGTTTTCTCAGCATATCTACCACCCCACAGCCTAGAGAAGCTGCTTCAGCAGTGTCCAGGTGACTGATGTCATGGAAGTGAAATGGCTTGTGGGAGATTTTCCAAGGAACAGGAGAAATAAGAAACATGATTCTAACAGGTTTTTTATTATTATTTAATAAGAACATATTGGTTGAGTAGTACTAGTAGTTATTGACTAACTTCTCTCACCAGTACAAATGAGAAAGCCAAGGTGACATAGTGGGTAAACTAAAGTCTTTCACAGAACATAACTGTGAAAGTTAGGCCATATAAGTTGTTTACCAAGGTGTCACTGAAGGGCCTCAAGAAATAATTATTAGTATTTCTATCATCATAAACTCCCTATTTGCATTGGGCAAAGGGAGAGAATATAGCATAGATATATCAGATATATCTGTAAAATAAAGTCTACATCCTTTTGTCCCTCACTTAGATGGATTATTCACACACACACACACACACACACACACACACACACACACACACACACACAAGTTGATTTAATAAATTTACCTTCATGCAGTGTTGTGATGCTTTACTCATTAATTTGGTAAAGTATGTTGGTAACATCATATGAAGTAACAATACTAAGTATTGTTCAACAGACTCCTTTGAATAACATCTACAATACACAATACTGTAGCCCAATATGATTAAGCAATACAAAGTTAAATAATAAACAGCAGAGGAAGAAATGATTTAAGAGGCATAGGTCGAGGGAGAAGTGCACATTTTTAGATGAAATTTGAAAAAGAAAAGGTGAGTAAATGAAGCAGAGAGACACTAGAACACTACTTTACTTGGGAGAAGATATACACAAGGTCTCTCTTTAGCCAATTTACTGCATTCCCTGGTTTCCAATTAGAACATTAAATGCATCAGCATCTCCAATAACATGAATGTTAATGATGATCATTGCTGAGACACAAAAGACCACTTAATTACCCTTTGGGAGAGTAAATGCCATCATTACCAAGAATTGTTGAAGTCATATAAAAGTTGAAAAATATAATAAGTCGCAGCTGGCTAATACTGAAGATATATGCTCCTCTTCCATAAGGTACAGTTATTGCTGGACACACTGAGCCAATAACTACCTATGTTTCCAGACATGCTGCATTTAAAGGAGGCCAGTGCCTTGTCTAGCAGGAAGAGTAGAGGAGAAATGACACAGAGCATTCCAGACCAAGGTAGATCTTCAGCAGTTGTGCTTCTACTATGATCATTTTCCTTCCTTGAAGCCTGCATGTTGAAAATAGTGATCAAAAAAGTGGAAGCAGATGAGTTCCAGAGTCCCTGTGTGGAAAAAGAAACCAAGGATTGCTGCTTAAGTAACAACACTGGACCAGGCATGAGAGAGAAATGAAGTTGTATGTGCTGAACAATGAATATTTTATTCCTATCACTTCTAATAATATATGACCACCATTGTTAATATATGTTTACTTCTAAAGTTCAAAGCTTTTTTACAGGAATATCTAGTTAGAAAAACACAGGAATTGTAGATGATACAAAGAATGGGTCACAAAATGGGTCAGATGATACAAAATGAATGGGTCAGAAAAATACAACTCTAGTGAAAAAAAACGCATATGCAAAATGGAGAAATGAGAGAAATAAACAAGTTGGTCAACATGCCTGAAGGAAAGACACAATAAAGCTCTATTGGGGGCAGAGCAGTTCTGTGGCTTGAACTTAGGACAAGGTACCATCCCCAAACATTTTTTTTGTTTAAAGCTAGTGCTCTACCACTTGAATCACAGCTTTTTGGTGGTTAATTGGATGTAAGAATCTCACAGACTTTTCTCCCTGGGCTGACTTTGAACTTCAATTCTTAGATCTCAGCATCCTGAGTAGCTAGGATTATAGATTTAAGCTGCCAGGGCCTGAAGGTTTATTTTTAAATGTAGCAGAGAGGGCAAATGAGATAAGGAGACTTTTTTTTTCTGTGCATTGGATTTAGAAGAAGGATATCGTAAGTGTCTTTAGTGAAATCAGTTTTCATGGCGTATTGGTAGAATCAGTCAAACTTCAGTGGATAGAGAACTGAGTTGGAAATGAAACTGAAAGGAAAGGGAAAAGAAACATGGCATTGAAAGAAAAGCTATGAGGGGGTTTCTGAAGGTATAGGAGGGTAGTTAGCAGTGGTTGGATGAGGGAAGCCTCATTTTATTGTGGTTGATTTTGTTTTAGGACTGAAGTGACTGGTAGATAGATGCTACTGGAAGAAACATTACAACAGAAAGGCAATGACTGATGTGTGGGATGAAAGAATTCCCTGAGAAACTAAGAGTCCTCCTACAGAGATTTGGCTGAGAAGGCTGAAAAGGCACCTCTTCTTTTTTTGTTGGTTTCGTTTTTGTCTGTCCTGGGCACCGTCCCTAAGCCCCTTTGTGTTCAAGGCTAGTGCTCCACCACTTGAGCCATAGCACCACTTCTGGCTTTTTCTGTGTAGTTTGTTGGAGAAAAGAGTCTTACTGAGAAAAAAACATGTATTCTGATGCTGCTGGGTGAAATATTTACCAGATGTCTGTTAAATCTAGTTAATCTATGCAGTTATTTAGATCTGCAGATTCTCTGTTGAGTTTTTGCCAAGTTGATCTATCTAGTGGGGATAGTGGTGTGATGAATGGATCAAGAAAATGTGGTATTTATACACAATGGAATTCTATGCCTCCATCAGAAAGAATGATATTGCCCCATTGAAGTGTTAACGCCATTTTTGACCATTTGTTGCTTGTTTAAACTGAAAAGTTAAACCTAAGATAAGCAAATCCTGTGAGCAAACCTAGACCACCAATTATCTCAGCTAGCAGAGCAACACGTGGTGGTAATCCAAACACCTGGTTGTTTGCCTTTATAAGCCTTGTAAATCTTTAGCTTGGGGCTTTCTTCCTAGGCTCCGCTGTGTAGGAGTGTAGGACAAGGTCCTAGCTGAAGCCCATCTAAGTAAAACCTTGCTTTTGCATTTCAGAACGTCTGATTCTCAGTGGTCTTCTTGGTGGGGGTCCTGCAACTTGGGCACTACACCATTTGTTAGCAAATGGAAAGACTTGGAAAAAATTATGTTAAGTGAAGTAAGCCAGGCTCAAAGAAACATAGGTCCCATGGTTTCCCTTATTTGCAATAACTATTATATATCTGAGACAAGCAGATAAGGTCAGATAAGTTGATGTTAGGTGAAATGAACCCCAAAATAAGGACTCAATTTTTTTTTCTTTCTTGCGATTGTTTCTAACATATTTATAAGATGATTTCTTTGTTGCTTTGTATGTCCCTCTCCCACGGTATAACCCCTGCTTTCATTGTAATTGATGGTATAATTTGTGGAGGGGAAGGGAAAAAACGAACTGTTTAAATAGGGATACAGGTGGACTCATTGCAACAATGAGATGTACAAGTCGTTATGTCAAAAAACTTTACAACTTTGGCGGGGGAAGGGGAGGGGGATGGGAAGGGGAAACAAAGGAGGAGGCAACAATGCTTGATAAGAAATGTACTCATTACCTTGCCCATGTAATTGTAACCCCTCTGTACTGTATTTTCACAATTAAAAAAAAAATTTTAAGTCTTACTGTCTTTTCTTCCCAGGCCGGCTTCAAACTGCAATCATGAGATCTCAGTCTCCTTAATAGCTAGGATTTACAGGCAGGAGCCACTGGCACCTGGCAAAAAGGTACCTCTTCTGTCATGTAGTTTTTCTTTTGAAGCTGCCGTTGGTAAATGAAAGGAAGGAAGGAAGGAAGGAAGGAAGGAAGGAAGGAAGGAAGGAAGGAAGGAAGGAAGGAAGGAAGGAAGGAAGGAAGGGAGGAAGGGAGGAAGGAAGGGAGGAAGGGAGAAAGGGAGGGAGGGAGGGAGGGAGGGAGGGAGGGAGAGAGGAAGGGAGGGAGGGAGGAAGGGAGGGAGGGAGGAAGGAAGGAAGGGAGGAAGGGAGGAAGGGAGGAAGGGAGGGAGGGAGGGAGGAAGGAAGGGAGGGAGGGAGGGAGTGAAGGAAGGAAGGGAGGGAGGGAGGAAGGGAGGGAGGGAAGAAGGCAGGAGGGAGGGAGGGAAGATTACCAAGACAAGAAATAAGAAAAACAAAGGCTTATTAAGACAATATGAAAGAAGAATGGAAATAAAGGACAACTAGACAGAAGGGTTTAGTACTGCTGCTGCACCAGGATTGGGCATAAGTTTTTGTGATACTTTACTGATTGGCTGTTCCGTTTTCTTTTTTAATTGTAAAGGTATGTATAGGGGGGGATTACAGTTACACAAATAAGGTAATGAATACATTACTTTTTTTGTTTTGTTTTGTTTTGTCAGTCATGGGGCTTGAACTCTGGGCCTGGGCACTGTCCCTCAGCATTTCAGCTCAAAGCCAGTGCTCTACCACTTGAGCCACTGTGCCACTTCCAGTTTTCTGTTGATTTATTGGAGATAAGAGTTTCACAGACTTTCCTGTCTGGACTGGCTTTGAACTGTGATCCTCAGATCTCAGCCTCGTGAGTAGCTAGGATTGCAGGCGTGAGCCACCAATGCGGGGCTTGAATACATTATTTTTTGAACAGTGTTACCCCTCCTTCATTTTCTTCTGCACTACCCCCCTCTGAGTCCTCTCCTCCACCTCAGGTTGTGAAGTTCATTTCCAAGATGGTGGCTATTGAGTATCACTGTTGCATTGGTTTACCCTTTGTCCCAAGGTTTCTGATTCCCTTTCCCCTCCCCAAATCAGATAAATGTATATACTCACAAGGGATACAGAAATAAAAAACAGTGACAAAATGGAATAAACAAAAGGAGAAAAAAGAAGAAAAAAAGAACTAACTGCAAACAGTACACTAAAAAACAAAACAAAACAAAAAAAACCTCTTGTTTCAATTTCTTGGAGTTCATTTTGATAAATATCATTTTATATGGTTAGATGAACATAGCTATTGAGCTACTGTGATCCTCTGAAAAATTGTTTAAAGAAATAGAAGAAGCAATCCAAAAATTCATATGGCAAAATAGAAGACCCCCACATAGCAAAAACAATCCTTAGCAGGAAGAACATTGCTGAGGGAATTTCAATACCAAACTTCAAACTCTATTACAAAGCCATAGTAACATAAACAGCTTGGCACTGGCACAAGAACAGGCCTGAGGACCAGTGGAATAGAACTGAAGACCCAGAAATGAATCCACAGATAGACCTATAGCCACATATAGCCAAAAACACAGAATGGAAGAAAAACAGCCTCTTCAACAAATGGTACTGGCTGAATTGGCTATACACATGTGATATATACACATGTATAGATCACCCTGTACCGGAATCAATTCCAAGTGGGGTCAATGTAAGACCAGACACCCTGAAAGTATTACAGGAAGAGATAGGGGAAACACTACAGCTCCTTGACAGAGGTCAAAACTTCCTAAAGAAAGATCCCAAAACACAACAAAACAAAGAAAGGCTGTTTCTTTTTGATGGGCATTTTTGATTGGTTATTTTTTCAGAACCTAATTGGTTCATATGAGGTATGTGTGCGAATATCTCACCGGGTCAGCTTTTACTGCCACATAATATCTGGCCCATTTTGCCTGCTTGGCTGCCCTCCACATTCCACCTGGCCCATGATATTTTCCTCATTGCCATGTCACCTCAAAGACAAAAGGCTTTCCTCCACTTCTTCCTTTAAGACATACAAGAAGCAAGAAATGCTGCTGTGGATTTTAGAAGAAATATAGGAGCCTGCTCTCACTAGGGTGGGGATGGGGAGGGGGCATAGAAAATATTAGAAATTATGCTTCAGCCCAAAAGAGAAAGAAATGGGATAATGTCAAATACTATTGAAAATACGTGAAATCCAAAAAGGCTGAAAACTGTAAGAACAGAGAGATAAATGTAGAGTCACATTAAGATATATGTGGGAAATAGAAAAAAATAGAAGAAAAACAACCTATTCATAGATATACATATACTGTCATAGTCCTGATACTTACTTAACAAGTATTAGTTAATTGAGGAAGAAGAAAACTAATCACTATCAAAGAATACAATGTGTCAGAGATTGGAACAGTTTTGCAGAATTTTTCTCATTTGATTACACTTATCAAACTATCAAATCACTATTTTACAAGGTATAATTCTCTCTCTCCCTACCCTCCCCCTTTGTGCCAACACGGGGGCTTGAACTCAGGGCCTGAGTACTATTCTTTAGCTTTTTCACTCAAGATTGGCATTCTACCACTTGAACCACATCTCCACTCCCAGCTTACTAATTAGAAATAAGATTCTCATGGACTTTCTTGTCTGACCTGACTTTGAAATACAACCCTCATATCTTAAGCTCCTGAGTAGCTAGGATTATAGGTATGAGCCTCCAGACTTATCCCCATTTTTTTTAACTTTGGAAAATCTGAGTTCAATCCACAGTTATTAAGTAATAAAGTCTTGACTTCCAGATTTAACTCATAGTCTCATCATTGTTCAAAATAGCTGGTGCTGTGGGCCATGAAGGACCATTCATTTTAGAAACAAACCAGAGTGGATACAGTACTCTCATGTCTTGTTTCCATAGTGTCACAAACGTGAGGGTCTACCTTTTTATCATTCATGAACAGCATACTTAAGCACACTGTGTCCTTAGGTCCATTTCAACATTCACCATGGGAAAAATATTACAAGGAATAATGCGTGAAAAAGAAAAAAGTTATCTTAAAGGAAAACACTGTAAGTTAATCAAAGCACAATTTAGAAGGAAATGGAACTTACGTCACCATCAGTGAACAAAGATAACACATTCTTACTTTATGCCAGATCCTAATATTTGAAATGAGTGCACTGAAAAAGTCTAAACAGTATACTGTTGTCAATTAACACCTATCAAATATTCCAAAATGACTTTGCTTTCCCCCAAACCTACACTGAATTTTAAAACTCCACTTCCATGTTCAGACTGCAAATAAGGTAGGGTTTTTTGGTTTTTGTTTTTTGCTTAATTTGAGTTAACCCCTTTTCATACTGGATTTTGACACTGAAAAAAACACTCCTTTCAAAACTCAGACATTAATATATACAATTTTAACAACATGGAGTTAAGACTTTGGAATCAAAATATTGCATATTCTAACAAAAGTTCACAGTTTTAGGTATCAAAGGAAATCATAATATGCATAATGCACAATAAGCAACATTTGCAAACTCTATGTATGGTGTGGATGCATCTGGTGTAATATTTGATTTGAATACTATCTTTGTGTTATATATTCAGCATCTCAAATAATACCAGCTTTTACAACCCCACTTCAAATAACAAAATATTTAAGATACTCCACTCCATATGTATGATCAAACAAAATTCCAAAACCAAGTCAGCGTAAAAGGAAGAAAATGGTATGAGCTAAGATTAAAAGACTTTCCTGATCTTATTTAAGATATAACTCAGTGCTAGAGTGCATGCTCCCCAACCCCACCCTGTGCCAGTCCTGGTGCTTGAACTCAGCGTGTGGGTGCTGTCCCTGAGCTTCTTTTACTCAAGGCTATCACTCTTTTACTTGAGCCACAGTGCCACTTTCGGCATTTTTGGTAGTTTATTGGAGATAAGAATCTCATAGATTTTAATGACTGTGATGGCTTTGAAACATGATCTTAGATCTCAGCCCCCTGCATAGCTAGGATTACAGGCCTGAGGCACCAGCACCCTGCCAAGAGTGAATGCATTTTATGAGTAAGGCCCATAGTTCAGTCCCAGAACTGAAAAATAAAGACACTCTTTTACTTTAAAAACATATTTTACTTTTTATAAAATTTTGAATATCATTTTATGAAATTCAATACAAAAGAAACCCCCAAAAATAATGATTTCAAATCCAGTTGGCTAGAAAGTATTCTACCTCATTATAGGAAAAAAAAAGTGTAGATATTTCTGTGTGACTTATAGAGATATAAATGGACAAAAAACATTATTACTTTATATATTTTAAATTTTTTGATTTTATCTGTACTTAACAATACAATAGAAATGAAATACAAAACATGCTAATTTTAGAAAAAATGTTTCTCAGCTACTGAAATTAGTCAGAAAGTCCAAGGGGTGGGGGAAACTTAGTGTTGGAAGTATGGCTATTTTTAATCCTTTATTTTGTTTTATATGTATTATCTTTAAATAACTGCAGGAAGGGGTTCCAGTTCAACATGTCAGTTTGATGAGTACAATGTCTCTTGATCAGTCACCCCCTCCATCATTCTTCCTTACCTCTTACAACCGATTATGGCCATTTTTATAACCACTTTTCACTTTTATTTCATACTCCATGATGCAATTGATACATACGTACCATACTTTCTCTTAACTGTCATCTTATTTTTGTTAATTATTATTTATGAGAGGTCAATTTCTTTACCAAATAAATTCTGTCCTATTATAATTATACCCATGGATGAAATGAAAGGTCGCTGACTTCAGTTTCTCCTCCCAGGTTTTCTCCTTTTCTGAGTTCTCTACTTTAATTCATGTCATGACTGGTTGAATTTTTTAACATCAATTTAGTTCTTATAGGAAAGACTCTACAATACTGAATTTTTGTTCACTTTGGGAGTGCCTGCCTCTGCTTTGGGGGCAATTTGGGCAATGCTTTGTCTCTGAATTGAGATTATTCTACTCCTTTTCTGAGCACGGAACATTGCTGTGAAGAAATCTTGAGGCCCATCTGACCTTCCTTTCTTTGAGGTGACATTGACTTCCTGCTTAAATGCCTATATCATTTTTTATCTGTTAAAGTTTGCAATTTCAGATATAAAGCAAGATTACTCAATTCTCTGTTAATCTTCTCTGGTACATGATGTGTTCATTTTCTCTGCAGATTCACTTTTCAGTTTATTTAAGAAACTTTTTTGTTGTTGTTGTTTTTCATCTGTATCTTTGGTAATTTCTCTGCTTTATTTGTCAAATTCTCTAAATCAGAAAAATAAATTATCCTCCTATTGGACATTTCCTTTCCCTGGGTCAGTACATACTACCTGCCTTTTTTAACTCAAATTATTCTCCTAATCGCAAATAGACTGTCATCTATGTTTCTGATGTTTTTTCATTTTGCAGAGGTGTTATTTAGAATTTCAACAAAGAAATTCTAACCATTTCAGCATATCTAAGGAAACAAAGTCAGTATTCTGTAATGAATACCAGGCATTTACAGATAATGATACCAAGTCTGTGCTTTTTAAGCAAAAATAAATAATCTTTCTAATAATGTGAATTGGATCTATTCTTATCTGAAATATTCTTACAATGTTAATTATGATTAAATGTTCTGAATCCAGGATTGTCAGAAACAAAACAAAGACATTCTTCTTAGCTTCTAAGCTAGTGTGCTCTGGTTATCACTTGAAAGGAACTATTCAATACTACTATGAACTAATGATACTAATTATGTACATAAGTCTTTTGTGCCTGAGATCCTGTTTGCCTCTTTAGAAGCCTAGATTTAATTAAAGAACTGGAGTATTACTGTCTTATTTTACAACTGCCAAGTTTTACATCACTTAAAGAAACCACGTTTAAAAATATAGAATGGTTCATCTTTGAAAATGGCTTTCCTAAGATTGTGTATGGATTTTATTTTCTTCAAGGGTTTTTTTTTATTTTTTGGGGGGTCCGGTCGTGGAGCCTGAACTCTGGGCCTGGGCGCTGTCCCTCAGCTCTTCAGCTCTTGAGCCACAGTGCCACTTCTGGCTTTTTTCTTTTTGCTTATGTGGTGCTGAGGAATCGAACCCAGGGCCTCAGGCATGCAAGGCAAGCACTCTACCACTGAGCCACCTTCCCAGCCCCTTCAAGGGTTTTTTTTTAAATAAATAGATGCCCTAAAATAAATTGAAATGGCTATATAGGATCTTTATCTAATACAAAGAATATTGGAAGAATCAACCATCACACAATTGAGGGAAAGTTATTTAAGAGTAGAATGTTAAAGTAAGGTAAAAAAATTATCTATTCCCCTAGTCTACAAATAAAAATACACATTGATGCCCTTATTATTTTTTGAAACAATATTTTTGGGGTGGGTTGTGGGGCTTGAACTCACAGCCTAGGCACTGTCCCTGGGCTCTTTTGTTTAGGCTAGCTCTCTACCACTTTGAGCCACGGCTTCCCTGGTTTCTGAGTGGTAAATTAAAGAGGCTCATGAGGACTTATTCAGGCGGGCTGGCTTCGAACCATGAAACAACATCTTACTATGTAGCTCAGGCTCACCTTGAACTCTGGATCCTTCTGCCTCAACCTACTGAATGCCGGGACTACAGATGGACAGCACCATACCTGGATTCAGGTAAGTATATATGTATGTGTAGGTAGTGAATGTGCATATGTATGTATTTTTATATGTTTGTACTTGTGTTAATATATGTATGTATGCATGTATATTATATATATATATATATATATATATGTACATGTGGGGGTATGTTGTTGTTGAGAATGAAGCCATAGGATCTGGAGAATGCTAGGCAATCACTGTACACTGAACTGCATCTACAACCTATTCTTTCTGCCCCTCTGTCCTTTGTTTCTGTCTTTCTTTCTCTCTATCTTGGTGCTGCTTGCTATGCAAGTGTTCTACCATTTGAACCAGGCCCTATTATTTTTAGTTTGTTTTCCAGATAGGTCTTGTATCTTTGTCCAGGGAGGCCTCAGTCCATGATAATCCTACCTCACCTCCATACCCCTTTTTCTACTCTTTTTTTATACACAAAACTGAGTCAGAGATGCCAAACTATTCTAATTCTAGTTAATTGGTAGGTCTAGGTAAAAAGGCAGTGTTTTTCAGCAAGAGCAAAACCTGAATACAATGCTATAGAGGTGTCAAAAATGTGCACAAATATTTGACAGCCACTTGTACAAATCTGAAATAATTATAAGGACATTAAGTGCTGAAATGATATTACATATATGAATAAACAGGAAGAACTCTATAAGATTTATTCCATACCAATGAGATTTTAGAAACTCTGTTTTTTCTGCTTGACAACCCATTTTGCAATCAGTGTTTACTGCTACTGAGATTGTACCGAATACACAAGAGTGGTTAGACATGCATATATCTACAAATGAGCCACAACCGCAAATTTGTGTCTGTCATCACTGGGTGGCAGTGGCACATTGAGAGTAATGCAGTAGCAGCTGTGAAGTTACAGGACCCTTCCTCTGCCCTTAACACATCTGGGGCTTCCACACAATTCGTGCATCAAATTCCAATTTTCTTCTTATCCACCAAGCAACCAAATTCACAAGCAAATCACAAATAGGATCTTTCCAGAAGAAATGATAGTAGAATCAAGTTTTAAAGAAAGCTAGCTCTTCTGTATCTATGACCCCTCGGCATTTGCTACATTGCTTTCCAATTGAGTTAAATTACACTGCCCTGAACCGATTCAAGTTAGCACAGGTAGGCACATTGCAAGAATGTTTAAATAAATTCTGTCACCACTTTACCTTCATTTAGGTTACAAAACATTACTCTGACATGCTTTGGAGAAAGAGGGAACTTTTCTGGTTCTGCTCTGGTTCTGAGTGTTCAACTTCCCGCTTACTCCCGTCAAGACAGGGCATCACATTTTATCTCGATAATGAACTGTGAAGCAACTTCACCTTGCAGGATTGCTACTCTTCAAAAATGGATTATTGTAGTCCTTGCGGGAACACACTGCTTTTGCTTTTACCTCTCAAATTCACCCCTGGCTCAAAACTGTCTCCTCCATTTTGTGTCACCCTCACTGAGACCCAGTGCTTTCTTAGACACATTGTTATCCGTCAGCTTCTGTGATACTTCTCTTCATCTGAAGCTTCTGTTAAGATGGAAGATTCTTTTCCCCCTGCACAATCATTTGAGACATCTCCCTAACTTACTTAAAAGTTTTCACATAAGCCGGGCGCTGGTGGCTCACGCCTGTAATCCTAGCTACTCAGGAGGCTGAGATCTGAGGATCGCGGTTCAAAGCCAGCCTGGGCAGGAGAGACCGTGAGACTCCTATCTCCAATAAACCACCAGAAAACCGGAAGTGGCGCTGTAGCTCAAGTGGTAGAGCGCTCGCCTTGAGCTGAAGAGCTGAGGGACAGCGCCCAGGCCCAGAGTTCAAGCCTCACGACCGACCAAAAATAAAAAAAAATTAAAAGTTTTCACATAGCTTCAAGTCTCTTCACAAAGAAGTTAGACATTCTTCTTGTCTAGTGTCCTTGCAGTAAACAAAAGACATCAATTTTAAACTGCTGTTGCTAAAATCTATGTTTTCATCCCATAAATAATCTCAGCTTCCACACCAAAAAATCATTAAGTAAAAGAAAAAAAGTCTCTTCACTCTGAGATTATTTTTTCTGTTTCATGGTAACTTTTAAAAATTAAAAAAATAAGAGAGTAGTGAGGCACTGATGGTTCATGACTCTAATCCTAGCTACTCAGGAGACTGAGGCCTGAGGATTCAAAGCCAGCTTGAGAAGGAAAGTACATGAGATTCTTATTTCCAGTTAACTACCAAAAGGTCAGAAATGGAACTGTGATTCAAAGTGGTAGAGTACTAGTCTTGAGTACAAAAGTTAAGGGACAGTGCCCAGGAACTGAGCTGAAGCCCCAAGATCAGGGGAAAAAAAGGAAGGAAGGATGGAAGAAAGGAGGAAGGCAGGCAGGCAGGCATGCATGCATGCATGCAGGAAGGCAGGAAGGCAGGAAGGCAGGAAGGCAAGAAGGCAGGAAGGCAGGAAGGCAGGAAGGCAGGAAGGAAGGAAGGAAGGAAGGAAGGAAGGAAGGAAGGAAGGAAGGAAGGAAGGAAGGAAGGAAGAAAGGAAGGAAGGAAGGAAGAAAGGAAGGAGTAAGGAAGGAAGGAGAGGAGTAAGGGAGGGAAGGAAGGAGGGAGGGAGGGAAGGAAAATAAGAGATTATTTTTAAAAAGATATAAAGTTAGCATTGGGAATTAGAAAATATAGTGAATTTGATAGAACCTAAACTAATAAAGCTATAATACTAGAAAATACAAAGAATTTTATAGAATCAAAACTAAAAAAGAAAAGAACTGTATAAAGCTGCACTGAGCTGAAGTAGTATGCAAATTGCTTTCTTTCAAATGGTAGCATGATAACAAATGATATTTCTGGATCTTGGCACATCAAACTACCCACAGATGAAAGATGACTTAATTGCTTTGACCACAGTCCGAGTCAGAATAGCTCAGTTGGCAAATATAAAAATAGCTTGGTGCTTTTTGCATTTGCATTAGAGCAAGGAATGATTTCATTTTAATGTCCAAAGACTAGATAACAAAGCAACTCACAGGTAGTGAAACACATCTTGCAGGGAAGAGATGCAATTCCTGACCGTAGTGTCTAAGGGTTGCATTGGACACATTGATCTTGTCAGCCACAGACGTGTGCATAGGAAATAACACTGTCAGCTCAGTGCCTTCAAATTCAGATCACAGCACAGGAAGACTTTATATCTTTAGAGGGTTAGCAGTTAAGCACTCACAGAGATTTGTTGCCTGCACCATCACCTTTAAATAACCTCCTAAAATTCTTTTTAATAATTCATTATTATTCTGAATGTCTAATTTTACTGTTAATAGCTTAAACTGCATCTCATAATTTTATCTAACAAAACATTTCAAATAAATAATCATAGCAAAGTGAAGTTTACTATATTTAAGTCTTTACTATGTAGCAACCCAAATAAAGTAAAAAGAAAAACAACTTATATAGAGAAGAGGAAAAATATGACACAAAGAATAGCACATTTCACCAGGCCTTGCATTAAATGTGAATCTAAAACGAATAGCGGTAAAACGTGGACCACAGACTCTCATTTTTTTTCCCCAACTAGATATGTTTGAGATGATGTTGTTTTTCTATTTTCTAAACTTTGTACGTAGCAAGCTTAATTCAGTAAAAAAAAATCTACCTGATTACCATAACCAGTATCACAGACATTTAAATCAAAAGTCACTTGAGTTGGAAAAGGTTTAAGTTTTTCCAATAAATTATTTTTTATAATGACTATAAAAGTTATATGGTACACAGAGGCTAGCTGGAGCTAGATACTTTACTGTACCTGAATTGCAGGGAGTACTTTCTGAGATATAAAACTGACAATCAGACATCTGAGTGTGACTGGAAAAGTAACAGTCCTTGAAAGATTAAAGGTAGGTTAGCAACCTGGAAGCCAGTAGCCATTGTTCTTTTGAAATAACAGATGGAACAGCCAAAGTACAAGACATGTGAAGAAATTCAGCGTAAAATCGTCTTATCAAATCAGAAACAGAATTCCTGTCCCACAAAACTCCCTAGATAGATAGATAGATAGATAGATAGATAGATAGATAGATAGATAGATAGATAGATAGATAGATAGAGATATATAGATATAGATATAGATATAGATCTCCATCCATCTATCTAAAACTTTTGTTAGCAAAGTTTGGAGGTCATGCTAGAATATCAGCATATAATAATGTAAAAGGTAAAATTGGGTCTCTCTTTACTGAATTTCATTACAGTTACTTCTTTTACAATACGATTACCTTAGGTTTTTAACGTTGCGAAGGTTTTTCAAAAAGTTAGTGGTTTAAGGTGTTGAAATTGGCACAGTAAAATTTTAAGCGCAGCTGTTTAAATTTAGAAAAACTACAGAAGAAAATAGATAATAGGCAAAGGATTTACTTGATAAAGTAACACTTTTACTAATTTATCTTTTCTTCTCAAACTGTTTTTATTGTTAAATTAAAAAAACTATACATGTAAATAACCATCATCTATAACTTCCTCACTTTTCTGAAGATGTTTAAAAATATTTATGAAAAATCCTACCCTACATCTTTTAGTCTCAGTTTTCAGAGGGAAACCAAAGTTCACTAAACTTTTGGATTTTTTCCCACATTTCTCTACTCATAAAAATAAATACATAAATTGTGTGTGTGTGTGTGTACAATAAAATAGGAGATAACTGTTCATGGATTTCTTTGCTTCACAACTGGTTCCAATATGGCAGACACTTTCATCTCTCCTCTGTTGTTTATAATGAGCCTCTCTTTGTTTTTAACATGTTTATGATTTTCTCCTATGATTTTCTTGTTGAATTACCACTACTTGAAAGGAGCACCTTCTTTCCAAACCTTCACCTGTATATGAAAACATGTCACCCACTCCAGCAGCAGGAAAGTCTGACAAGTCACCTCCTGCTCCAGTTCTTAGAACTAAGGTACAGGATTTCTGGCCCCTTAGTCAGTATGATTGACCATGGATCTACTGGAGACGCAAAGAAATCCTGAATGTTATGCCTGGAGAAATCCATCATGTCCTGAGCTCATCATCTTAAACATTGGAAAGAAACATATACTTAAAAAATACTGAATATGACCATGTTATAATCTACATCTTGCTTTTTGAGTTTACTTTTTATATCAGAAATGTCTTTCCAAGGTATCATTTTACCTTTATTTTTGTCGGTCGTGGGGCTGGAACTCAGGGCCTGGGTACTGTCCTTAAGCTCTTTCTTTTGCTGGTGACTAGTACTCTATGATTTTGAGTCACAACATCACTTCTGGTTTTCTGAGGGATAATTGGAGATAAGTATCTCCCAGACCTTCCTGCCTGGGCTGGCTTCGAACCATAATCTTCAGATCTCAGTCTCCTAAATAGCTAGGATTACACATGTGAGCCACTAGCCCCCCACTACCCTTATTTTTATAACGGCATATTATAAAACTTCTGTAGCCATTTGCTTCCTAGAGAACATTTATGTTATTTTGTATTTTCTGCCTTTAATAGAATCCTTACATGCATATCAATATTATTTTATAAAGAGGATTCTTAGATGTTAGACTTTCTAATCCTAAAGCTTTATCCCAATTTTTATGCAAAATAAGCCATTTTTCTTACAATACTCCATTGCTGTTTTTTAATTTGTCCTATTTTAAAACTTACTTGAATTTATATTTTCTTTTTTAAATTAGTGATTCTGAATGTTTTTATTTCATTTTGGACATCAATATTTCTTCTGTCCACTGCCAGAGTAAATTATGATCTTCCCATGTTTTTATTACATGGCTTCTTGTTGCTTTGAAGAAACTCTTTGTATGTTTGATGCAATTGTTTTTACCAAGTCTGCCATTCACAAATTGTTTTGACTTTATGGTTTTTTTTTCTTTGCAAAACAAGAATTTCTATATTCATCTCTGTTATTGCTATATGTCCATCTTTTCCTTTATGACAACTTGAATTTTACCTTGCTTAGGAAAGCCTTTTCTTAGTCTCTACATCTCTGTAAACAGTAATGTTATAGTTTCCTTTAAATGTATTTATCAGTCCTCAGATAATATGATATAACTTTGATCCTAGGCTTGATTTAACTTTGATTCTATTTAAACAAAATGAAATCTAAATAAAAATTTTTATCAGAACTTACAGAATGATGACATGTGGGACAATACATAGCCAAGGTTTAAAAGAAAACTTTCAGACAAACATGATTATCTTCCTTGATAAAAATAACTAAATTAATGGTTGGTTAAAAGGCATGATGTCTAACAAATTTAGACTATGACATATATTGTTTCCAAAAATCTTTCATTATCAAATTAATTTGAATTAGCTTCCTTGAAGTGAGTACTGTCTGCTGAATTCAAAACTGACTGACCATGCACAATGGAAATAAAAATAGCGCCAATGCATACAGACATGGGAAGAAACATACATCATGCTAAGACTGGTGACAGATCTGGATCTGTAAAGATTTAATTCTAATGGTCTAGAAGAAAAAGAGAAAAATGATATAATCATGTATTTTAAAAATGTTACTAAACTGAAAAGTATGTCCCACACATCTGTAAACATAATAGACTTTTTGCCAGAGCAACACATGGTAGAATGTGAGTAAAAACAGACTTGAGAAAACTCCATGACAACTCTCTATCTGCCAGTTAAGAGTACTTAAGTCTCATTATTGCCACTACATCATAACAGACTAGAGACAAAATTACTTATGTATGACAGCAACAAGCGCACAAGCACTCCTCAGTAGGCAAAAGAATTATTCTTAACAATCGAGAGAGGTAGATTTGGGCATAGTCACTGGAGTCTAACTTTAAATTAAAAATTCTGAACAACTAACAAACTGTCTAACAAAAAGGAAGCTGAAACACATTTCTTTTAGGGGGAAGGGACACACAAATGGATGGAGAGAGGGTGGGCAAATACAGTCATCACACTCAGTGTACAGTACACAGAAATGGAACTACATAACTGGGGGGGATAGGGATGAGAAGGGGAACAATGGGAAAGTATGATGGCAGGGTGACACTGATCAAGATGCATTGTACTCATAGACTGACTTGTGGAATTGGAACTCCTACACATGGCTACTTTTTAAAAATTTAAATAAGAGGACAATTCAGAGAAACCATGTCTTCTGCTCCTATGACTTCCATATGGCTCAAGCAGTGTTAAGTGCTCTCAAATCTGCATCACCTGCAGGTTGTGATAGAGTAAAACCAATAAAAGATTCACACTAAATTATCAGGTGGAAGGTTACTGAGCATAATCTAGGCCAAAGAAGCATAAAACAGTGTTAACATTAAATTTAAATATCATTTTAGTATAAAAAGTTTTCACCGTCTTAGTTGATGACGATCCTGAGGTTATCAGGGAAGATTAATACATTAGTAGATACATTTTCCTTCTGGAGAAAAATAGGATCAAGGTAATTGCTGAATATTATAGTTACTCTGTTGTGGGTCTCTATTTCTACTATATTTATTTTTATATTTTGTGAAACAAGTTACAGAGTAGTACATTCAGGCCTTCCATATGTGAAAATCACAATTAATGAACTTCTTTTCAAAGAAAACACAGACTAACTTTGTGAGACAAGTGCTTCCTACGTATCCTACATAAAATAAATGCATTCCTTGGCCTCCAATTTCCACACTTACTTCTCTGCATATCTTCCTTCTTTCCTTCCTTTCTTCTTTCCCTTTTGTCATGAGTCTCATTCTTAAAAAGATGGAAAGCAATTCAAAAAACTCACAGTAAGTATATGGATTACAAAACAATATTTCTGGTAAAATCTCAACTTCTAGCCCCTAATAACAGTGAGAATTGTTTGTTTTTAATTAGTATTATTTACAGGTACTTATGAGCCCAGAAGTGTTTAAATCAGTTTCCTTTAAATCAGTTTAAATCCTGTCTCCCTGTCACCCACATAGTGTTCCATTCTCCACATGGCAGTGTTACCTTAGACATACAACTTGATTTGTTTCCTAATGGCATTGCAAAGGCCCCTTTCAGATTATGGAGATGGAGCATTTCATCAGAGGATGCTATTTATATCTTGAGACTCTCTCGTCACAATGCCACCAGCTGTTGCTTTTCTTTCTACACTGAGAAATAATAGCACAAATGTGTGTATGTGTGTCCATATTTTCTGAGTGGACAATTCAATCAGTAGTTTCCAGCCAAATACATGAACAGAACAGTCAAGTTAAATGGTTCCTAAGCATACGTTAATACAATGATCTACAACAATACTAGGTTGTTAAAATAGATCAAATGACCTCATCACAAATGTTTGAGAAGGTGTCAAATGTATCCATGTTAAATTTCAGATTTTAACTGTGAAAAGCTCTCTAGCTTGCCATCTGTTTTTCTAGTTCCTCCTATATGTAATCAAATTTCTTTCAAACAGGAGCTCTTACATTGACAGAATAAATGAGTCCAAATATTTGGCTTAATAGATTTTCACTTTAATTAATCAAATAGAATTAATCTTTCAACTGAAATGACATTTACGTTTGTCTGTTTGATCTACTATTTTGAAGGATATTCATAATATTTTGTACACTACAAAAACTACCAAAAGCATATCTACTTTTATTTGTATTCCAGGCAGCTGGCCTGAAATACAATCATAGTATGCAATCATAGATGAGAAATGTTTCAATTGGGAATAATTGCTAAGGTTTTCTTTGTTGATTTGCAGTCCTAGGTATCTTGTAGCTAAGCAAGCACTCTTCCATTGAGCAATATGCCCTGCCTTATCTCTAAGTTTGACTGGATCACAATCTTATTTTTAAAAGGGAGTAAGCCTTTTGAAAATGTTCACGCTTCAGGAAAAGAAATCTTAATTTGAAAAAACATCATGTATCCCTGATTCTATTATGTGCCCTTGAGTTTTGGAAAATTAGCTACCCTCTGGTGATACGAATGAGACATTCTGTATTACTGTATGGTGAGTAGATTATTATATAAGGTAAGTGAAGGGTTATTGAGAAAAGTTCACAGCCTACTTATCAATGTTAATTGGTAAATGCAATGGGCAAGTAGGAGAATTTGTTTTGCTGAATTGTTTCACATTATTCTCCTTTCAACCTTCTGTGATAGATCTCATCCACAAAAAGTAACAAATTGAATGGTTTTTTCCTGAAAACACTCACACTTTAATTAAAAAGGTCTTGATGATGAATGTATCTGAATAGGAATTGGTTTTGTACTGGTCTACTAATTTTAAAAAGTATCAAAGTTTCATAATCTTGCACCACATGAATAGTTCAAATTCCGAATTAGCAGGTAACTGTGATTTAATTTCCTCTACCAATTCATATGTTTTTAATCAATTAAATTTTTGTCATAAATCCCCACATAAAAACTATAGCTGAATATGTAAAATCTGTGTATGAAATACAACGTGAAAACATCTATTTGCAAATAATTTTTCTCCAAGATTGTGTCGAAAATTTTCAATTATCCATATTGTTAGCATAATATTTTATGCTTTTTAAGTAGTCACTGAAATATTTTTTTAATACGTAAAATAAAAGTTTTTATCTTCCATTTGGTTACTTCATGTTCAGCATTGATATTCTCTCCATTGCCAGGAGATGGCGCTATGGGTTTTTAATCACAGAACTAAAATAAAATAATCCCAAAACTTAGTCGCAAATTTACTTCGGTTCCTATTCGTGAAAACTCGAAAAGTGCTGGAGTAATTTTAACTTTCGAATTTAATTTCGAATAATTTTTCTTGTTGTTCGAATAATTTTAACTGTACCAGTCTTTTCGAACGTCTCCCAATATTTTATGAACACTAGATTACTGGAGAGACTCAGCTCACAAACACCAAAAGGTCGTCATTTCAGTCCTTGAGGGAAGACAACTAAACGCAGTACTTTGTCCCAAGGAAGGAAGGCAATTCTCTAAACTCCATAGTTCCCTCCTATTTTATCTGCATCATTCTCTGGTTTTTTATCAGTGGCAACCAGGCTCCAAATGATTTGATTGCCACATGGCTTTAAAAGTCACCAAAATTCGAGAGACAAAAATCCCTTCGGGAGACAGGTGAGCCTTTCGCAGCCGGCTGGAGACCAGTTTGTACGCACTGCAAGAGATCTGTATTTTTTTTTTTTTAAGGAAAATAAACTACTTTTCAGGGGCTGAGGGCTTCTTTTCAATGACGGTTCAAATTTAGGCTACCTTTGTCCCCCAAAACAGTAGCGACAACCGATCTCTTTTCTTTAAAATAGGTTAAGAAAAGCAGGACCTTCATTAAAAACTTTTCCACGGTGGAAGCCTCTAGAATCAATTACCAAGCAAGTAGGAGGAACGACAAGATTTGGATTCTTGGGTTGGGGAATGGAGGGCTGGGTAGGGTTCCAGTTCGAGCTAGTCTCTGGTCCTCCTGGTTGGTGGTCTCCTTTGTCCCCAGACAAACGTGGAATCTGAGTCTTCCTCCCCAGAGAGCTCTGGAGAGAGTGAAAATATACATACCCTGAACAAAAGGACTCCCAAAATGACGGAGTGGGGGGTAGAGGACTGAATGAATGTGAACCTCTGGGCGGCCAAGCAAATCCTTGCTTTATCTAACCTTGAATCTTACACCGAGTGGTCTGGGCTACACGGATTTTTAAGCTGACTCCGTGGCCTCCCAGAGAACGCAGGGTGGGCGAGGCAAATACAACTTCAAGGTCAAAGCCTTGGCAGGGCAAACAACTGAGCCAAGGCTCCTTCCCTGGGGGAACGGCGGAAGGGAGCTGGGTCCTGCGTGAATTCTCGCCTGGTGCGCCCCAAAGAGACCCTCAGAGACGCACTGCACACCCCCAGAGCTGTCGGAGGCGTGCTCACAGGAGGCTCTTCTGTCCTCTCCAGATGAGACCTTCCGAGATGGACTGTTCCAGCCCGCAGAATTCCTAGTCTCAGATCAGCTCCCCTACTAAAGTTGGTGGTATGTTGGCCAAACTTTGTTTCTATAGTTTTAAAAGAATGTTCTAGAATGGATGTGTTGAAACACGCGGGACATCCTTCTCTCTCAGAGAGAAAACACAAAAGATATCCAAATCCAAGTTTCTCCCGTCCAATCTAAGATAAGCAACAGACCGTGGAACACAGTGATATTCACGGCAAGGACGGGCTTCCCGTTTTAAAGGTAGATTGTGTTCCGCTCCGATCCTGTCTGGGCTCTTACTTCACATTTCAAGCACCTGTGAGGATGATCGCTAAGAAAATTATGACCTAAAAATTACTTCGAAGTTGCCTGCTCTAATTCCAAAGCGGTGCTGCCGCGGAATATTTTAGAAACCTTCCAAAGTCGTAGGTGTGTGTGCCTCGCAGCCAGAGCAAACCTGAGCTCAGCGGGGCGCAACGTGCTCCCCGAGCGTCAGCAGACGCCGTCCGACCCTCTGCTAAAACCACTCCCTCCCCTGCAGGAGAGGGGAAATGCTTCGCTTTCCAGCGGGCTTTGCTGGGCCAAGGACCATCAGCTGACTGCGGGTCCCCCCGTTGGTGGCCGCCCCCTCCCCACGCTGTGGTCTAAGGGGACCCGACGCCTCTCAACTGCTTTAGTCACTCAAAGTCCCGCGGAATCAGGATTTCCCTTCTAAGGGGTCATCTGTGGGGCAGGAGTCTTCTCCTGGGGTGATCTCCTACTGTCCCAGCTCCTGCAATAAGCAAGCTTTTATTCTGGCCTTTTCCAACACAAGCTTTCTATCAGAAACCCTGACGCTGCCCCGACCGGGCAGCACAAAGTTCACGCGCACATTCTTCCCCAATCAGTGTCACAACCGCGACCGACCCTGCGGGAAACCAAACTGCAGGGTTCCACGCAAGGGAAGGGAATGCACGGAAGCCCGTGCCTTAGGATTGGCGATGATTAAACCAGGTAACGAGACGTCGGGCAGATGTGTTTTCATTGCCCTATAAGATAAATGCAGTGTTAAGTGCCTGACTACTTCCCCCGAAGCAATCAGCAAAAGTTTACGAGTGCATAAACCTCAAAGACCATTCCCCGACGTTGTTATAAGGACCGCGTTTAGAGCTTCTATAAATTCTCCGGCCATTTCCCAACGCAAAGTTTCCAGCGCCTGTGAAAGCAGCCTCTTCCTCCGGGAAGACTAGGGGGATTTTGCTCAGTCATAAAAGAAAGAGGGGGAGTTGCACCGGGCTCAGAGAAATAAAGTTGAGCAAGTTTATTCCAGATGTTTGGACGGTGGAGTGCATCAGAAAATGCGCGTGCGCCAAGCTGTCCGGGGGAGAGGGGAGGAGGGGAAGAAGGGATGCTGAGTTACCAGATTGCTGGGGAAACTGGGTGTGGGGGAGGGTCTGGTGTTTGGCTGGGCAAGGCAAGCAGCGCCTTTGAGGTCCTAGCCTTAAAGAGCACAGCCCCTCTGGTGGCTTACCAGCCGCTAAACCTGTCCACCTACCAGGCCCGGGAATAATAGATCCTTCCAAGTGGCCACTGTGGGGGCCTAAAGAAAGTTCCAAACCACCACAGAGATAGGCTGCATGGAGAATGAATCAGATTATTAGGATTCATTGAGTTACCCAGCCCACAAATCCTCAATCCTCCCATAAGTACTCAGGGATTTGGCGTGTTAATATCGCAGGGCACTCAAAACCAACTTACGTCTATCGAATAGGAAACCTGCCTTAAGTATGATCTCAGTGAAAACAAAGCTGCTAAATTGGAGGAGAAAATATCAACACTAGTGTCCGCATCTTCATAAAGGGAGAGGTTAACAGCCGCTAGGACCCAGGGAGAAAAGGAGGGAGCAAATTGGGAGTGAGGGGCCACCTGCATGCCTTTCAATCCCTAACGACTCCAGGGTAGGACCAGCCTTCCCGGGCAGGCCTGAGTCTCAGGCCCTGGAGCCTCCGCCGGCCCTTCTGCTCTAGCTCAATCATTCAGTTCCAGTAGAGCCAAAGGAGCCTTGGTGGGGGAGGCCGACTGCATGTTTTTTTTTTTCTTCTGCCCCCTGGAGATTGGATCTCAGGCAATTATTTTTGGAGAGAGAGCTCTGGGTCCCTTTCCAGGTGAAGAGGCAGACATTTTGAGGCAGCCTTCACCCTTTATGAAATAAGGTGCCCAACTGTTCTGATATTACCATTCAAACACAGGTTCTATGGTGAACCTCATTTGTGAATCTATTACAGAGATTAATAGATTATTTCTCCTTTTTCAACTAATTCTCAGTGGGGAAATTTAACCATATGGTAAGGAGAGAATTAGAATTTCATCACATTAGTGCAAAATGTAATGAAAAGAGTCCAACACCTGGGGCCAAGTCTGAAAGCCACAATTAAAAGGTTTTTAATGAAACCAGAGAAACCCCAACCAAACCGCACAGCCTTCCGAAATTCTGCCATGGAGGAAAGAATTACTGGAGGTGTTGGGGAATCGTGTTTTCACTTTTGTCACAAGGATGGAAACCAGCTGCTAAATGCCACGTGTTCTCAGCCACCAAGGGCCACACGGACAGTTTTCCATCCAGAGAGGAATACTGGCTTTCATCGTTCTTAACCTTTAATCCTCCAAGAGAAAAGAAACGCAGGCAGGTCCAGATGTCCCTAAACGTCCTCCTGACTGAGATGGTTTGGTTTCTGGCTAAATAAATATGCACAAATGCCCCCACTTGGACTATGAAAGGATTTGACTCTTGCTATTGGCTCTTCCTGGAATCAACTGGATTTTTCGGAAAGTTTGAGATGCCAGTTTCTTCCGTGCAGGAATCGTGTATCTCATAATCATTTATTTGGGAATCCACTGGGGGGGGGGGAAGCGCCCGATCCCATTCCTTTCCTTCTTTTTATTTCAAATCAAATGCGCTGCATAAGCAACTTGCTCTTCAGTTCTTTCCTTCCTTCCTTCCTTCCTTCCTTCCTTCCTTTCTTTCTTTCTTTCTTTCTTTCTTTCTTTCTTTCTTTCTTTCTTTCTTTCTTTTTTTCTTTTCTCCTTTTCTTTCTTTCTTTTCATTTCATTTTTCTCAGCCGGGTAGGAAATGGGCAGTGGCAGAGTGTGGAAAATGGGCAGGGGTGGGAGGGGGTGGGGAAGGGGAGCGAATTGCTTTGCTCTCTTACCAGCTGAAAAAATCTAGAGTAAACGCGGGGGGCAAGCCAGCTGGGACACTACTGTTCCCCTTCCCCCACCCCAAGTCCCATCTCCAATCCAGACCCCACGAACAGGGGTGGAGTATAAATTCTCGCCCGGAAGGGTAATTTAGCACAAGCTGAGACAGCAGTGGTGAGGGACGGGGACTGGGGGGTGGGGTGCGGTGGGTGGGGACGTCTGCTTTCCACGGGACTCCCAGGCTTCGCCGCCGATCTCCAATTTGCTGAAGGAGCAAAGAACATCCTCGGCTCTAAGTAGGGCTTTTAGTGTGCTCATTGATGAGTGAAAGTCGCCACACATGTCAAGCTAAAGGCAGTTGTTGGGTTACTAACAGGACCCAGCGCCTTGCAAACATATGCGCTAGGCTGTGTATACAGATGGCAGGCAGAATAATGGAGCAGGCGCCTTTTATAAAGCGCTAGCTGCTGCCTGTCTTCAGACCTGGGAAATGAAACTATTCAGACTCGCGGCCAGATAGCGCCTGCGATTGTTTGTTACCGTTTTAATCCTATTAATTAAAACGTTAACCTGATTGGGTAGAAAGCGCTATCCCAACAGGCAAGTCTTCTTCATAATAACCTACTCAGAGATAATGATGTAAAAGACTCCCCCGTCTGTGGCGGCGGCTGCTTGATGGGTCCGGAAATCTCTTGAAGGTGAATCGGAGCAAGATAAACGGTGCGAAGCGGAGGCGCGCGGCGGGGCTCAGAGCGGCGGCGGCGGCGGCGGCGGCTCCGGCGGCGGCGGCGGCTCCACTCCCTGCGCGCCCACCCTCCCACCATGCGGGGCCGCGGCCCATGGTGAGCCCCAGCAGCCAGCACCATCGGCTGGAGACGAAGAAGAAGAAGAAGAGGAGGCGGCGAGCGCGGGGGAAGGCGAAAAAGAAAAAGAAAGAAGGGGAGAGGGCTGTCGGCAGCCCCGGGACCCACCCGCGCACCAGCTCCCGAGCCCGGCTCGCGCGCGTCTCCCGGACCGCCTGACTCCCGAGCCCGGAGCAGCGGCGGCGGCGGCGGCGGCCGGCCCCGGGCTACACGCCGGCCGGCACCGGACCATGGAGCGCGGGCTGCACCTCGGTGCGGCCGCCGCGAGCGAAGACGACCTCTTCCTGCACAAGAGCCTGGGAGCCGCCACGGCCAAGCGCTTGGAGGCGGCTTTCCGCTCCACGCCCCCGGGCATGGACTTGTCCCTGGCCCCGCCGCCCCGGGAGCGGCCGGCGTCCTCCTCCTCGTCGCCCCTGGGCTGCTTCGATCCCGCTGACCCCGAGGGGGCAGGGCTGCTGCTGCCGCCGCCTGGAGGAGGAGGCGGCGGCGGCGGCGGCGGCGGGGGCGCGGGAGGCGGCGGCGGCGGCGGCGGCGGGGTGAGTGTCCCCGGGCTGATCGTGGGCTCCGCTGGCGTTGGGGGTGACCCTAGCCTAAGCAGTCTGCCAGCCGGGGCTGCCCTGTGCCTCAAGTATGGCGAGAGTGCGGGCCGAGGCTCGGTGGTGGCTGAGAGCAGCGGCGGCGAGCAGAGCCCCGACGACGACAGCGACAGCCGCTGCGAGCTGGTGCTGCGGGCGGGAGGCGCCGATCCACGGGCTTCCCCGGGCGCGGGAGGCGTCGGGGTCAAGGCGGCCGAGGGCTGCTCCAACGCCCACCTCCACGGGGGCGCCAGCGTCCCCCCGGGGGGCCCGGGCGGAGGGGTCAGCGGCGGCAGCGGCGGCGGCGGCGGCGGCTGTGGCGGTGGCGGTGGAGGCGGAGGGAGTAGCAAGAAATCCAAAGAGCAAAAGGCCCTGCGACTGAACATCAACGCCCGGGAGCGCCGGCGGATGCACGACCTGAACGACGCGCTGGACGAGCTGCGCGCCGTGATCCCCTACGCGCACAGCCCCTCGGTGCGAAAGCTCTCCAAGATCGCCACGCTGCTGCTCGCCAAGAACTACATCCTCATGCAGGCGCAGGCCCTGGAGGAGATGAGGCGCCTGGTCGCCTATCTCAATCAGGGCCAGGCCATCTCTGCCGCCTCCCTGCCTAGCTCCGCGGCGGCGGCGGCGGCGGCCGCTGCCCTGCACCCCGCGCTCGGCGCCTACGAGCAGGCGGCCGGTTACCCGTTCAGCGCGGGGCTGCCCCCGGCCGCCTCCTGCCCGGAGAAGTGCGCTCTGTTCAACAGCGTCTCCTCCAGCCTCTGCAAACAGTGCACGGAGAAGCCTTAAACACACCCCAGAAACACAAAAACACCAATACAACCACCAAACATCAGACCGACCCAAAAGCTAGAGGAAAGCAACAAGCTGCTCCCCGTCCTTTCTTTTGGTCCTCTCTTAGTTTTGCTTTCTTTCTTTTTTTTTTTTTTAAACAGTTGCAGGACAAACAAAGCAGAGGCAAGAACTGAAAAGTATCTGAGACAAATTGGACTTTCAAGCCGTGACATCCTCAGCATCTCGGTGGGTGGGGAGGGTGGGAGGAGGGAATTAGAGTTTGGGATGGAGTGCGGATCTCTTTTTTTTGTGTGGTGGTGGTGGTGGTGGTTTCTCTCAGCAAAGTGACAACTTTGGTGGCAGCCTAGACCGCCAGGAAGCAAAAGTCTTCCTTCAAGGTGAAAAATAAGTTCGAGAAGTACTGTACTGCTCGTTATTAAGTGTGGGGAGTATTGAATGACAAAATGCCAATCCTAGCACTGAAGGGGACAGGAGGAGTCCTGGGTTGGAAGGCAGGGGGAACAGAATATTCATTCAGACAAATCAGAAAGGGCACTTGAAAAATGAATTTTGATTCTGAGCCAGGAGGAAAACTTGAAATGTAGACTTATTTAAGCGGGGAGGGGGGTGGGAAACACACAGAGAGACATGTTGCTATGAAAGACTTGTATTTTTTATTGTCTCTGAACTTTATTCCAGTGAAGACGCTCAAAGTTTTGGCGAGAGTGATATAAACACAACTGACTGTGGCTGAAAGAATTGCATTTAGATATATTTATGTGCACCTTGTTACTTTATACTCTGCAATGATGTATTAATGATTCATGGTATTTATTTGTTATTCTTCTATGATCCTTCCACATCAACGGTATTTATCATGTGTTAAGGTCATGGGTCCTATGTGCAGTTTTTTTTAATGCCTCTAAAATTCTGTTTTATAGATTAACTTATACTGCGTGCCAAGTGTTTAAAGGTTTATTTGCCAACAAATATGAAGACAAATATTGATGTATCTGAGCTGCTTAAGTTTTTGAAAGATCACCTGGATATTTTCAGTTGCATCATCCCTGTATTTAAATTGAGCTTTAATAAATTGCTTCAGTCCAAAAATTACAGGAAAGGTGTATTCTTAATTGATGGATGAATTGAGCTCTATTTTGAAAAGGGACTTCTTTGCATTCCAAAAGTGTAAAACATCACAGCAATAGATCCTAAGTAAGAATGAGCTAAGCAAATATTTTTTTCCAGGCTGTGCTGTGCATTTGTAAAGGTCTAATTTAATTGCTTTTAATATATATGTACATATATAAGTTATTTTAACTGTGGAGAATTATTTAAGTTAAAAGACTGGTTTGATTTGCTTATGGTGTGAAATTCTTTGTTATTTTTTTAAAAAAATAAAAATTTAAAATAAATAAAAAATAAAACTAAGGAAGAGCAAGAAGCTATTTACCCAAAGTGAGCTTTCAGTTTTAGTTTGCATGGCTGTTTGTCTGCCTTTCCATCCTATTTAAAAAAATCAAGAAAACTTTTTTTTAAAAAAAATGCAGTCCTGCTATTTTCCACTCCTTGCAGATACTACAAATTCAATTTGTCAAGTTGGATGGTGAGTTGGGAGTTGTGATGGATCTATTGGTGGGGTTTGGATGTGTAAAGAATGATATATACATATATATTAAATAGGCCAATCAGACTATGACAGCTATGTATGACCATTTGTATGTGTATCTATGTCAGAAAGAATCTTTATTAAAATATTTTGATCAAACATTTTTATTATGCTGTGCTTTGTGGAAAGAGCAATCACCTCTTTGTTGAAAGGTAACAAAAAAGAAAGGAGTTTCAGAGAAGGTAGGGCAGGGATGCAAATCAGGGGTAGTCTTCATTTACTTACTTACTTTCAAAAAGATCTTCAGCTGAGCCAGGCCATGGAAGGAGAGGTGACAGGGGTCAGTGGGAGGATGCAGAAGAGGTCCAGAGCTTCCAGCTCTGTCATGGCCTTACAAGGCCTTGCTGTCTCTGGAGTTCTTTTCTACTTGTGTGACTTAGATTAAGTTCCAGGGCCTGCCAAAGTAGGTAAAGTTTCTTAAATTTTTTTATCAAAATTTCTATATTCAAATGCTTTAAGACCAAGGAAAAGAGATGGATTTGCATTCTTAGAACATTAATTTTATTGTGGATGTCTACTGTTTTGTGACAAAAGAAATGACTAAGTTCAATTATAAGAGTTTAAATAATGTTCATAGAAGTTTCCAGGGCTTCCTGTAGGCATTGCTTGTTAGTGAAATTTTTAGATGTTTGGATTACGTTGGGCTTGGATTCTGTCAGGATGATGTATCTACTTTTATTTGGAGTTCTATATTGCCCTCAGATGTAGATGTGATTTGTGTTGGAGTAGAGGTTTTAGAGATGGCTATAGAGTTGGTGATGTGTTGGTAAAGAAAGTATAGTGTTTCTTCTGTCCCCAGTATGCTAAATGCACTTTTGTCTGTATAGCTTCAGCTCATAAAGATATCCCTAAATGCCATCAAACTTAGTGGGGGGTGAGGGAGGATATTTTCTGCTCCACTTGGCATCAAAGAAGATTAATCAGAACCTGTAACTTTTCAGAAAACATAACAGCAAAAGGCCTTGAAGCTGGAGCCCTCCCAGACTAGGAGTGGGGGTAGAGAGAAGGAAAGAGACCAGGGCAGCCCCCAGGCAGGAGGAGACCAGTCTCTCAGCATTTACCAGACAAAGCCTGGGTGCTTCTAATTATGATTATTAAAACAATTTCCATGACGATGTCTAATATTATGTTAATTTGAAAACAACTGTGTATGAAAACTGTCGACTATAATACCTAAATTCATTTAATGAAACACATCGTTAAGGCAATTAAACCTCCTGGATGTGATTAAGAAACATAATTACGACACTGTTCTGCACCATAATTGGGTGTCTTTAATCAAGGGGTAAAGTGATCAGCAACACAGCCATTAGTTTGTATTGTTCTGGCCCTGCTGTCCATCATTCTGATTAGGAATTAGCCACAGCCACCACCAGTAGAATTTTTCCTCCTTTTGTATATACACATCATAGGGGACACATTTGTTGCAGGATTTACTCCTAAATATTTCTACTTATTAAGAAAACTACTTTGGAATACTTCTCTACAACCTCTGTGCTGTTCAACTCTTCTTAAAAATTGGACAGAATAACAAATCCTGAACTTCAAGAATAAAGAAATGCTCATCTCCCACTCCCCCCTTACCTTTTAGTCACAGCCTCCCAGCTTCTGCCTGAACAAACATGAAATGGATGGGGGTGGGCACAGGAGGAGAATGGGGATAATAAGTTAAAATAGCAGGTGAACAGGTATCACTAACTTGAGTGCACCAAGGTTAATGTTATGTGTTTTATTTTAGTGATTTCAGAAAACAAAAAACCTGTCCAGAGCCAAAAGGGGGTGTGTTTGTGATTTTAAGAATAGCATGAGAATCTGAAAAACAGGAGAAAGATCTTTGGATTCTATTTTTTAGGCCCTCCTCTTAACCTTTGCAACGTTTCTTCAACACCAACGTTTGAAGGAAAACAATGGGTGGAGAGAGCCCTCTTTCCTTGCCAACAACTTCCTTGGGTGACTTTTCTTCCAAAGTTTTAGTCTAGAATCTTTTCCCTAGAATCTTTTCCCACAGCTGTGTGGGGTTGTCTAGCCACAAATAAGCCCACGTGGTCAGGGAGTCTGAGGACCATAAGTTTCCAGTGATATTAGGTAAATTCTCTTGGAGAAGAGCAGACACCCTCACCCAAGAAGACCTCAGGGCTCCAGGGCTTGCCAGGGTAGAAGGGCCTCACCTGGGCCTGTTCTGGCACCCACTGTGCCTACATTGGGAGCTTCTCCCACAAGTGCCTTACCAGCCCATTTCTGGGATTCCGGAGCTTAGAGTGCAGGTGAGGCCAAGTGTGAAGGCTGAGTCCCACCTGCCTTTCTGTTCTCACTTATGTCTTGTGGCTAGTTTGACGCTGGGCACTGATAGAAGCTTCAGCTGATGACTAGTAGTCAATGATCATCTCGAAAATTTTCTCTAGTTACCCCTTCTACTCTTTCTGTATGGTGTGTGTGTGTGTGTGTGTGTGTGTGTGTGTGTGTGTGTGTGTGTGTGTGTGTGTGAAACTGTGATGCCCCCTCCACTCTGCAGTCCTATACTCTAAAACCTTGTGTTCTGGAAAATTTCTCCAGAAATTCCCTTTGCTACACCCCTTTTGGTCTTGGACACTAGAACTGACCCTTGCTATAGGACCCCGGCCCCATGATTAGTCTAGAATGAATGGCATTGACTTTTCCAATGTAATGACTTATGAAAGATATAATCATGTGTTAAATTGAATCCTCCGTTTAACTGTTAATGGTGTGCTCTGGGCACATTTACGTATTAGATGCTATGGTAACTAATTACCACTAGGAAAAGGGATAATACACTCCCCAGACTGAAAAATAATGATGAGAGTTCACTTTCCCTGTCTCGCAGCAAATTGTGGCGGCTCTGCCCAATGGAGCAAGGGACAGAGAGGAGATCGGAGCTCTGCAAGTGTTCCTGGATGGACCGCGGGAGGTAATGAATCCTGGTCAGCCAAGGCTCCTTAGTCAAACCTTTTAATGAGAACGTGATTCAGGGGTATAGGGTGTGGAGAGGGGAGCGAACTCCACAACGGTGCCTCCACACAAAATTAAATCGCAAAACCTAAACAGAAGAAACATAAATAAGTTTTCTTTTAATTAAAATGCAGGTCAGACTAAATTATCCACATGCCAAGCAACTTTACATCAATTAACTTTAAAAAAATTGTTGTGTGGGCAAAACATAATTGAGCCTATCTCCCTGACGCTCTGCATTGGCATTTATAACTCTAATGCCCCTGAATCGGCCAAGCCAATGAGCTGCAGGTTGATTTAAACTGGGCGATTTAAATCACACGTTAGACACAGTTGGAGGGAAAACCAGGAGACAACAACTTCGGTTCTAAAGTAAAAGGAAAAACAGCAACAACCACCCAAACTTTCAGGATGAGTCCTTTTCGCTGGACCAGATCTCTGGTTCTTGTTGACTGGTGTGTGTACTGGAGAGCGGGGCTCTGCAGTCTGTGCGGGAGGTCCGGGAGCCTGTTCGGTCCAAGTTCTGGCCAAGTCTTTGCTGGGGTCACCTAATAGACACCCGGGACCAGGGGGTGGTCCTCCACCCCACCCACCTTCCCCGGGTTGTAGACAAGCCCGGAGGCGGGTTTTACAACGCGGGGCCTCACCGAATACTTCCCGAGAGAGACTCAGGACCCTTGCCGTACAACTCCCCTTCTCCCTGGGTTCTCTAATAGACGCGATTGCGATTCGACTTCCAAGTTTTCAGCGGCTCTGCCTTCAACTCTTCCAGGGGAGGGGTCGTCATTAGGATTCTGGGCCCTGCACCCTTCCTGAAGGATAGATAGATCTACACATAGCTACCATGCTTCAGGGTGGAGGGACACAGCTAAGTCAAACCCGAGAATTCTGAAAAAGGCCCTAGTTTAAAACCCCACAGAACTCTTGCTTGCTCACAAGGCAGGGGCACTCTTTACTTGCCTTTCCCGATGCTGATTTGGGTTAAATTCTACCATCCTAAATTACTTGTGTAAATCATTCATCTTAATATGATCCAAGAGACTTTTCCGGGCTGTTGTAAAATAATGAGGTACCTTTGAACGTGTGTGCATGCACCTCTCTCTCTCTCTCTCTCTCTCTCTCTCTCTCTCTCTCTCTCTCTCTCTCTCTCTCTCTCTCTCTCTCTCTCTCTCTCTCTCTCTCTCTCTGTGTCTCTCAGTCTCCCCCCCTCTCCCCCCCCTCCGTCTCCCTCCGCGCCTCCCAATTCTCTTATGTTCTTGAATTCGGGTAATACAGAAATACAGCTTAGAGAGCTTTAGAAGGGAAATGGTTAGCCTGTAAAGAGAAAGAGCTATTCCCAAACCCCCATACAACATGGACAAGCCTATCTTACAAGTCAAAATATCCAGAATGCTTTGATAGAGAGTTGGCTCTAATTATGCACAATGGATATCACTCTGCTTCCCAGCTTGAGAAAGAGTTAATTCTTTCCCAAAGACCATAGTTGCCCTTGTCGTCTCAACCTGATTCAGAGATGTAATAAAAAATGAAGCAAATTTATGATCTGTTTCAAGCATTTTATTGCTGTATTTTTAAATTCATATATGCACATATAAGAACTATGATCTGTGAATAATTTGAAATGCTATAGCAGAATGATATATTTTCGATAAAACATAACCATATCTTTATATAATTGTGGCAGATTAAAAGAAAAAAGAAAAATAGATTTCGAATGTGGACCAAACTGAAAAACTAATGACAGCCATCAACTGCTAACCAACCATAAATTAACATCTTCATCAAATGCTAAAATGGTATTACTGGTTATATAAAGCAATTATTATTTCTCCTTATAAGTTTTTAAATAAAGTTCAATAATATTTAAAGGATCTACTATTTAGGAATGTTTCTCAGCTTAAAGATTTCATACTTTTTTAAAACTCTTGAATGGTATCAATTCAAATCTGCTACCTTAATAGAGATGTTTTAAGGATGAGAATATAGATTTAAACATGAAAATGCTTCATTTTATATATTTATTCTGTTCTGGAAATTACAAAGGGATTTGGTGCAGGGATTTCTATTAAATACCTTTACTTGTTCTTTGAAAATACAAATAATATCTGATTATGGGGAGTCTTGGACCATGTATCTAACTAGTTAAATCATTCATTGTCTGTTCAAGTAAGAATGAGTACATTTGTTAGGAATAGTCTCTCTGCAGTCCCATGCCAGGCTGAGTCTCTGCCCTTCACTTATTAAGGCTTTGATGAAAGCAAATAATTTTCTTAGCCTGGCCTCTACAGAAACACAAAGAGGAATGAAAAAGGATGTTTTGTATCTTGATGTTTCATGAAGCAGGGCCAATTAATGTATCTTACTTTAATTTTCTTTTAAAGCAGCACAGTGCATAAACATATCTAAAATATGTTTCTCAAAAGTGTGAAATCAAAAAGAATATTATTACTTAGCAAAGTGCTTTTGAAACAATTTAGAAACATATTTTAATGAAAGAAAATGAATGAAATGAATGATGGAGAATATGGGTGGCACACATTCTTTAATTATGTCTGTTTCTCAGTTGTTCTCTACCGTCTGTTAACCTTGGGAATACTAGGTGGTCATCTGTAAAGGCTGACAAGTAAGGAAGGTCTTCAAGTTGTTCACTCCTAGGATGCTACCATACGTTAAATTTTGCAAGCTTGTGTAGCCTGATCCCTTCCTTCTCCTAAAGTGAAAACTCTTATAACTTTTCTGTACATCTCAATTAGTTCCAAATATAAAGGACCTGAAAAAGAATATTTGAGTATTCAGTCTGGAGGAAATACTACTTACATGCCACTAACTTCCTTAAAAATTCAAAAATGATTTCAAATACTTAAAAATTCCTTTAAAAGTATAAGTCAAAGGCATTTATAAAACTTTCATTATAGTAGTTCTCATGATGATAGAATCAAAGCATTTCACTTAAACATTAACTTGACAATAAAAGCCAAACACATTTATCAGAATGTTTGAATTACTTGTCAAGTAATGATGGCATACACTTACTGTTAATTATAACGGCTAGTTCTTAGAAATAAAAGTTATGTGAGATGAGTGTTTAAATCTGATTCATAGTGAATCATTGATAGTAATACATTTACCTGTTCTTTGCATGCATAGTTTCTCTTTGTTGTGACAAATTGTTGTGACAAAGAATGCTTCATGATTCAGTCTCTAGCTGTTTTCTGTATAGTCTGCAATGCATTATATATATCCTTATAGAAACATATATAGGAATTTACAATATAAACTATATTTCAAATAATTAATGATAATATCAATTAATCTTTTAAAACTCCAACATAACCATTGAACGTTTTTATCCATCTTCTCCTTGGATAGAAAATTCACATTATTAGTCACATAATCATGGCTGATTCTAGAAAGTTCTTCTAGTTTTCTTTTACTCAGTAAATGTTTTATAAAATAAAATTGAAAGCAAAAATAATTATTTCACAGAATCATATTTAATGAGCAATTTATTCTAGTTAGCAAATAAAGAATGGTGCACTTATTACAGAGCATCTCCTAAAAGAGGTTAACTGCTGTTATCTGCACAGTATCTGTTATCTGCACACTCTTAATATATTTGTAACAGAGGGTAACTCAGATTCCTGTAGCACATTAATGACTCACAGGAGTGTTCCTAAGAAAAGCCAAGTGTCCCAGTAAACTAAGTAAATTCTGTGTTGTGCATTGTTTGCTTTGCTATATAATATTCAGTTTTATGATTAAATTGAATATGCTTCAAATGGTCCTTAGCTTTATTCATTATCTGTAGTAAAGTGAAGAAAGCTGCAGAAGATAAAAATTACATCTAGTGAGATTTCTTTCCCATTTCTTATTCTTATACATCTCTTCCACTGAATAAAAGTGACTATTAAGAATTGTAGCCCCACCAGGTTAGTCTGCTTAAAATAAACATTATAAATGTAGAGATAGTTCTTGGATCTGTTATAACCTACACAGAAGTAACTAAGTTAAGATTAATTGAAAGATACTATGAATACTGTATTGGAAGTGGAGGGATAGGGATGTGAGAGATAGGAAATCATTCTGAAAATAATTTTCTATGTGCAATCAAATCTTCTGTCACCCAATGTTCTTAGTAGGGAAATGAGACAAAGATACTGACCTGTGCCTTAAAAGTTAATTTATTTATTTTTGTTGTAAATAAAAGAACATTAAAGATTATAGTCACAAAATACCCAAACTTCTTATTTAACCTGTTAAAGATAATTTGCTTCCTTATACATTCTCATATTTAAAAAATAAAAAAAATCATGACCAAATATACCAGAATAATAGTTAATAGTTTACAGTATTTTTATGTCTAAAACATTTTTAAAATATAATCATTGACATTACCTATTTTACATTGTACAGTTGAAGTTTTATGAATTAAAATTAACTTACTCTAAAAAGTAGCATAGACAAATTAATCATTTAAGTTGAAAAGGGCAGACCTCAATGATCACTGACAGATTAACATTATGAAGTAATGGTTGCTTTTGATAAAGACTACAAATTTTATGTGATCTCTCATATTTCAAAATAGTCCTACAGGGAATGTAAACTTGGCATGCTAACTTTTTCATAATTGAGTATGTGAATATGATACCTAATAATGCTGTGCTAGAAAATAAAAGTTTGCAAAACTAACTAATTTAAAGTGTCCATTTTAAGGACATGGAATTATTGTTTATATAACTGTTGCCATTCTTTTAAACTAAGATCAAGAACTGGATAACCTTTGTGCCTTGGTCTTTGAAGGGATTTTACTGTTAAGTTAGAAGCTATTAAAAGGGAATATTAACTCAAATCACATTTTACAAAAAAATAACAAGTAACCATGAACATTCTGAGCATAGAAGTTCCTCTGCCTTAGACATATGACCCAATACTGAATAATAAAATAATACATCCCAGAAGGACCAAAATAAGGAAGATAAAAGTACCCTATGAGTTATTCACTAAGCAGAAATTAAAATATGATAATTTCCAGTGTCTTCTCTGTTGCAACAACAGTAAACTATGCTACTAAGTTGAATTAAAGAATATGGCAATTACTATCTCCAGCAATATGGCATGGTGAAATCCTAGTACAAAATGAAAAGCGAACGCACTATGTTGTGCAATAGGAGATAAAGCCTAGGCCTCAGGATGGACATAAGTGGTGTGTGTGTATGTGTGTGTGTATGTGTGTATGTGTGTGTATGTGTGTGTGTGCACTCACACATGTGCATGTGTGTGAGAGAAAGACACATACGCAGAAACAAAAAGAGACACACACAGAAACAGAATTGAAGAAAGGGAGAAGAGAGAGACAGAAACAGAAAAAGAGAGAGAGAATCAAGAACTCTGCATGAAGTCAATAATTTCTAAAGCCAACATATTTGGTGGGTAAAATGAAAAGAAACTTTGCTCCACAGAGTCAGGCTGTAAGTAAAGTTGTCTATCTTGGCCTTGTATCTACAAGAAACTAACAAATAAAGGAACAGCCATTTCTGTCTATTCCTAATTATGGGGCTGAATTCCACTTGCTTTAGAGCTAAAACCCATAATATGCTAGTAGTGTCCCTTTTGCTCCTAAGTACCCAAGCCCAACATTTCAAGTAATCTGAGTTTGATAATGAGATTAGCAGTCAGACAAAAATGAATACAAATTCTCTCTAGAGGGATGAATTTTAAACCCAGATCTTAAAATTTTTCCTGAGACAAAATTCCAAGGAACAGGGCTTAGTAATCAAGCCATAGCAAGTAGAAGCTAAATGAAAAAATAAATTATGGAATCAGATCCACAGGATATAAAGTATGTTTGCTTAGTATTGCTAAAGAAATGAAAGATAATATTGTGTGTATGCTGAAGGAACAAGATGTTCTAAAAAATGACTACGTGGAAATGAAGAACTGAAAGAAATTCTCAAACAACAGAAAGCAATCATTGAACTTCAGAAACTCCATGAAATGGAAAATTTGGAAGTTGACAAGTTGGAGACATCTTGTCTGAAAACTGACTATCAGAGATTACATAAAAAGAAGTAGATTGGATAGCTCTGAAGAAGGAAACTAACAAACTCATAATGTCTCAGGGAAAATGAAGCCTGTCATGAACTAAATGTGTGAGACAGATGTAGTTGGAGACAAAGTTTATAGACGTGTAGGAGTGCTGGCCACTTTCATGGGAGAATGAGAGGTTGTTTCAAAAGTTTTGCTTTGTCCCTACCTCCAATCCCCCAATCAACTGTCCCACTCACATGGCTCCATTACGGGGTAAGCACAACAGTGAGATGTGGTGACTGCATATTATGGAATACTGTGCTTCATTTAGGAGTAAAGAGCAAATACTCATGGAGCATTTTGGATATCTATTCTTTCTATCTATCTATCTATCTATCTATCTATCTATCTATCTATCTATCTATCTATCTATCTATCTATCTATCTATCTATCTATCTATCAATCTATCTATCTATCTATCTTTCTATTTATCTATCATCTACCTATCATCTACCTATTTTTTTGGTGCTAGTCCTGGGGTTTGAACTCAGGGATGGGCGCAGCTCCACTTCTGGCTTTTTGGGTAGGTTAGTGGAGATAAAAGTCTCACAGACCTTCTTGATCAGGCTGGCTTTGAACCATAATCCTTATATCTCAGCCTCCTGAGTAGCTAGGATGACAGGTATGAACCACTGGCACCTGGCTTGGATGTATATTTTTAAAACAGAAAGCTTCATAAAAAACAGAAAGGCTATGCTTTGTAGAGAATATATTTATGAAAGTTAAAAACAAATGATGCCAAGATGATTATATAGATAGATATGCATATCAAACACTTTACATTGCTTGATAGTAAGGGCTATGATGTTAAGTTTTAGAGAAGAAATAAAAAGTAAGCCAAGGGACCTTGCTTAGACCAACTATAATTGTATGCCATGAACTGAAGAGAACAAAAAGTAGAATTACCCAGCTCCCAAGCCAAACTAAAGTTTAAGAAAAGAAGAAACAAATTCAGTATTGAGTCAAAAAACAGATTAGGTACCTTATACACAAAAGAAACTGAAATAAACTAAACAAATTACCTTTGATATAAGTTAGAAACAGAAAACACAGTAAGAAAAGATCATACAATTGATGCCCACAATGATATATAATACAGGAGCAGAGTCAGGTAATGTTCAGGGAGAATGGATGCCAATATTCCATACTCAAAAGATGTCCTTCTCAGACTCCAGAATCATCATGTGACATGTATATATAAGGCAAAAAGAAACTAAGGATTTTAAAAATGAACAGAACATGTTAAAGGAGTAAGAGAGAAGAAGCAGACTGGACAATTAAATTGACTAACATCTAACCCATCAATAACATGAAAGGAAGCATGAAGAATATGCAGTATCTTCCATATGCTACGAAGAAGTAACTATCAACCCAGACTTGTACACGCACCTATCCAACTTCTGGTATTTACCCAACAGCCTGGAAATCACTTGGTAAAAGAAATGTTTGTACTCCATGTTCATCACAACACTGTTTTACATTAGCCAAGTTATGGAATCAGCCTCAGTGTCCAACAGAGGAATATCTGAATTCAATATGCAGTAGAGCTACAATGGAATACTAGCCACACCCAAAGGGAAATTCTAATGTTTGAGACATTAGATGTGATTGGAGAACATTATCCAAAATTAAGAAAAAAAAAGCCTGGCATAGAAAGACAAATACCACATATTCCTGCTTATGTATGAATGTAAAATATTTAAGTTTGTAGAAGCAGGGAGTAAGATGGGGCTTGCAGAAGTAGAAGAGCATGAGAATAGGATGATGAGTCAAAGAATACAAAATCTCAATCAGGAAGACTCTTTTTTTCTTTCTTTCCTTTCTCTCTGAGTTCTGTTGCAGTGAATAAGATTAATAATAGAGCTATATGTTTTAAAATTGCTAAGAGAACACATTTCAAATGCTCTTAGACTTAAATTATAAATGTGAAAACATAGTATCATATGCATATATAGGTATATATTATATATATAAACATGTTGACTCAAGTATGGTACATACAGGGTAGGATTTCAATGTCAGATCTGTTTCAAGCTACTAACTTATAGTTCAACAAAATGAATACCAGGAAGCTGAAACATGTATTATCAGAAGGGAGGTTGCTCAAGGAGAAGGAGAGCAGATGAATGGAGAGAGAAAGAGTGACTGGTGAATACAGTCATAGCATTCAACATATATATGTGAAAATGGAACAGGTAACTTAACTGGATGGGACCAATGGGGGAGAACATGAAAGGGGTATCATTGATGGAAATGCTTTGTACTCATAACTTGACATGTTGAATTACAGAGTTAAGAATTTGAGGTGATGGATATGTTATCTGACTTTATTTTATGATTTCACCTTGTATTCACAAGTCATACCATCACTTTGTACCCTGTAAACTTATTCAATTATAAATGGTTTCTTTGCAATAAAAAGAGAGAGAAGATAAAGACCTCCTCAATCAGGTAAAACCAAAATACTAGTATACATACATGTGGACTAGCTCAATGCTCAGAGCATGTACTTCAGGGAGGAGAAAATAATGCTAGACTGCCTTATTTAATTACTAAATACTGTAGGAGAAGCATTTAGTAATTTAAAATTCATTTCTTGTTTTTAAAGCAAATTTCTGAATTATTAGTTTCCAGTCAACGCAGCAGGAACTAACTGGGTTAATTACTTGCTGTGTCTCTTTATATACTGTATATTTTTTTACACCAAATGTCAAATTGGCTTAGTAAGCCAATATTAGAGATCTTTAACCAGGTGCTGGTGGCATAGGGCTATAATCCTAGCTACTCAGGAGGTGGAGATCTGATGATTGCAGTTAGAACTCAGCCTGGACAGAAAAGTCTATGAGACTCTTATTTCCAATAAACTACTCAGAAAAACAGGAAGTGGTGTAGTGGCTCAAGTGGTAGAGAGTTAGACTTGAGCACAGAGAGGCTCAGGGAAGGCACCAAGCACTGAGTTCAAGCCCCAGGATAGGCAAAAGAAAAAAGAAATTGGACTCAAAGTGCTTCACTGTATCATATGAAATTATATTGTATTATATAATGCCATACTCCAAAATAATGCAAATGAATTCCAAGTGTAAAAGGTAAGATGAAAAGAACAAACATTGTTATCTAGTGTCCCAGGTTTTATAAATGGAAACATTTAGGACAGTGTTTATTGCAATACTGACATACCTCTTACAGTTTATACTAAAGCCAAATGCTACAGTGAATGCTGAAATGATTTCAACATTTGGTCCTGTAATAAACCTAATCCTAATGTCTAGGGCAATGGCAGAATTGGTGTTTTCTTATACACTAAATCTTATCAGCATCTAACATGAACATGAGAGGTCTTATATAACAAGAAATTTTGTTCTATTGAGCCACAGTATACAAAGTAATAAAAAACATTTATGGATGATTAAATGTGGAAGTGAAGTCAAAACATTTAATCTGCTGCAAAACTCATTTAATGCAAATGTGCCCCAGCAATATAGATATTATTGATATTATAGTTGAAGGGAACATTTTCATATAGTGTAGCTCACAGAAATTTAATTTCCATCTTTGAGAATTTAGAACTTGTTAGTCTAGGTCCATTTCTAACACATTTTTCCCCCCAGTGGTACATAAAATGTACTTTTACATATTAGAGAAGAATTTGAGTGACTTAAAATTCTCCCATTGCCAAATTTATGGCTGAGAAGTTGCACTTATTAAACCAAGTGAAAAATCACACTAAGTGGAAGCTTTCAAAAGCCATTTTGAACTTCGAGTGATTCTGAGGATCATTTTAATGCCACCATACTGCTTTAAGTTTTGTGACCATGTACAAAATAGGACTGACCTCAGATAAAATATAAATTGGCACTTCTAAAACAAATATGCACAGCAATAACATTTGGAGAAATGAAGAACAGATAAGCAAGTTTATGACAGGCTCATTCCTGCAGATTTCATTCCCCTCTTTCTGTTTCTCTAAGCTTTTGCCTTATACCTAAAGGAAACATCAGATTCCGGATATTGAATACCTAACAACAAACGGCTGTGGTTTTGTCTTAGAGGTTGGTTGTCAAGTATTTCAAAATCAAAATATGTTAAAAATAAAAACAACAGAAGCTTTATTTCAGCAATGGCTAGAAATCGGCCTGGACATTTGTTGGCTCCAAACCCAAAAGGCATTATGTAGAATTTCAGCTTCTTCCCTCTTTTGAAAAAGGTAGTTTTCTTCTTACCACCGTCAACAAAGCGATCAAATCTAAATTCCTATAAAGAAGAACGAACAGTGTTAGTTTTACTTGAAGCCAAGGGTCAGTGGTTTATGCCTGTAATGTTTACTACTCCGTAGGCTGAGATCTGAGAATGGCAAAGGGTTCAAAGCCAGCCTGGACAAGAAGGTCTGCAGATCTTTATCTTCAATTAACCAGCAAAAAGTCAGAAATGAAGGCATAACTCAGGTGGTAGAATGCCAGCTTTGACTATAAAGGTAAGAGAGAATATCCAGGCCCTGAGTTCAAGCCCCAGTACATAACCACCCCCCTCATCCCTAACTCACAAAGTTTTATGTGAATAGTTTGAGTTCAGATCTAACAAGTTGCCAGGTATCTCTTCCTGTTTTCAAAAGCATCAGAGAAACAAAAATTGATTATGTGTATCACACATGTGAACTTAGAAATCTAACAAACCCTCAAATGCTACCAGGAAATGATTTCTCCATATACAAGTAAAATCTAAACACCTAAGTGACTTCTTTTCTGTCTTTCTGTTTCTTTCCTAGTGATTTAATTTTCTGTGGCTATCACAAAATACTTGATACAGGGAAAATTATAAAGAAAAGGGGTTTGTTTTGGCTCAGGATTCTGGACTCTGAGATGCCCAAGATACAGTGCTCATAAGGAACTTGTACTGCTTCACTTCATGGTGGAAAGAAGGAAGACAATTGTTTGTTGAATAAAATTTACAGGAGATTTGGAACTTATTAGACTGTCCATTGTATTTTATTCATATACTCTGTTGAGTATAAACATACAAGTGTATGTTTATGCAAGAGGAAAAAGTGTATTTTTAAGTGATAGTTATAGTTGCAGACATGGCTCAAGTGGTTAAAGCATTTGCCTAACAAGATTGAGGCCCAGAGTTCAATTTCCAGTACTGCTAAAACAAACCATCAAAGAAACAAACACAAAATAAGCCCAAAGAACAAAAAAACAATAGTTAAACTCTTGAAGAAAACATATTGAATGAGAAAATAAACATGTAGAGAATGAGAAGTAATCAAATATTCATTGCTTCTGAACAGTAGCAACGGTACAATATTGAAGACTTAAAATTAAGATTAGATACAAAGACCATTTTGTGGATAGAGAATACGTTTTTTATATATGACAGAAGATGATTGCATAAGATCCTAACTCATGTTTTTCAAATACTATGTTTAGTTCAGTTCAATATGGCTTTTTTTTTTTAGCACTTCCGGCATGGCATAAAACCTGGTTCTGGTATACTATATGAATGTTATGTCATACACTCAATTCATAATCTGATTGTAGGAAACCAAATGAGACAGAAGATCTGACTCTATGATTCCCTAATAATAGACAAAATCTGCCAGTGTTTTGAAGGGATGACTAAGGAGCTGCACTGTTGGATCTGGCTCAAAGTCCTTGTTGACAGCCAGATGACAAAGTACAGAATTCCCTCCCCATCTCCATGACTAGGGGTCAGATCAGTTGTGAGCTGTAGCCAGCTAGTGGAAGCTTGTGAGGAATTGTGTGCACTTCTTCTCAACTCTGTGTTCAAGGGCATCCCATTCAGTAACATTAATTCACCAAGGATGGTAGTATGGACGTGATGAAAGTGGAAAGACATCCATCTCTGGTTTCAGTATGTTAGGTATGTGGTATCAACGTATTACGGCTTAAACCTTTTCACATGAAGAATCTGGCTATAAGAAGACAGTTAGAAGTCCTAGTCGCTATACTGTAGGCCTTTAAGTCAAGGTACTTTTTATTCCCGTGTATCCATCATGTCTCTTACAGTGCCTTGGATTTAGTAGAAGTTCCAAGCATATTTCCTTCTTCAAAGTTGACTGATGAACATCTCTATTCCAATTTGAGATCTAAGCAAGTTTATTTGGATATAATTAGTCTATTCCAAGAATAATGATAATAATCAACATCAATAGGCTGATTATTCTAGTAAGTTTTAAGACTTTTTTAAAAGGCCTTTTACATTCATTTATCATTATGTCCTAACTCTATTCTATTGTGTCCTAACTCTGAAGAGTAGCTAACTAGGGCAGAACTTCTTCCAATTATCAAGACCTTTAACTACAGAGCATGTGGGGGAATACTTCAAAGATTGTTCTCTCTCCTTCTCCTTCTCCCTCTCTCTCTTTCTCCCTCTCCTTCTCACTTTCCCTCTCCCCCCTCTCCTTCTCTCCCTCACTCCTTCTCTCTCTCTCTCTCTCCCCCCCTCTCAGTGCCAGTACTAAGACTTGAACTAAGGCTTTACACACTCACTTTGCATTTTCATTCAAGGCTGGCACTTTATAACTTGAGTCACAGCTCCACTTCCACCTTTTTGCTTCTTAATTGGAGATAAGAGTCTCACAGATTTGTGGCTGAATAGGTGTTGAACTATGATCCTCAGATCTCAAATCTCCTGCATATCTAGGATTACAGGTGTAAGCCACCAGCATGTGAATGGCTGTGCTTCTTTACATGAGGTGGTAGCACAGTGATAACACATTGTCACCTTAATGGTGGCTCTCTATTCTCTATAGTCCAATAATGTAGCCAGGACTTTATTCCTTAGCCCTTCTAGACGTAGAAAAGTGACCAAGTTTGGTCTCCATAGCTCCAGTTCACTGCATTTTGGCAGAAAAGAAATCGTCATTCACTTCTATAATCATTTGCATGATTTCTAGACAATAAAAGAGGTAAGTTTGAAGAAGACCTCAGAAAAAAATTAAAAACCCTACTTATTCCCTACTAGGTAATAAATAGATTAGTGGTGCTTCCTGGAGAAGCTTGTAAAGCTCTAGACAGAGAAGAAAGCAGCATCAAGAGGGACTGTTTCCTTTGCTCTCGCTCACTGTAAACTTCACTTTGCCAGTGTGTTTTCACACATAGGCAAAAGCCACAAGAATGCTGAATAGACAATAAGCTAAGCAATCAATATTCAAAAAATGAATCATCTTTAATACAGAAGTAACATGTTGTTAACCTGTGAGAAAATTAGATCTCAAACATTTTTCTTTTTTCTTTTTGGCAATACTGAGATTTGAAATCAGAGCTTCATACTTAGCAAGACTGGTACTGTACCACTTGGGCCATGCCTCCAGTCCAACTTTTTGCTTGTTATTTTGAAGATGGAATCTAGCAAACTTTTCTTTTTTTTTAATTTAATTTTATTTTATTTGAGAACATACTGTACAGAGGGGCTACAATTACATGGGCAGGATAATGCATACATTTCTTACCAAGCATTGCAGCCTCCTCCTTTGTTTACCCTTCACCTCCCTTCCCAGCCTCCCCCCTCCCCCCACCCAATTATACCCCCCTCCCCCCCCCCACACACCGACATTGTAAAGTTGGTTTTGACATGACATTTTGTACTTCTCATTGTGGAATCTAGCAAACTTTTCTACCAAGGCTGACTTGAAGCCATGATCCTCCAGATCTTAGTTTCCTGAGTAACTAAGATTATTGGCCAGTTCAGAATGTATCTATTAAACTTAAATGCCTCCTGGAGTCTCTTTTTACTGTAATTCATACTACCTCAATAGTATTATTGTATTTATAGATGACCCACTGCTTTATGTGGCCATTTTATATCCAGTCCCTATTTGAGTATTATCTGTCCTGATTTAAAGCTTTAACCACACTGTATTGCACTTTCAGTCCCTGATTCGATCAACTTTGATGGATAGCGTCCTGTCTTGTGTGGAGGACATTGAAACAAGGATGTACCACCACAGTGTATGTGCAGGTGACAGCGTGGGCAGCGGCAATTACCCTGGAACAGGGTGGGATTCAGGGACACCATCAAATAAGAGATGATTAAAGGTGATTTTGGAGGAATAATTTGGAACTGGCTGAGCAAAAAATAAAATCATTTCAGGAATAGAGATGCATGTGCCAAAGCCATGAAGTATGAAGGAAAATCATAAGCCGTGGTGGAGTGCAATAGTCTAGAGTTCATTAGAGCGCTGACATTCAGAAGATATGCCTCATAAGGTTGAAAGAAACTATGTTCTGCTAAGGCTCTTGAGCTCTATGTCTTTCAAGAGCATCTATGACTGCATTCTGAGTTAGTCTCTCACATAGTTTTGCCCAAATAGCTACATCCCAGGCCTTATCAATCCATTTAAAGTCTATAGGGTAATAGTCAGGAACACAAGGCTCTGATGCACATTTGGGCTAGTGTTCCCAATGACACATGGCATAGGATAGGATTTTCTAGAATTTTCTTTTCTTCTTTACTATCAGTACATGATGTTTTGGTGATGGGGCATCTATTAAGTGAATATCTACTGCATCACTGCCAACCAAAACAAAGAATAAAAGAAATCCATGATCAACTCGTATGTGATTAGTCACTATTTTCACAGAATGAATAATCAGAGCAGGCCAAGTCATATAACTATGACTCCAAATTTTGTCGTGTCTTCTGTGCTAGGAATTATCAACATTGCACATTGAATTTCAAAGAAACAATGCTGTGACAAAAATTTAGCTAGCTTATTCTAGCATTAGTGCAGCATAATTGTTAATATAAAATCTAGGACATAATTGAGAGTATTTAGCAACCTAGAGCTACCCTAATGAGGCTAAATCAGTATTCACAATACTACAAATTTTTCTCTTCTGAGAGTTAGAGGTAAATGCTTCTTATTACTATTAAGATTAGTCAGTTTATTATGCAATATTTGGGTATTGTCACTTAGTAAATTTGCATGGTGATGGGGGGAGGGGACATAAATGAAAATGTTTACAATGTTTTTGTTGTTGTTGTTGTGTGTGTGTGTGTGGAGGTGTGTGTGTGTGTGCATGTGTGTGTGTGTGTGTGTGTGTGGTGTGTGTTTTGTTGTAGGGCTTGAACTCAGGGCCTGAGTGTTGTCTCTGAGCCTTTCTACTCAAAACTAGCACTCTACCACTTTGAGCCACAGCTCCACTTCCTGTTTTCTGTGGTAATTAATTAGAGATAAGAGTTTCAGGGACTTTCCTGCCAGTGTTGACTTGGATTGTAATCCTCAGATTTCAGCCTCCTGAGTAGCTAGAATTCCATGCATAAGCCCGCAGTGCCTGGGAAAAATGTTTACAATTTTTAACTTAAAATTTTCCTTAACTTCTAAATCAAGTTGATTTTTTCTTTTTACTTATTATGGGGATATAGAGGGGTGAGAAATAGGATGAACACAGAAGCAGTTCCATAAAGATAGGACAACATGATAAACATATGTGGAGCTTTGTGGATAACCTGAATGTTGGTTTAATTACCATGAAATGACTAGAAATAATTACAATGAAAAGACTAAGTAGAAGTGGAGTCTGATGGAAAATTATAGTTATAAATGAAACTATTTTAAAACTTAATAGCTTTTCAGGTATAAACTGTTTATTTGCTTTAGATTGAAACTTTTTGAAATTGTAAATGTAAAGAGAAATCTTGTCTGCAGAACATTCAACAATAATGTTGCTAATAATCTATATCCTATTGCTGTCATTATTAGATAATGCTTCTGCTGAAAGGCATAGAAACCATATACATACTCCCCTACTATTAGAATATTTGCTTTGTTGATTAAATATATGCAAATTATGCTATTGTATTTGAAGTCTAGTGTCTTCCTACTTAGTTGCCTAATTCAGCTGGGTTGCAAAACATCTATCTTAGAAACCAAGTTTAAAGTAGCCCAGCTTTGAAATGCTCAAAAAGGATCACAGAAGTTTCCCTCTGGAAAAAAGTCAGTATGTATGCAAAGACTACGACTGTAGCAGCCACTGTACTTTGTGAGAAGCACAGGCAGAATGTGGCTTCCCTCAATTTGTATGCATGTCGTGATCTCTGAAGTGGTATTAAGGCATGAACCAAGGTGGATTAATTTCCAGACTTTGATGTTCATCAACTCGAGCTTCAGGAAAAACATACAAGAAGATGATACAATTACCCCCAGAGCTTCACCCATGAGCCGCAGCTTTACAGCCTCAAGTTTATAATGGATCTAGCTGGGGCACCTACCACTGGTTTTCAAAAAAACTGTGTTTGGGTTTATCTACAGTGATGATGTTAATTGAGTCAACTCTGTTTTGGAAATATTCTCCAAAATACAGTAGTTGAGTGTTATTTATTTTCTATCCAGCCTGTCAGTAGTTAACCTACCATGGTTTTAAATTCTCTACCAACAGTACCTAATTTGGGTCAAAACTTACTGATGGCTAAGGTACAATGCCCATTTCATCTGGAGTCTTGTCGTTTTATAGATTACACTATCTTTCGGAGATAGATCCTTAGGATAGATCCTTAGTTTAAAAAAGGCAAACTTTCCCATCAGAAGGAAGTAAAAAACAAGAAACCATCTCAAATTCTGCCTGTATCAATGTAGAGAGAGAAAGAGAGAAAGAGGGAGACACAGACAGACAGACAGACAGACAGACAGAATAAAAGAAAGAGGATGCATGTTTGCACAGCCTAAGAAGTAGCAGTGACCAGCTTGATGCTTACTTACCTCTGGAGCTTCAAAAACTTCAGGGTCATTATGTAGCATTGGAGGAAAAATGGCTATCAATTCTCCCTTCCGCAGACAGCAGTCACTGGTGTCAGAACTGATAATCAAATCCTCTTCAACAATACGAAATGCGCCGGAATGTGAACACAGTCGAAAGACCTCAAAAATGATGCTTTCTGAAGGAAATAAATAATAGCTTACTGAACTATGACTGACTGAGAAGTATTCTCAGTGGAGCACTAAAGTTCATTACCAATAGACTTGATTAAAGAGGAAACAATGTCTTTATCACATCCATGTACTTCACAAAGAAGCCAATGGTGACAGTTAAGGGTAAGGAGGTACACCCCAAAACAGCTAGGGTTCATTTGACAGGTGGGAGGTAGCCATATTGTCTTGGGTCAGAAAGCCATTGATCATGATTTTTGTAAGGGGGAATGGCCTATAGGAAAGAATGCCATGTTAGAGTATTCATATTATACATAAACTACATCCTACTGAGAGTACACTAAGGTGAAATATCTCACCAACCTGGAGAACAGCAATGCCTTTCGAGCCAATCTTTTCCACTTAATAACCACTTAGGTAGTTAATAGTAAAATAACTGTAGTTGTGCATTCTGAGACAGCTTGACACTTAATTTCTTTCATACTAGCTGTAAATAAAGCGTGAGTCAGCATTTGCTGGAAAAATTTCAAAAGGAAAATACTTTTTAATAGGATACAAAAGAAAACCACATTTTCCTTAGCATCTGCCACCATCATTCCCTGGAAGATTCCAGAAGCCGAATGTCCTTGCTTTCCCAGTGGCCTTCACCTTTTGCTCCTAGCACGACAGATTTTATGGCTAATTTCCGGCAATTTATCCTGGCAGTTTGAGGAGAAATTCCTTTGGGAATAATATGCATAATTTGCATAAATCATTCTGATAGCATGCATATCAGCGTGGAACTCCTGTCTAGGTCTGCATCTCTCCCTTCATAATCAAAAGTGACTATGTTTCCACCACCGTGAATGGGCCCTAGAATATAAAGCTTGAGTCTTTCTAATCAGCAATGTGGAAGGAACTCCAAATGGAGGTTCCCCCCGGCCCTTCACATTATAACAAATGGCTCTGTTTATGACTTACAATTTAGAATACACACACACACACACACACACACACACACACACACACACTCATATACACACACACAGAACTGGTGTTCAGGAGAATTCTGACACACTGAGTATCTAATTATTAGGTTATTAAAGGTAGGCTCCTCTTGAGGACTTGCATCCATCAAAAATAAAAACAGCTATTACTTCCATGAAATTTAAATCTACGTGTAGCTTGCATGGGGATAAGAGTAGCTTTGGGTGTCTTCTCCCAGGAGTTTTTTTTTCCTTAAGCATGCATTTGTCTAAAGAAATGAGGCTGCGGTCAGCTCTGGGTAGGCAGCAGGGTGATTCAATGTGACGTACAGTGAGGCTGTGCATATTCTCTTGGACTGCCTTCGTTATTATAATCAGGCAGAGTCAAATCGGTTTGCTGGTGATGAGGCCAGATAAGAACTTTGGTTTTGGAACATAGACTCTACAGCAGATAGCCACAAGGCACCTGACACGACAGATTTCAACTGGCAGGACACCAACGACCAACATTTCTATGGTGAAAAGCAACGGTTGCCTTTCCATGTACTGCTGCTGGCTCTGTTGGACCAACAAAGGATAGCATCATTTTAGCTTGTGGTGTGAAATGGTAGCTGACATATGTAGCAGTGCTGTTCACCCAACAAGTCCAGTAGGGGTGTGGGAAGAAGAAAATGCAAAACCAAAATAATGGTAGGTGGCTACTGTGACAGGGCAGGCATTTAACAATCCAAATAGCATAGTCACATCTGATTGGCCAGTGTGCTCTCGGGAAGCATGGCAGCTTGTGCCCACTGCAGTATCACAAATGACAATTGGGCAAGCATATCTTATGCAGAAGTTAATCACAATAATGGAACTCAAAGTGTGGCTCAGCAGTCAGATCGTAAGTGACAAATCTGTTTTACCTTCCAGTACCAGTTATGTGTGCAAGACGGGGTTGGCTCTTGCTCTGAGCAATCATGCCGATAATCATTAGGTGACAAAAGTAATGAGTTGCATTATTATCAACAATGGAGAGTTGAGCTTATGGGGCTCTGGAATACAACACAAAAGCCAGCAGCTTTTCCCACCAGCCCCAGTATGACTGTGGGCAGAACTATATGTTGTGAAGAATGACACACTGCACAATAAAAAAAATAACACAAATTGCAGCCTCTACTTGTAGTTGTCATAGTTGAGCAGACACCAGCCAGTGCCACTGACAGACCAGCTGGGTCCTGGGAGGACTTCCATGCTGCACCAGGAGGTACAGTAAATTATCCTGCACGGTAGAGCAACATCTGTTTCTGTGCTAGTGCCGAACAAACAAGGCAATTTAAAACATACCAAGGGATAACCAAGCAACAAATGAACATGACCCTCATTTTTTCTCCCTTCTCACACACGATGTGTTAAACTCCATTGTGCAAGCATTCCATGAAAGAGAAGCCAGCCTTTTTATTTGATAAGGTGTTGTCAGAGAGATTTTTTTGCATATTTCCAAAATGGAAAGAAAAAGCTTATAGTATTGTTATTCTTAGAATCTCCCTCCCCCCACGCCTCTATCTTCATTTCTTTTATACCAAAGCTAGCACTCAGTTCTCAATTTGCTCTAGAATTAAAAAAAAACTTTCCATATACTTATAAATATTCAGTCTTTAAACCTAATTTGCTATACTTAGTTCACATGCCTTCAAGCATTTGTCTTCCAATTTCCACTGAATAAATGCGTACTAATGAGAACTAGAGCAAGCTGCTAAGGCAAAGCTGGGTGACTTGGGTCTGGCCTGCCACCAGCTTGTGATAGGCGGGCAAATTGAGTTAAAATGAAAAGTCTTGTCAGCTGAAATTCAACATGGTAGCCAAACAGCTAGCTGTCAATCATACAGCCCAAACAAGGAACTGCAGGTAATAAAAGGTCACTGTGAATCGTTACTGCATTTGGCTTTCATATAGAAGTTAATTTTAATTAAACATGATTTCTATCTGTGTTTTACAAAACTTATTGTGCATAATAGATTGTTAATTTATGCTAAGATTTAGTGGGTATTAGAACCACTCTCATTATTAGAAGGCATTGTAGAAAAATGGCATTCAAGAATGCAAATATGTTGGGGATAAAATTTATTCCAGGCAATGTAAGGTGCCACAGATCGTAACTGTGATTAAGGCTGGCTCTGTTTTATTACGAATTGGGCTCTGCTAACTAGTATCCACAAGAAAATTTAAAATTCCCACGGTGAATGAATACTTCTGAGCCTGAACTAATGTCATCACCTGGCTAGGGAAGCGTTGTTTCTCTTTCCAGAATATGAAGGTAATTTGATTAAATGTTCCATCTCAGCAAGGGGCTGAGGAATGTTTTGAACTTCCACATAACAGAGGAAAATATCCAATGAAAGGACAAAATACAAATACAAATAGAATAAAGGCAAATACTCTTTCCCTTTTGCCCTCAGATCTCAATTCTGACTGGAATAATTGAACTTCCACATAACAGAGGAAAATATCCAATGAAAGGAAAAAATACAAATACAAATAGAATAAAGGCAAATACTCTTTCCCTTTTGCCCTCAGATCTCAATTCTGACTGGAATAATTGACAGATGATTCTCATTTGCACAGTTAAAGTGCTAAAGCAGATCATGACTATCAATAATGCATATAACAAAGCAAACACAAATAAGCACACCGGGTTTTTGCCTCATACTTAGGCCATGTCTCTGTGTGTGGAATGAATGTACTGTGACACAGCCAGGCTGTTAATTTGGGTCATCTTAATGATTGGTGCAGGCTGGCATGCCATCTGATTAGCTATGGTGATCAGTGGATAGCTGGGATGGCTAGAGTGAAATGAATAACCAGGCCCGGATGCAGTCACTGGGGTTGACACTTGGTGAGTCTTTAAAGAGAATGTGGATGGGTAAGGAGAAAGAGGCTTAGATATGAAGATGGTGTGCTCTGGAAGGTGTGATGACATGGAGGATGGCTCACAAAGTGTGTCTCTAGGTAGATGAAATTACTTTAAGTTGAAGCAAAAAAAAGTTACAATTTTTGGCTCAACAACTGTATATTTGGATAAGGCTAAAAATAACTGTGAATTGGTACAAATGCTTACCTGTACATTGCTTTTCAGACATAACCTCTAGTCTACTGCTAAGCACATAAACATAGAGTCAACATGTACATATTCAAGAAGCATTGGTCAAGGCCCTCCTCTGTTCAAAGCATTGGGTTATTATTGCTGCTGGTTAGCAAGGGGAGGCCAACATATGAATCTGATCTTATATATCTGATCATGTATATAGCAATAGGAATCTGATCATGTATATAGCAATCTGGGAATTTCAAGGTCAAAAGGTGCAAATAAATAGGAATGCTCCCAAGATCCCACTTAAGATACAGCAGAATTTCATTTTAAAATTTACTTTGATAATAGAAAATAAAAATCATAACATTTATCATGTACAAAAGGATGCTATACACAACATTGTGGTATGGCTCCATCAATCTCATTAAGATATGCATCATCTCACATCTTTAAAAATTATTTGTGGTGAAAAGCTTAACATATCTTTCGCCAAATTAATATTGCATAACTTATGGTCTCCTCTTCCTCCCTTTCTTCTCTCAATTCCTTTAAAATGTTATGCATTTTCTGTTTGTGTGTCATACATAAGGGTATTGTCTTTTAACATGCCAAAAGAATTCAACTGCTTCATGTGCCTCTTAAAAAAGTCCCAGAACTGAATGTGCTATTTGTCTTGGATGAGTAGAAAGGAACTCTCATTTTCTGTGCTTCAAACAGAAATTTTTCTGTGCTCCTTATGTACTTTTAGTGATGCTCTGTGGGGGCAGAGAAGGAATAGAATTTTCGAAATAGTATCTCTACTGACTCTTTTTAAGCTTTCTGATACCCTAGACTTTCTCAGTCACTCTGGTTACCCATTATAGTTATCTGACATTGTAAAACAAATGAACAAACAAGCACTCCATGGCAAACCAATGGAATCCAATCCAATGCATTAACTAAAATCTTTAAATTAGTGATTTTGAACTTTGCTGCCCCCTCTCCAACTGAGTTTTTCTAGCTATCTGCCCTTACCTTAGAATAATGCAATCAGGAACAGAGATGAGAAGTTTGTAATCTCACCAGATACGGAAACAAAGGCTGAGAAGCATCATCTTAAGCCCCTTTCTAAAAAGTCTCACATTTCTTCATCCTATTCCCTTGCAGTTGATTGTTAGAATAAATAGAATAATTGGCTACTATAATTAGCACTTAAGTTCCCTTTCAAATAGCTTATTTCTTCTGGCCCAGTCTTAGTTTTGTGCTAGCATAAAAATAATGAACATCCAAATCAATATTTCTAATTTAAAAAACAGCTTCTATTTTTTTTGTATAACATAAATATCTCAGTGCCTCCATGTGCAGGTTTCTGATGTACTCTTTGGTGAAAGATACTTTTTTCCCTCCATCTCCAGTTAGAAGGGCCTCCCTTATACATGGTTAGGGATGAGAGTTGGTGGAAGGATGCTGGTCCAGCATATATAGGAACCTGGGTTCTATCCTTAGTATACATAAAAAAAATGTTCCTACTGCAATATAATTTATGATTCATCTATTACCTCATCAGGAGAGAGGACTTTAGCTAACTTCACAATGATCTGAATTATTTAAGTAATCATGTTTACAAATACACAATTATTTATAATATTGAATAATTACTTTTCCAAAATAATTGCCATAATCATGACAAACATGTCACAGAAATATAGAATTGCAGAAATATATGAAATTTTTGAGGTGGGAGGGACACAAGAGGACTCTACTGTCTTCGTATTTTTTCTGTAAGTATCAAACTATTCTAAAGTGAAACCTTATTTTTATTTTAACAAACATCAGCGAAGTTCTAGTGTGGAACTGTAGCTTTACCTTAACCACATATTCTAAGGATTTGAGAATCAGTGATAAAAACCATCTAGTAAAAAGAACTGGTCATGCTCTCTGATGCATATTTTATTGCAATTTTGCCTGAGGTGCTAGTGATTGTTGTATGGCAATGAAAACAGGCAGGCTCCACATTAACTTTTAAGTTTGCTATTTAATTGTATGATTAGGATTCATTCCCTAATCTTTCCAAGCCCTGTTATTCAAGGATTAGGAAAAAATACTCATACTTGAAAAGTTAAGTAAGCTAAGATATATAAAGGACTTACTAAAGTGAAATCATTGGTACTAGTATTAGGCTAGGCTGTAGTTCAGCAATAGAATGCTTTCCAAATATATGTGAGCCACTGCATTTAATCCCCAGCAGAGTAAAAATGAAGTACAACAAACACAAACATGATTATCCATAATATCTTATCCGGAAGTTAGTAAACTCAGATAACTTATCTTGATATAGCTCCTATTTCCTGGCATTGTCCTGGTGCACATCATGGCTGGCTTTACTGAATCAAAATAGAAAGTTCTCTTTTCTTTCAGTTGTGGCAAGGAAAAAAAGATGACCAAGAGGTTTGGGGTCAGATAGGTGTGAGGAGAAAGATGTGGCTATGGTCAGAAAACCTGAGTGAAAATTTGTGTCTCTCCCCTTTTACTACTTCCATACCCTTAGGCAAATGATTTAACATCCTACTCATTTTCTTATCTGTAGAAACAGTGATAAAATAATAGCAGAAACACTTGCTCAGAGAATGTAAGTAATTAACCCATGAAGTAAGTGATGAAGCTGCTTTGAAATATTGAAATTATTCATAGAAAGTCATATTTTACCATACCTCTGTTTTACTCCAATATCTGCATGAGAATTGGGTCAAATTCAGAATATGCCATTGAAAACAAATAGATGACTGGAATTTACCTCAGCTGTTCAGGAGTTATGATTCATTTTCCCTTATGTTTTTATTAAAATTGTATGATATTTTCTCTAACAATGCAAGATTACTTTTGTGGACAAGGTAGATTTGAATATGACGCTGGTTTGGTTCACAAAAAAATCAAAAAGGAAGAAAATAATATGGAATTTTCAGGGGTTTCATACAGGTTAAATGTCATTTTGGAGAAAACCTTTACTGATTCGCTACCCTGTAATATCATGTTGTTTACATACCTTTATCGGGTATCCTATAAGAAGTAGTAGACATTAAAATTATTAGCTACCAATTTATCAGAATTTCTATTGTAGAGCATTGTTCCTGTATCAACATTTAGCTTATCTTCATCTCTCTGTGTCTCTTTTCTTTTTCCTTGACCCATATTTGAAATCCAAAGTTCTAAATCATGCCTTCATTCCAGCTTTTATTGCTAGAAAAATTGATATTAAAAAAACTTTTCTCAAGTTCTCAAGCTTCCTTTCTATAATCTTTTCCTATTTGGATTTTTAGCCCTAAGTAACAATTAATCCAAACCTCATTACACTTATTAAATCATATAAATTTAAATTTAACCACAGAGATCTGCACTAAACATTAATAGATCCTTTTAATGGAGTCATGATAAACAGAATCTTCACTTAGCAAGACACATAAATTACAAAAAAACTATGTTTTCTTTGTTTGAAAGGTAAGAGTAGACTGGTTTTAAAGAGAGATTCTCAAGAGTGATAAAAGCACAAAGCTCTCATAGCCTCTTGCAACAAATGATAGTTTTGAATTAGTTTAACAGACTATGACATCCCCACTCCCTTTTCAGTGCTGCTTCATCAGAGTGTGCTGGCATGCAAATCTCTGCATAAAGAAGAATCTCTTGTACTATGTCAACATAAAAAAATCTCTTCCTAGTTAAAAAAATGCAGCATTCATTTTATCATTGTAATAGTTTCTCTCATAATGATAAAGACTCACAACCCTCTTTTTAAAAAAGAGACTGTATTTAAAACCCATTCAACTCTTCCCTTAAGGAGATGAGAAGACGAGTACATATCATGTGGTACATTGTGAATATCTAGTTGTATGACTTTTGCCTTTGTACAGTGTAGGTTCCTTCAACACAGAGAAATATTCATGTTTGTACTATTACTAAGTGCGTAGTTTATCTGTTGTGTGACTGATTCATAAAAATGTACTCCAATCTGATTAAACTTTGTAGCAGATGAATATATATATATCCCGAAAGATCATCAGCTCCATCATTTCAATTCTCTTAATAAACAACACTGGCCTCTGCTGGTGACAGAGGTCATGATGAACCTTGCTGGCTACTACTGAGTGCTGACTACCCTTTGTCTAGGTGGATCTCAGCTCACAAGAGATTTCTGTTGCTCTGTTACTTGTTGGTTGGTGACAGCAAAGCTGTAAATATATGAGAGCTACAGGAATGATCATCTGAAAAGATGACTATGGATTCAAACAGATCCAAATTATTAGCTCTACAGTTTGCTATTTCTTCTGATCAAATTAATTCAGATACTTCTGTTTTAAAAGATTATTGAAAAATAATCTTTTGTTTCCATGACAAGAGTTGGGAGAGGAAAAAAAGAATTGACAAATTTCAACTAAAGTTTTCACAGTAATACTTATGAACAGAATACAAAGACATATTTCTTAAAGATTACTTGCATTACATCCTGGTATATCTCATCTAATTAAGAAAATACAATGGAAAGTGCATGATTATATAGAGAATTCAGCCTGTATCTTCATAGAGACTGTAAATATTCTTTCCAGAAAAGTACTATATATCCGAGTGGAGGCAACTACCCAGATTTTACATAAGTTTTGAATATTTGTTCCTTAACAATTCTGCAAAGAAAAATAAATATTTGGATTTTAATAATATTCAAATTATTTTAATTCTTGATCTAAGTTCCTTTGCTAAAATATGTCAAACACAGTAAACTGCAAGGTGACACAGTTTTATTTAATGATCAAGGTACATTTTTGCCATTGCCTCTGACACTGATGAGTCTTAGTCTGACCAGTGGGAGCAACTTGTGTAATACTTGGAACATTCTTCTCAATGCCAACTGGTGGTAAAGGGTGACCAAGATTGAGAGAGCCTTTGCTCTTAGAAGTTGCCAGTGAAGAAACCAGAATGTATTGAAAAAATAAAAAATGAAGGCCAACATAGGCTAAAATATTAGTATCTACAATGTCTGAAAAAAGAGAGATGAATAAGCATTCTTCCTGCATTTCTCCAAAGGAACTTGGAATTTTGTGAAAAGTATCCTTAAATGAAATATTAATTCAGAGAAAGCACAGACAAATTCACTGATGGGGAATTTAACTGGGAATATAAATTCAGTACAAGATTAAAGAGCCTTCTCAAAGGCGGTAAAGAAGAATAAAGTCCACAGTAATCACAGCTCATGTCATACATGTCTAGGCCTATGTAGGAACAATGGCAAAAAATGAAATACTTGTCCTACAGACCTCAAATGTCTTTGAGATAGGGACCATAAACATCTCATTAATGAGCTAATGTTATAAAATATAACTGCTTTAGATGGAGTCTTTGGTATGTGCTTTTTTTCTCTTCCCTCCTTTCTTCTTTTCATATTTCCTTCTTTTTTTGTGTTTTTAAATCATTAAATTCTAGTAAAGGATTTTTGCAATAGTTTTGAGAACCAACCATATACTGACAACACTGTAAGGAAGAATAAATACATTTGCACACAAGTTGCCTCTCTGAAATTCTTTTTCAATCACAAATCCTTTTCTTGTCAAGATAGTACTGCAGTGTTTGGAAAGCATTAGCACACTAACAGATGCTCAGAATCAAATGACTTAATAGGCATAAACTTTTTTTCCCCCAAATAATTGCAGAGCTTTGGTTTAGCCTTTTGCATACCTCGCATAGTTAATTACCTAGGACTTAATGTTTACATGCAATGAGTGTATCTACAGCTATAAACTACATAATTTATAATTGATGTAAATGGGTGTTATTATGTCAATTAGGCAGCTGTGTCCTCCACCTCTTGGTAAACAGCTATGAGTGATAAACTGAGTTTGTAGAGAGGTACCTTCTTTTCTTCATAACAGATAAAAATAAATTACCTAGGTATACCAGGCTGTCCAATTGTTCTCTGCTGAGGTGGATGGAAAATCCAGACCCTTTCTTTTGACCTGTTGACTGCAGAAAATGGTCAATTTCATCACGCAGTGCTTCCATAGCTTCTGGGTGCCGGAGAAGATAATACATTGCCCAGAACATAGCTGGAATAGTGTTTGCCACAGAGGCCCAGAGAAAGGCAAAATGATGTGCTGGGAGAAAATAAGTGAAAAGGAAGATTAATAGCGTTTATTACACTGATTAGATTTGCAGTGTGCTAATTAAAAGATGTTAGGACACAGACCCAGCCAAGGATCAGTGCATGCTAATGAGAACCAATAGGCTTCTGAAGTCTAATTTTCTGCTTAATGAGAATAGTTTAAAATGTAATGTGTGTGTGGAGGGGGCAAGAAGGTGGGGGATGAGATAAGAGGAGTAAATGCAGCTTAGTTATACTCTTTCTCATTATCGTCATTAAGTATCTTGTTTTACCACCTCAGCAAAAAAAAAAATCAATTATCATAGAGGGTTGTTTCAGAGTAAAACATTTTACCATTAGCCAATTAGAAAGAGCATAAAAAATTTCAAGGTCGCCATCTTATCTTTTTATTTCAAAGGTGTACTGTAAATTATTTTATTTAAGGCAAGTAATCATTCAGAAATTCCTTACCTCCTATTTCAGTGTCCTCAAGATTATAGTATTTCTCCAGGATATTTTGCCTCTGTTGAACAATTTCTGACCATCCTTGTATGTGAGTTAATTTCTCCAAGGTAAAAAATTGTATAAGTTTCTTCTGCATAGATTTGGCATTTCCTATAAGCTCAATGGGTATGTCCGATGTTATGTATAAGAACTTGTCATCAAAGTTTACAAAATCGTCTCTTAGCTCACTGATTATTTTTTTGCTATCATCAGCAAGAATTTTTCCATATATGGTTGCAAATGTGAGCTCAAATATTACCGACCTGCAGAATGTTAATATTTGAGTTGTGTTCCAATTTTTGCTTTCTCCTAATTGTATATCAACAATTTGTTTTGCATTCTGGAGTATATTTTCCAAGAGTGTTTCCAAAGGTTTGCCTTGCAAATACTGATAGACACCATGAAGGTCACGGTCAAGGTCATCATTTTCTAGCAACTTCTTGACAGAAAATACTTTTGCTGCTAATTTTCTACCAAATATTTGAAAGCTTAGTTGTCTGTGATATTTCAATAATAACTGGTACTGGAAAGGGTCCAGAACAAAGGTTATATATTTTCCTAAAAAAAAAAAAAAGGATATGAGTTCATTTGACAGCCAAACAAAAATACTTACCTTAAGTCTGAAATACTTTTATATTAAAAATACCCTGTTAACTAAGATGCAAAAAAATTTTTTACGTTTCCTTTTTTAACATTAATTAATTTTTTTGTGAAAATACTGTACAGAAGGGTTACAATTACATGGGCAAGGTAATGAGTACATTTCTTATCAAACATTGTAGCCTCCTCCTTTGTTTCCCCTTCCCATCCCTTCCCATCCTTCCCCCACCCCCCCACCCAATCCTCCCTGTTCCCCCACCCCACGCCCCAACCCCTAAGTTGTATGTTTCCTTTTTTTTTATTGTGAAAATACTATACAGAGGGGTTACAATTACATAGGCAAGATAATGAGTACATTTCTTATCAAGCATTGTAGCCTCCTCCTTTGTTTCCCCTTCCCATCCCATCCTCCCCCTTCCCCCCCAACCAACCTTCTCTCCCCACCCCCCCACCAAAGTTGTAAAGTTCGTTTTCAACATAATGACTTGTACATCTCATTGTTGCAATGGGTCCATCTGTATCCCTACTTAAACGATTTGTTTTTTCCCTTCCCCTCCACAAATTATAACAACATCAAATACAGTGAAAGCAGGGGTTATACCGTGGGGGAGGGACATACAAAGCAACAAAGAAATAATCTTATAAATGTGTTAGAAACAAGCGCATGAAAGAAAAAAAAAACATTTGAATACATATCTTAGGGTTCATTTCCCTAACATCAACTTATCTGACCTTTTCTGCTTGACTCAGACATATACTAGTTATTACAAATAAGGGAAACCATGGGACCTATGTTTCTTTGGGCCTGGCTTACTTCACTTAATACAATTTTTTCCAAGTTTCTCCATTTCCTAACAAATGGGGCAATGTCATTCTGTCTGATGGAGGCATAGAATTCCATTGTGTATATATACCACATTTTCTTGATTCATTCATCTACTGAGGGGCATCTGGGTTGGTTCCATATCTTAGCTATGGTAAATAATGCTGCAATAAACATAGTCGTGCTGGTAGCTTTAGTGTGGTAAGACACAAAATTTTATACAAATCTATTTCCTTCAGAAGTTTATTACCTGTTTGCATTAAAATTCAAGATAGTGTGAAAAAACTCTAGAAACTTGAGGTTGTTTCCTGCCATTCTAAATTACCATTGATAAGACACATCCAGTCTTTATTTTAACTACAGTATTCAAACATTAAAAATGTTCTTAACATAATCTCACAATTTCTTGATGTTAACATTTGAATTTTCCCAACAAAACAACCAATAAATTGGTCAGATGTCATTCCATTACTACTTGTACTTGATAAAAAGCTTTTTCATACCTGATACCACCTTTGTTTTGGTCAGATACAATTTTAACTCAAATACACGATAGTGCACTCACAAACATTTAATTTACAAAGAAACATCTAGTCCAATACTAGCAAAAGATCATAGATAATAACATTTTCATTTTTGTACATGAGAATATAGTTGCTCAAAGAGATTTGGGAACTTGTTTCCAGTGACATACCGACTTTGAGGAACACAGGATTCCAAAGTAGATCCTATCTACTCATTTCATTCATAAATGCTTTTAACACTTATTGGGATCTTCACACTTGATTGGGTATTTTTTAATGTGAAGCAGATTTTTATTTTTTACATATTTAGACTTAATATACCATTTAAAAGAATAAGTCAGATTGTTTTCCTGTACTCTAAATGGAGTTGGGGGACACATTCCAGCAACACACATACACATACACTCACATGCACATATACTCATATATACACATATGGAGAGAGAGAAATCGTTTACTAAAGGTATACAATAAATGCTAAGTTTTCTTTCTTGGGGTGACTGATATGAGGAGTCTTTGTAGCATGGTGGAAGGTATAAAACATAGAAACATAAATAGTCATAAAATCATTTCTTTCCTATGAGAGCCCAAAAGTGTGCTAAAGTGGTCACACTGATTATCCTTCCATTCTTCTTAAGTATTTGAAAACCCATACTGTTGACCATTCTTTACTATTGCTGTCCTGCCCTCAAGAACCTGAGAAACCATCCAGGAAATAATTCAGGCATGTAAACAGTTAATAGTAGGTTGTAAGTATTAAATGATATCGAAAAGGTGGGCATTAGCTCCAGGGAAGATGGAATCTGTCAGGCCTGATGGTCTGGATGATTTAATCAAGGTCAGATAAGGATTGGCAGGATTTCTGGAATGTCCCAGATTCACTGTTCATCTTCTTCTTTCTTCTCAACAGCTCTACAAGGTCACCTTTGGACAAGAAAGGAATAGCTTTACTTGCTGCCAAGTTTCCCTTTGGATTTCACCAAAATGATGCTATCTTCTTATTCCATAGAATCTTGGGGGAGAGTCTCTCTATCTTTTGGAATCTCTCAGTGACTTACATGGGAGGATTGTCAGTAGTACTGGATGTTCTCATATTAACTGTCTACATGCATAGACACTCCCTGGGTAGATTGTCAGAACTTGAGCACAGGAAGAGACAGTAAAAGAGCAGATAACAACCTATGCTACAAGGGTAAGGTCCTGAAATGGTCTTTTCTAAAGTAATTTTAAAATTATTTTTGTGAGCACTGCATTGACTACATTTAGCCCCTCTATATACCATGTTTCTCTGTAGCCACCACCATCTCCACCACCATAACTACTCACCATTCCCATTGCCACTCCTACCACCACCTCTACCTTGGTTGGGGCCTTTTCTCCTTGAGGCATGAAGATGTAATGAAGCCATTGAGTCACGATGCACAGAGACAGGACAGAGGGGGAAAAATATTGGAACAGGAACAGAACGTAAAATTTACTATAGATTCCCTCAGGTTTTTCATTAAGGGTTCCTTGAGTTGAGGATATTTGTCTTTTCTATGTATCACTTTTTTTCTAACTTAACTGATTAAAAATTTATAGTGCTTGCTCAAAGTATAGACTCCTGAAAAATTCTGATACATAATGTCTGGAGTAAGACTTACAAGTCTTACTTTTGAATAGATTCTCAAGTGATTCTTATAGGGAGACACCTAATGAATGAAACTATGGTCTACCTCACAAACCTGGCAAGTACCTTGGAGATGTCCTAGCTCAATGCTTGTGTTTATCTGGTAAGAGGAGGAAGGGGGTGGGGGACTGGGAAGGTATCTCAGTGGTAGAGCGCTTGCCTTTCATGCATGAGGCCCTGGGTTCAATTCATCAGCACCACATAAGCAGAAAATGCTGTAAGTGGCATTCTGACTCAGCTCGTAGAGCGCTCAGCTGAAAAGCTGAGGGACAGCACCCAGGCCCAGAGTTCAGGCCCCATGACCGACAAAAAAAAAAAAAGAAAGAAAGAGGAGGAAGGCAGAGACATAAAGCAGGAAAGATTCTACTGCCATTTTAGTGGCAGTACTTGAACAAGAAGTTTCCCTGTACCTTCTTTCCTCACACAGTGTTGTCTTCTAATTAGACATACCATGTTGCTAATATTCAAAGATAACATTTAATAACTCTTCCAATAGTATACATGGTTTAGATGATTCTAAAAACTTAAATCTCTAGTTAGTTCTTTTCTCCATTTCATCATCTTCATTGTCTATGTAAATGAGTACAGCTTTCTTAGATGAAGAGCTATCATTTGTAATGTATGATAACTCATGTCATCACCGAAAATTCAATTCAATTTGGTATAGATATTTAAGATATTTCTCAGCCATATTATAGAAACAGGACAAAGTGTTTTTGTTTTTATATTTTAAAATTTCTAAAAATGAATAATAATACACTGAATTTTATTCACTCCAGTTCACCTTGATTCATTTAATGAAGCCAGACAATCAGGAATGAATAAGCTGGAAGTAACTACTTATTTTGGTCAGGTAGCAAAACTCTTCTTCAAAGCAACTGGATTTCCTCCACCTCCTTTCCTCCCTCTATTTTCCTCCTCCCTCCCTCCCTCCCTCCCTCCCTCCCTCCCTCCCTCCCTCTCTTTCCTTCCTTCCTTCCTTGCTTGCTTGCTTCCTTCCTTCCTTCCTTCCTTTCTTCCTTCTTTCCTTCTATATGAGGCCAGTTAAAAAGATTCAACTTGTTTGGGGCAAACTTCATATCACCTAGTTTACCACTGCAGCTTAATTAAATAACAGAATCTACCTGACAAAGAATTGGGGGAAAATGTCACTTTTTTATTTTGCAAAATATATAATTTTAGGCCATACTATGTATTTTTATTGGTAGTGATTGATACTTTCTCCTTTTACCAAATAAAAATATTTTGCTAAATATTTAAGAAGTTATTTAAAAAGTATTCCTTAAAATTTAGAGTGTATGGAAGGTGTGATTTGGAAACACACAGTATTTAGAAAATAATGTGAAACTTTTTCTAATTTTCTACATTTATCAAAATCTAAGTGTATAGACAAAAATATATTCAGACTGAACAGCATGAACTACCTATTATTGGGCCTCTTGAACTACAAGTTGGATGCATATCAGAGTTTCGTTTTGTCTACAGGTCAATAGACATACGAATTGCCTTTCTCTTCTTCAACCTCCCCTAACTTCTCTTTCCCAATAATAAGAAGAATATGAAATTCATTTAAAATAAAAGGATAAATGTTAAATATGGAAAAATTGGATTAAAGTTAACAATTCTTAATATATATTTAAAGCATTTTTTGCATTCTTAATTTTCTTCAACATCAGTGCATTATGTTCTACTTTATCGGATTGAGATATGGCTAGACAATTTTATTTTTTTGGATTTTACTTTTCAAGTGGGTTTGGAAGTACTAATAACCCTGGAGATGTTAGCTGGCTCTCCAACTTTTAATCTTCAGTATAAACAATTTAAGCTAAGTTTTCCAAAATTAATATTAATTTAAACCATCTGTCCACCATCTGCTAATGTGAGATGCAAAACCAGAGTTTCTTTGTGATCTTTAATCAGACAGGAAAACACATATACATTTGGAAAATGAATTTAAATTTCCTAACAAAGGAAATCTTCTGAAAAGTTATTTTGAAAGCAGTGTATTCTTGGAGGGAAATTAACTTTGGCCCCATTGTGATTTTATGCAAATAAATGCCAAGTGTCAACAAGCATGTTGCTTAGTTCACAAAGACCAAAAGGTAGAAGCTATATTTTTCTATATTTTCAAGAGAGAAGAAAACACTGTTAAAAGCTACTTTGAAATATTCATTTAAGGAATTTCAGGGTTTACATTTGCCCAAAATTTGGATGTCAAAATGGGGCTCATATCTGTAGAAACACCGTAGAAAATCATTCTTTCGCATTACATTGGAAATGGGTCTTACATTTTTAATGCCTACCTTGCCAATTATTTCAGTCAGTTCTTTATTAAGGAGCTGACTTATTATTTTTAATTCTATCATTTTTGTATAAGCTGTCCATAATCCTTTACTAAGTCAATGGTCACTCCCCTTCCTTCAAAATTACCTTTAAAAAGGTAAAGCTACATAATTCAAAATATGGTGACAAATCTACCTTTTCACCTGATGCTTTACATACAAGAAATTTTACATCTGGATCATTATAAATTGAATATTGATATTTTCAGGTCTAATATTTGGTGTCATACAGTGATATAGCCATGAGAATCCAGGATACCTATTTGACTACTCAGAACACAAATTCCAATCAATAAATATGAGACAGAGTTTAATCTTCAAGTTGTTTTTCTATAATTATAAAATTTTAGTCTCTGTGTTTTGTTGTTTGGGAGATTTCTTTTTATTCTCAAGTTGAAATGATTTGTTAGAGTGGAATATGAGCCAACTGTCTATTTTAAGAGAATGAGCACCTTTACATTCTCCCCCTTCTTATTAGGGAGATTTCACTAGTTGCTGACAATGATGTACAGTAGACTTTTGCTGGAGTGACATCTAGGGAAAATGATGCTGCTGCACCACCACACAAAACCAATTAGAGAACTATTTTCTACGACAGGTCACGAATTTCTGTGGTTTCTCATGAAAAGATGTAGCTTTTAATTTCTTTATTAAGATGACACTCATGTCCCTTGAGACTCTGGAGAATGACAATCATTTGCTCATCATACAAGAATGTACAGTCACTGAAGTTACATTGTGGGACAAGAGTAGTAGACTTTGCTCTTAATTTTCAAAATGAGCTATTTGGCAAACTGATTATTAGTACTGTGTCCATTAACAGGGTTTCTTTTATTTTATGGATTCTATTGAAAATATTTTTATTATTCAAATATTATATGCACAAAAATTATGTAGATGAACATTCACAGACATGGAGTTCAATTCCAAATCTCCATTTCAACCACATATATTATTCTGTACACTCATGTTGAAGCTCAGCCCACAGAAATGAGATATACGATGGCCACTGCTTCCTACAGAGTAACAGATAGGATCTGCCAAACAAACGTGAAGCTCAGCATTGTCGTTCTTATTCTTAATACCCTGTGTACATGTTATCTAAAGATGTGTCATAATCAGCATATTTCCTTCCCTTCCCTCCCTCCCTCCCTCCCTCCCTTCCTCCCTCCCTCCCTTCCTTCCTTCCTTCTTTCCTTCCTTCCTTCCTTCCTTCCTTCCTTCCTTCCTTCCTTCCTTCCTTCCTTCCTTCCTGAACTACCACTTGAGCCACAGCTCCATGTCTAGCTTTTGGTTAATTGGAGATAAAAATTTCACAGAGTCTCCTGAACATGCTGGCTTAGAATCAATGATAAGCCTCAGATCTTAGCCTCCTGATTAGCCAGGATTGTAGCATGAGCAACCATTGCCTGGCTCATTATCAGCATTACTTGACAGGAGTTTACTTAAACTCTAATCAGAACCTATAGTACTTACTTAGTTGTAGTTTCCTCTGTTGAGTTTATAAATATACAATAGTGAGATTTTTTTTTTAGATACTAAAAATTCAGCAAACTTCTCAGAATTTAAGATGGAAAATGTCAGCAGAAATTTCTTGATTCTGAAAGTGAATAGTTATTCAAACCTTTTGTAAGTTTCTGCTGAATCAACATGTATAATTTTTTAAATAATGCATCAATAGGGGAAATGCTGAAAAATTCTATTATTTTTATACTGTAATTATAAACATGAGATTAAATATTGTGAGAGTGGATATTGTTTAAAATAAAGAATATTGTTTTGGTATTATGCAGCAAAAAGTTCATTTAGAAAAGACAAACTAATAATGTCTTTTATTTGTATTATAGTATTTCAACAGCTCTAAGGTATCAGAAAAATTTTCCATTAAAACATTTATCATGAATCAATCAATGCTTAGCTCTGGACTAAACATTGACACTAGAGGAGCCCACAGAATAATGAAATAAGAATGTGAATTAGCAGTAAGTCCACAGTATTAAATGTACTGACAGCAATGATAGTAAGAGTAATTGGACTCTCCAAAAGAGGCACCAAAGATTGAGCCAAGAGAGGCTCTGAGGAAGAAGTACTATGCAACTATGGTTAGAGAAGATGGTTATAAGTCAGTCAGGTAAAATAGTTACTGCAGAAAGAACTGAAAGAGAAAACCTAGATATGCAAGGGCTATGGTAGGTGAGGAGGAAACTTCCATAACATGGTGTCTTCATGGTAAACACAAGACAAGTAGTAAGAAGAGAAGGGACTGGAGAGATAGGTGAAGACTGGATCCAATTTGTTTTTTTAAAGATAGATATTTTTCCATTTCCAATTTTCTGAACTTAGAGTATATGCAGTTATTGTTGAAGAGACTTGCTAGCTGCCAGGCAAAAGAGTAAGATATGAGAAAATGAATACTATCTCTTCATGGGAGAATTAATCCTGTTGATAAGGTCATCCATATTTTTAAAAACAAACATTATGTTAAAATGGTAGCATTGAAATTAATTCATTACATGTACAAAAGTTTGCTTCTGACCCTCAGCAAAGTATTCATAAGCAGAAGACATTATCTCTAGGAATATATCAAAAGTTCCAAAAATGGTTAGAAGATACAAGGTACAAGTGGTTGGGCTGAGAAAGAGGCATACATAAAGATTGTTTGCATAAAGACTTCTCAGAGATCATGGAGGAACCAGACAATCAATGGTAAAGACAGTCAAAAAAGCAATAACATGTTTCACGAAGAAACAAGAGATTGGTGAGAAGCCAAAGGCTAGCTAGTCAGATGGGCTGGGAATCACTTCAGTAGGGCAGAAGGCTGGTTCACATAAGAGGGTTTTCAGGGGATATCTTATCTCTTAAAATACCAGAGAGCTGCAACACTTGTGAAATATCTTGATGCAAAAGGTAGGAAAACAGAATGAAAAATAATTAGAAGAAGAACATATGAGAAGCTTGTGTGTGGGTATAACCTAAAGATAAAAGTCCCAAGATGAAAAAAAAAACATGAAGGTATGGGTAAGAAAAGAATGAATTATGATGCAGCAGGAAGAAAGGGTCATGGGACACATCATTGGTTGTCTGGAATGTTTTCAAGTTAAAGAAAAAGATTAAGAATAAGTTGATGTGAGGCAAATTACATCTGTAGTTATTTATTATCTAGTGAAGGAAAGGAAAGTGAGTAAATAATTTTACCATCTTTCTGCCCTCCCACCAATGACACCTAATCAGAAGTCAAAGGGCAAAGGTACGTTAGTCTATAGAGATCAGTTTTGGAGGTTGTTTTAACTTAATATACATTTTAAATTAAAGAAAGGAAAAGCTAGCACAAGTACAAAAGAGTCTGTTGATATAGGAGTCTGTGAGTAAAGATGGCCCTAATCTACTCTTTTTGTCTCCCCATATAAGCTCCTGTGTACAGTGCCTCTGTCATTCCTCCAAGAATAGGCAGAGTCTGTTTCCCTGCTCTTGAATTTGGGTTGCTCTGATTTGCTCTAACTCATTGGATATGGGGAAACATTTGAAATTTTTACTTCTGAGCCTAGACTGCGAGAATCTTTTCAGTTTCTCCTCTTTCATCTTCAGAACACTAACTGCTAGTTAAGGGAGTGCCTGAGAATGAAAGACAACATGAATGAGGAAGTGCAGCTATCATCAAGATGTTCTTAGACCCTCCAGCTCCATTACAACAACCAAACCACTCAAGCCATACAAGGGACTCAGGAAATATTAGCTGTTTGGTTCTTTGTTAAAGCTATTACATTTAGGGCAGATTTGATATGCAGCAATAGATAGTTGTCATAGCTGGCCTCAGGAGAGGATGAACTAAGACTATTTTGGTAAATATTTTCATTGATATCTGAAGCACAATGAAGAAGCTAACATGAAAATAAGCATTCCAGATTAGCATTCACTAAGGATTTAAGAACTGAATATGTAGAACATAGATTTGTTTTTCTTTAGGTGAAACCTTTCTAAATAGGCCAATAATAGTGGCACATGAATTTATGCTCATTTATGCTCATTTATGCACATGAATTTATGTAAAAAACCCCACCAAAGTGGAAGGGAAATAACAAAATTCTGAAACAAGGATACAGGTTGACCCATTGTAACAATGAGATGTACAAGATACTATGTTGAAAATGAACTTTACAACTTGTTGGATTAGGGGAAGGAGGAGTTGGGGAGGTGGGGAGGGCAGGGATGGTAGGGGAAAAACAAAGGCCGGGAGTAAAAATGCTCGATAGGAAATGTACTCACTACCTTATTCATGTAACAGTAATACTTCTATACAGTATCTTTATAATAAAAAATATATTAAAAACAACAACCAAAAAAACCACAAAAGAATAACACAAAAGGGTCTGTTTACATTTGGATCTACTTTTTGTTGATAATGAATTCTGTAAATCATGAATTTAAAATAAAGCCAAGCGAGGCAATGGTATCTCACAGTTATAAGTTTAAGTATTCAGGAGGTTGAGATCCAAAGAATTAATGCTCAAAGTCAGGCCTGAGGATCAACGGATAGAACTGAAGACCTAGAAATGAACCCACAGACAGACTGTAGCCACCAATCTTTGATAAGGGAGCCCAAAACACAGGATGGAAGAATGACAGCCTTTTCAACAAACGGTGCTGGCAGACTGGCTATACACTTCCAGAAAACTGAAGTTAGATCCTTATATATTATCCTGAACCAGAATCAATTCCAAATGAGTCAAAGACCTCAATGTAAGACCGGATACCCAAAAAATATTACAAGAAGGGATAGAGGAAACACTAGGGCTTCTAGACACAGGTTGAAAGTTCCTAAATAAAGATCCAGAATCACAATAAATCGAATAAAGGCTGGATAACTGTGACTACATTAAACTGAAGAGTTTCTGCAAGGCAAAGAACATAGCTAGCAACATAAATAGAAAACCCATAGAATGTGAAAAGATCTTTACTAGCTATACATCAGACAAGGGACTCAACTAAAATTTACTTAGAGCTCAAAAAGTTAAACCCACCATAAATAAATCCTCAAAGAAACAACAACTCCATCAATAAGTGGGGTAAAGACTTAAGGCTTCTCCAAAGAAAAAATAAGAATGGCCAATAGACACATGAAGAAATGCTCAACATCTCTGGCCATAAAAGAAATGCAAATCCAAACAACAATGAGAACCTTACCCCAGCTAGAATGGCCATTATCAAGAAAACTAATAACATGCTGGTGGAGTTGTAGCCAAAAGGGAACACTACTACACTGTTGATGGGAATGTAAACTTGTTCCATTACTATGAAAAACAGTGTGGAAGTTCCTCAAAAGACTAAACATAGAGCGGTCCTATGACCCAGTAATCCCATTCCTAGGCATTTACCCAAATGACCTCAAACCAGCCCGCACTGAAGTCACCAGCACAACCACATTCACACACTGCAGCTTTATTTACCATAGCTAAGATAAGGAAACAATCCAGATGCCCCTCAGTGGATGAATGGATCAAGAAAATGTAGTATATATACACAATGGAATTCTAGGATTCCATCAGAAAGGATGGCATTGTCTTATTCATAAGAAAATGGAAAGACTTGGAAAAATTGTATTAACAAAAAAAACACGTGCTGCATGTATTCCCTCATTTATAAGAAGTAGAATATGTCTACAGGTTAACCCAATGGGTAGTAAAAGACAAATAACTACATTTGGGCATGATCAATTACACAGCACTCTAAGCATCTGCACACTAAAAACAAAGGAGGTTATTCTTTTGGGAGGTTCACAATGGCTCAATAGCTATGTGCTTATGACCATATAAAATGATGCTTTTTGAAATGAACTCTAAGAAACTGAAACAAGAGGGTTTTTTTTTGTATTGTACTGTTTGCAGTTATTTCTTTTTTTTTCTTTTTTCTCCTTTAGTTTATTCCCTGGTGTCACTGATTTGATTTCAGTACCCTTTGTCTTGTATACAGGTTTATCTGATTTGGGGAAGGGAAGGGGAACCACAGAAATGGTGGGCCAAAGAATGAACCAATTCAACAGTGATACTCATTAGATACTATGTTGAAAATGAACCATGCAACTTGGGAAGGCCTAAAGGCCGAGGGGGGGGGAGTGGGAGAAAATGAGGGAGAGGATAATACTGTTCAAAAAGAAATGCACTCATTACCTTATTTATATAACTGTAACCCCTCTGTACATCACCTGTACAATAAAATTTAAATTAAAAATAGTCAAAATAAAAAAGAAGATTCCAGAACTGCATTTTAACATGACAATCACTGTACTAAAAATCATGGCAGTATTTTGTATTAGCTCTACAAATACAACAATGTTATTAAAAATTACAGATTTTGTCTGAAGAGAATAGACATTAAAGAACAACTGTACTTAAACATGTACTTAGAGAAGTGTCTCTTACCTGCAATGAGAAGAGTGAAAATATCACCATATTGCTTTTGAAGAGTTTTCAGGAATCCTATGGGATCTTTCTGGAATTTCAGACTCACTCCCAAATAAGGAAGCCAGCCTTTTATTAATGGAGGATCTCCAGGTTGCCTAGTTAAAAAAAGGAAAGAAAAGAAAGTAAAATGAAAAACTAAACCATTATTATTTTAATACATTTAGAGCTGATTCAGTCCATTAAGTCAATTGCATCATTTCTACTTTTTTCAGTTGTTTTTATATAATCATAAACTTCCCTCCTTCCCTCCTTCATACTAGACTTAAACTCAAGGTCTCTGGCTCCTGATTAGCTTTTTCACTAAGCCTCACACTCTACCACTTGAGACACAGCTCCACTTCTGGACTTTTGGTGGTTAACTGGAGATAAGAGTCTCATGTACTTTTCTTCCCAGGGTGTCTTCAAACTGCAATCCTCAGATCTCAGCCTTCTGAGTAGCTAGGATTATAGGCATAAGCCACCAGCTACAACCTCTTATTTCACATTCAATTTCCCATCAGTATAACCATAGGTGCCTATAGACCTGAGGTAGCTAAGACTGTTAGCCCAATAGCCTCCTCTCTCATAGCTTATCATGCTTTTTCTCTGAGCAACCCTAAGCCATTTTAGTATAGGTGGCAAATGATTAGCCTCGACCCCCTAATCTGAGATGGCACTCCTTTGGAATAGCTATAACGATATAAAGCAGCAAGATCCCCTAAACCTCACAGGTCATATGGGTCACCTAAGAGGGCATCCTTTGGGGCAGCTATAACCATACAAGGCAGCAAAATCCCCCAAATCAGAGGTTATAAAAGTCACCTGCGGCACTTCTCTCTTGTGAGAAGGGGTCATGCTGGTCCCTCTACTGGCAATGAAACTTTAGTTTGTTTTTTGCACCTGAATGTCTGTGTGGCTTTCTGTCAAAGTCTAGTTTACTCTAACAAAGACTAAGAGTAACCGCCTAATATGATGTGTTCTATGACACTGTCAGTTTGGTTTAATGCTAATTAAAAATAGGTTATCTACATTGATCAAGATGCATTGTATTCATAAACTGCTTTAAACAGCAACATCTTTGTACAATGACATAAAGATTAAAAAAACAAAGTATTCATGAAGAGAATGTTATCTACCTGATTTTGGGATGTTTGAAAATCATTTTATAAATGTCACTAATATGTTTAATCAGTAAGTTCCAAAGTTAGTTTGGACTAACATTTTTGGTTGCCTACTAGGTGCTGGACAAGATGCTATAATGTTACGCCTGATCTAAGATGTGGTGAAACTAGCACAAACATATCTGTATATGCAAACCCAGTAAAAACAATTCTGTCTGTTGGGGCTGGGAAGGTGGCTCAGTGGTAGAGGCATGAGGCCTTGGGGTTGATTCCCCAGCACCACATAAGCAGAAAAAGCTAGAACTGGTGCTGTGGATCAAGTGGTAGGGTGCTAGCCTTGAGCTGAAGAGGTGAGGGACAGTGCTCAGGACCAGAGTTCAGGCCCCACGACCGACAAAAACAAAAAAAAATAAAAAAAATTAAAAACAAGAGAAAAAAATCAGTCTCATTTAAACTCTAACCTATCCATAAGCATTTAGGTCTTTCCACAAATAAAATAATTTTTTCAATCCTATTGTTTTACATTAAAGCTCTACGTCCTGGTGTCTTTATTGCTACCTTTCCTGGGATCCCATCTAGTAAACCATTTCTGTTGATCCCTGTATTCTCAATGTGCTTGTTAAGTTAGTTTCTTCTAGACTGGAGTTCATCAAGCTGCAAATGGTCAAAGAAATGGAGCCTGTAGAACCTGTCCTTTGGAATTTTACAGTGATCCTATCTTCCTAAAAGACCCTTCCTGGAGGATCCCAGACTGCCATACTCTCAGCAGGAGTTAGTGTGGAACAGTCACTGGCCCTGCTTCTGAATGGTGGTTAAGATTTTCATCTGACATTTGGGAATGAAAAAGAAGGGAACGGTAGGTAAATAGGGATTAAAAAATGGCAGGCATAATACATGGTGAAGTAAAGAGGCTGAGTCTAAGTAATCTCCTGCTGCCTATTGTTGGGTGGAGGGAATTTTGAACTCAGTGCTAAAAAGTCTAGAGGTAAGAGGCCATTCATTGAATGCAGATGCCCAGCTCAAGGTGAGCTAGGAGGGCTCTGCTTCAGAGAAATGCAGATGCCATAGCTTTAGGAAAGCATTGCATAGAAAATGTTCTGATTCTGCCTTAAGTAACACCTTAAATGGATTGAATCACCAGCCTCTGAGTAGCCTTTAAGTATACCCCTATATGGAAGGGTATACTAGCCTCCCTAGCTGGAAAGTTCTGCTGGTACTTGAGTATCTTCATTATAAGGTCTGGCATCTTGTCTTCATGGTGGGAGAAGGTGAATACTCCCCTCCCAGGTGATGGGAAGTAGCTGATCCCTGGAGGAAGGGGCAGAGACTTGGCTGATAGGTTACTGACCCTGTCACTCCAGTACCTGTGATTGGGAGTTCTGAGACTCTGCCCCTGATCTGACCCTATTTAGAACCAGACCAGCTCGGACACCATAATGCCATGACACATGTCTTTGTGTTTGTCTTCTGTCTCCTGTCTCTTCTCTGGTCACCATGGCATTCCAGTTCAGCTCTCCATTGGAGCTGAATTGATTCGTTGGTATCATTTTTGTTCTTTCTTTCCTCTCTAGCCTTCATGGCTCAGTTTCCTAACAACACCAAGTGTACTTGCTGGCTGCTATCCTTGAGACAAGAGTCTATGCAGTCAGTGGCCTTTTAATAAAGACTCCGAGATTTGACCTCTCAAAATGTGGCTTCTTCATTTTCTCGTCATATAATATAGGCAGATAACACATAACCAGATCATAGTGATTCTTACCCCCATAGTCACTCAAGCTTCTGTTTAAATGCTTCTTCTTCCTATAGCGCCTTGGTGTCCACTCAACCAATGAAAAGAACCTGAAGTAATCTAGCTGGAGGAATGCACTGTGGGGTTGGAAGTTTTTGAAACTTCTACTAAAGTGAGTTCAATACACAGAATCGAAAGGGTTTTTCGTGACAAGTTATATTAAAAATTATTATGTACTTTTTCAAACTAGATGGTATCTTGAGGACTCTACTGCAATCTCTCATTTTTTTAGGCAAGAGATCTCTGAGATGTCAATGAATTTGTCTAATGTCACGAAACTTGTTAGGGGCAAGGTGTACACCCCTAAGTTATGCTTTGTACATTTTGGGATCGTTTGTTAGTCAATCCTTGAATCTGGTAAGAAAAACAAAAACAAAACCAAAAAAGCCCAACTCCTATTAAAGCCGCTCCTTGCCTGAACTGACAGACACATTCACAAACACTGTGCCCTGTGTGAATCTTTGAGCTCTTGCTGTGCTCTGGGTGTTAGGTGTCAGATGGTTTAGTAAGGCTCTTTGTTATCAGATGTTAATTAGTCTGGAATTTCATATTCAAAAGAAGAACTATCGACCTTAAGAAATATCTTATTCTATCGAGAGAAACGAAAACCTCAACACTAAATTGGAGGTAGAGAGAGTGGTAGAGTAAGTCTTTAACTAGACTTGCATGAAATTCTGGATTAAATCCCCAGCACAGAGAGTGAAGGAGGCAAGGAAGCCAGGAGGGAGGGAGGAAGAAAGAATAGGAGAGAGAATAATAGTGAGACAATTAAAGAGAGAAGTAAGAGAGAATAGTGAGAATGAGAGAGACCTTCACATTACTTTTGATATATTCTTTAAAAATTTTTCTAGTGAAGCACATATGAATAAGATAGCTGATTAAATTTCACAACTAATATGACTTTTTAAAATACTTTATCTTTAATTATACAAATGAGCACCCCTCCCTCCCAGTCCACCCCTAATAATGTGACGTTTTAAAACAAATGAAACATTTCCTGAAGTACTATGAATTAAAAAACAAGCTTCATTTTAGTGAGTGATCCCAAAAAACTTGTACTTCACAATTTCTTCCTTGTCACTTTTTTTTTAGTGAACTTAATCTGACTTAAAGTAAAACACTAAAAAACACAAGCCGTTTTTATACTAGAAAAGATTAAAACAAATATTTACAAAACATTGCTCTTCTAATCCATCTGTGAGAAGGCTTATACTACATGCAATCCATTCTGATTAATCACAAGATATGACTATTTCTGATCTAATCAAAGATCAAGATTATGATCTTCCCAGCACGGACTTTTATGTAGCTGGATTAACCCTATCAGAAGCTTTTCTTTTTCCTTAATCCTATGTGGTAGAATTAAACTAAAAATAAAATAAAATCTTTCAGGGGGAAAACCTCAAATGCATTAGAAGTCAGGGAAGATTTCACTTTCTCTTTTTAATTTATTAACTATATGCTGACATTTCAATACATGTAATTACACATAGGGGAAAAAAAAACCACTGCCTAGAAACGTGTAACTTCTTCTTAATGCATTGTCCTGTCATTTTCTTTTCTTTCAATTTTATTTTTAAAGACAGGGTTTCTTTTTGTAGCCTAGGCTATTTTGGAGCCTAGATCCTTCTGCCTCTACCTTCCAAATACCAGATAACAGTCATGAACCACCAAGCCTAGGTATCGTATTACTTTATTTTAATACAGCCTTAAACAATCAAGACTTACTTGTCAAAGGAAATATAAGTACACCAAGAAAGCAGTGTAATTCTTCATTTTATATCTAAAGATTAAACAGAAGGGAAAGCACATATAACTCCAGAGCAGGATCCACAAGTTAGAAACTGTCAGAGCCCACACACTATCTGTTCATGATCCTTGTAAATTTACAAGTGATCTATTTCACAAATTTCCTCTTAAAATATTAACTCTCTTTCTTGTGTTTGGCTTAATGTTGCATAAATATTACATTGTGACAAGGATTGAGATAGACTTTTTGCCATCTTCTAATATGACGAATGTCATCCTCTATGCCATCATTTGGACAAAACTAATATTTATTGTGGGATTTCCACTGGGAGAAGACTAAGTTTCAGCAATTCAGGGAAATACCAACATTCAGTGTTGGGGAAGTACATTAGGAAGCCATTTGATTGCTACAATGATGAGAGGGTCATCATTTCTTACAGCTGTGTTTACTTTGGCAGCAGAAAGCTAAAGACAACTAAATACTATGTTACAACTGTGTAGAGTTTGAGGGGAAAACAGACTGCTAGTTCAACTTATGACCCATCAAAAATAGATAATGCAAATCTATTTTTATAAAAATTATTTAAGGAGGAAATATCTCACCAGAAAGACCCAGAAATGACTGTTGACTCATGGTACAGTACAAATACTCCTGTTATTTCCTCTTATGTTGTATGATTTCAAACATGAACTACTAATTTCTCAGTACTGAGAATATAGGATGTTTGGTACTTGTTCTGAATAATCAGCTCCCAAAACATAAAGGAAATAGGTACTAAACTTATGACGGAGAGTTAAAGAACAAAACAGAACAACTACAGACTATTCCCTCTTTTAACTGCACCTAAACAATAAACATTTCTTCAAAACTCATTAGTATTTAAGGGAGTAGAGCCACATGAATGACATTTTTAAAAATTGAGCTTACAAGTATTCTAAAAACTTAGGCCCAAATTTTATGCATACAACATTACATCTGCACTTGAAATGTCTTCCACAGACATTGTAGGACACATCTTTATATCTATGCAAAATGTCAAGTACAGTCCAAATTTATCTGGAAGTAAATATGGAAGAACTCAAATATATAGACTGGATATAAAATATAAGAGATGTTTTAAGGACACATTCCTTTAGTTAAAAAGAAGCACACTGGAAAGAGTAGAACAACATTGAATATTGGTTTGTCATAATATTGGAAGTTCATCTTATGACATACCTATAGTTAGAGCAGTTAAAAAACTTGGCTAGTGACTAGGCTAGTGACTATTGCTCATTGCTTCTCTAGACATTTGAAGCTCAGAACTTCCTATAGCAATCTATACTCATTCATTTCTTCTTTTTCTTTTTTTCCTGTAGTTCTTCTAGGCTTTATTGTCACTTCTTGAATTATTGGTGAGAAGTCCTTATATGTGTGCAATAATTCAGGAAAAATAAAATGAAGCATTTATTATAAGCCTTTGAAGACACTCAGTGAATGTTTATATTAAGCAGACTTCTATCTATAATTGTGAAGTGATAATGCTTTAATTTTCCTAATCAGTGAAGAGTAAATCTTATTAAAATTTAAGAAACTACAGAACTGATGATCATTATAGTATCTAATTACAATACACACTTTGTAAGAAACTTTGTTGTTAAGCAAGGCACTTTGGGAAATTGTTTTACTTCTCTTTCACCTCCTTTAGAAGCAACTTCATTGGAAAAGAAATTTTTCCCCCCTAATGTCACATTAGGGGGAAAAATATTCTTGAAATATTTTCAATCATCCACTCTTTCTGGGCTCCAGTGAGGGTATGGACTACCTATAAATATTCTACCAACTATTAGTAATCAAGAATTGTCTGATTTTCTAGATATGAGGGAGAACATATCTCCTTGTAGGACTATTTGGTGGAATGAAAATGTAAACATTTGGTGGAATATAAACGTAAAGAGAACAGTCTGGAAGACTTTGTCTCAAGATGTCACCAGTCATCCATTTTTGGGTGGTAAGATTTAAGGGGCTTTGGTTAGTGGTACCTTCTATAGGACATGAATACATTGTTTTTGCCTTTTAGGATTATTTATTGCTTATTATATATACACATACATATATATAAACATAAGGTCTCTTATCTTGGGTCGGCTGATGTGTTCTTATGATTAAATTGAGGTTATAGCATATTGAAAAAAATCTTAAGAAGTGGTATTTTCTTTCCAGTGCCTGGCTGTTTTATCTAATGAGGAAATGTTATTTTAGTGTTTAAAATGCAATCTCCATAATAATCTATTTCTAAAAAGTATTAGGGGCAAAACATACACATTACAAATGGATCAAAATCTGATTCTAGCGATGTACACTTAACATTCCTTAAGCAGAGGAATTAAAAATCACCCTAAAATTTGCAATAAGACCAGCAGAACCCATCCTGCCTTTACTATAGGGCAGATGAAGAGTGGCAGGCATTGTAAGACAGACCTTATAACTGTAGCAATGTTGGCACATGGCACTGCTCAGGGTTAGCAGGGCCCAGACAACATACTAATGAAGCAGGTAGCTTGCATGACAGCTATGTAAAGCAGAAATGCCTTTATAACTGATGTACAGTTGGACAGTAACTTGTCCATATTCTTAATTGTTTCTTCAAGTTTCTGCTCAAACAAACTTGTGATTCAGAACACACAATCTCTAGTCTCTTTGAAAACCCTGGGGGGAATATCCTAGTATATGGTAAATCATATATTTTTAGGACTCTCAATTCATATGTGGACCATAAATGATGCTAAATATTTGTTTACCAGAAGAATCAGACATCCGATAATCTCTTTTCAGGATGAACATTAATCCCAACTCTGTCTAGAAAAAATTATTCAATTCATTATCATAAGTAATCTCTATTGTACCCCGTGCTTAACCTTCATTTTTTTTTCCCCCAGTCCTATAATCTTGCAAATCCACTGATGGTATGTGATCAGCATCTGGTGTTCACACAACCTCTGCCTCACAACAAATAAATGAAACATTCTTGGATAAAAATGGCGCTTTCCAGGCTGCCAATGATGCAATGGTCTGCACTGTTGTGACTTCTGTATCCCTCTAGAAGAGTCCAGAATAGTAAATAGGACTTCTCGGGAGGTTTTGGCTCTATCAAGATGGCAATTGATTTTAAACTTGATCTCATTTAGAAAGTAGCAAAGGTATTCATTGATTAAGTACTTTTGGACAAGCTTTCAATGTAACTGCAGTGTGAAAATAAGCAACACTGAATGGTGACAAATTCTTCCATTACTGTCTGGGAATCAGAACAAAATCAATATGAAAGTGACTAAATATATCTTCACACTCAGAACAAAACTCTTCAAGCCATCGCCAGCTAAATTTTCAGTTCACCGGTGCCATTTTGTGATCCAAATAAAACTTGGTAGAAAATGCCTTGCAAACACGATTCAATTAGCAGATTTATACTAATGTCTTGGTTAAATGAACTTTGAAAATACTTCTTTGGATAAAAAAGCCAGAAACACGTTGTTGTTTTTGGTAAGCTAGAAGGGGTGTTCAGGTTAGCACCAATGTAAATGTTCTTTAAAATATCATTTAAGATGTAATTGAGTCTCAAGAAGTGAAACCACAGATGTGTCCACCACTGCAGGGTATTTCTTCATAAATTTGGGAATTAGGACATAGTTCAAGTGTTCCTTTCTCCTATGCAACAGACTGACATGACTGCCTCCTGAGTAAACCTGGGCATGGAGGCAGACTGGATGACTAAGAACACAGTAGCCTCTTTGGTTTGGATCAATTAACTTAAGAGTTGCCTGTTTATTCCTTGGTAAAACTGATGACTATTATACCTATATTGAAATTGAATAAGTTGAGGAGGAGGCAACAATGCTTGATAAGAAATGTACTCATTATCTTGCTCATGTAACTTTAACCCCTCTGTACAGTATTTTCACAATAAAAAACTTATGTAAAAAATTAAATATGGGGCTGGGAAGGTGGTTCAGTGATAGAGTGCTTGCCTCGCATGCATGAGACCCTACATTCTATTCCTCAGCACCACATAAGCAGAAAAAGCTGGAAGTGGCACTGTGGCTCAAGTGGTAGAGTGCTAGCTTTGAGCTGAAGAGCTGAGGGACAGTGCCCAGGCCCAGAGTTCAAACCCCACAACTGGCAAAAAAAAAAAAAATGTTGATGAATGTAAAGAACAAGTAAATGGCTTGGTACATGGTAAACACTTAAATATTAGCTGCTATATTAATTGTTGTTATCATTATCCCAACACCTCTACTTGAGATCATCTGAAATACAGACCTATTCATGGCTCTCTTTTGACTTCTTTTTCTGGAATGTTTTCAATACAGGTCAGTACTTTTTCACCTCCTTTATTTGTTAAATTCAGATTTTAGTTTGGAGCTTCTATTTCCTATTTACAATTTACCACTCAGGAGATGGACTGCCTACTTTGGAAGAAGCTAAACCATTTCAGAATTTGTACTCTCTGGGTGAAGACACCTGATAGGCACAAAAATGACACCGGGGAGCGCTACATTTAAAGAGAAAGGCAGGCAAAAAAGTTGAAGTGGCCTCGATGATCTATCTAAAAGGCAAAATCAACTCATAATTGAGCATTATTTCAACTTCTTAATTAAAATAGAAAACCATGCAACTGAATTTGTTACTTCTGAGATATTCAGTTGCTAATTTATTTTACAGATGGGATTAGATTGGACTCCACAGAAATGATACCAATTCCATTAACTCATCATTTCTTACATGTGATTAAATCATTTGATTTTGAAATGTTAAATCAAAAATTAAAACCCACAGTATTATGGAAACTAAATCACATTTGAAAACTAACCAAGAAGGTGTTAGCAATGTCAATGATGTGTAAATGCATAGTCAAGTTATCAAATGTCATTTCTTCAACCCAAGTCCATGAAGAAATAAAATTCTTAATGCGGCAGGCTGACACTGAAATAACCAAACACAGCTTATTAGAACAATGGGAAAGCCACTTGAAGTTTCCCTCATTAGCTGAGATGGAAGGGTAATGAAAAGTCTGAAGTCTGAAGAAAACTTGCTTATAATATGCCAATTTATAACTGTATTGTAATGTTGGATAGACTTCTTTATAATATAAATGGTTGTACAAAGGTGTTACCATTCAACATGTGTTAGTAACATAACAAAAGCTATCTTTACATTGTTTATAGGGCATTTAGCACTGGGAAAGACATTTTGTTCTAGTCATGAGATAGAGGGTTTTCCCAAAGACCAATACCTTACTTTGGCTGATGAGTTTTAGTTACTGCCCACAAAGACTATGATTACATCAGGAAATCTATCCTCACCAAGGCTGGAACATTAAACAGGAGAGACATAGTATCATTTTTGTATGTAAAAATCATTGACATTGCATATTATACAGTTCCATTAGCAATACCCTTTGACATATTGCAAATCTAATTCTTGCAATGTCCATTGTTTATATTCTTCCATTTCTTACACTCTCCCACTTATTTTGCCAGTGATTTTCCACATTTGTGCCATGATACTAATTTAAATCATACCTAATTACTTCTCTTTCATGTCTTCTTTCTTTTCTTAAAAAAACGGTTAATTCCCTTTAAGTAGCTGAACAAAGGGATTTCAATTCAACATGTCAGTTTATGAGTACAATGAACCTGGATACATGTCAAATGTTTCATAATTATCATCATCTCTAAACCTACAGATCCCCTCAATTTTCCTAGCCCTTATTTTTTATGTGCTCACTATTACTAATCTTTTTCAGTCCTCTATAATTTTTAAGTGGTCAGACACACAATTCTGCAATTTTCATGTAGTTTCTGTTTTTTTACAATATCCACTTTTTTTATCTGTAATTTTTCACAATTTCTTTTGTAGTGTCTGATTATATCTTATAAAACTGCAATCTGTTCTTGTTTTATGAAAGCAACTTCTCTAATCTCTCTATGATGGCTAAGTATAGTTATTTGGGATTTGTCTTCTGTTGCCTGAATTTTCTATTTTCTCCAAATGCTCTTTCTGTTTATTGTTTTTTTTTTCTTTTCATGATCCTTCACTTTCACATTTAAAAGAAGGTCATATATCGGAGAGAGGGAGCCTAGCCACTTTAAAGTCATTTTATCACCTTGTTACACTAATAAAGCTGGATGCTTTCATTTTAATTTGTGTTGCAGACTTTGAGAATAAAACAAGGTATACAAATGTATGTACTTGTATTTCCCACTAAGCGTTTGAGTAACCAGTTCTCAATCTATGTTGTGGTTTTTGACGATTACTATTATATTTTGATTTAAAAATTGAATTGATTTTTATTCCTGGAAAAAGGAGTCAGGACAAGGTGTTAGGTAAGATTGGAATTAAAAATCAAGGAAGAGGGAAAAGTGGTTTGTACAACAGTTACTCAAGATGTCAGTGACAATTCTAGGGTGAAATAAAGATTTTTCTTTTTCACAGCATTGTTCTCAAAGTTTCTATAACATGCATGTAGGTGATATTGACTCTTTCTGAGTCTGGGAGGAATATTCCATGGTACTCAATAGACACATGGAAAACATGAAGCATATTCTATGATTAATTTTGTTCCCCTCCACCCCAAAAGGCAGACAAGCTTAATGTAAAATTTTATTTGGATTTCTAAGATTAGGTTAAAAAAAAAGCCAGGATCACTCTATAGAACTTACAACATGAGGGGGGAGGATTGGGTTGGGGGGGGAGGAGGGAGGATGGGAAGGGATGTGAAGGGTAAACAAAGGAGGAGGCTGCAATGCTTGGTAAGAAATGTACGCATTATCCTGCCCATGTAATTGTAACCCCTCTGTACAATATGTTCACAAATAAAATAAAATAATAATAATAAAAAAGAACTTACAACATGTTAGATGCTTTTGGCAAATATGTTGAGATAAATTCATTTTAGATAGTTATTAATTTTTGTATGATTTTATATATAAAGAAATATCTTGGGCTGGGAAGGTGGCTCAGTGGTAGAGCGCTTGCCTTGCATGCACGAGGCCCTGGGTTCGATTTCTCAACACTACATAAGCAGAAAAAAAAAAGCTGGAAGTGGTGCTGTGGTTCAAATGGTAGAGCACTAGCCTTGAGCTGAAGAGCTGAGAGAAAGGGCCCAGGCCCAGAGTTCAGGCCCCACGACCGGACCCCCCCCCCAAAAAAAAGAAAAATCTTTATTTTCATAGCTTCCAGTCCAAACTCTATAATGATTTTGCTGAACAAAAACATTTCTACCGAATTCCATAAGTCAAACAGGATCCTGCAACTCGAAAGAGATTCTGGAGACTCAGTTCTTTTCTTTTGTACTTTAGAAATAAATAAATAAAAATCAGAGAGGTAAAAAAGAAGGTGACCCAAAGTCACACAGCAAAAAAGCAGAAAAGAAAAGAGAAACAAGAGCAAAACAACAACAACAACAAAAATGGGGGCCTAAGGGCTCCTGACTCATATTCTAATGATTTGTTTGGGATCTCCTATACTGTGCAAGGAAAAACAGGCCCCTGCCATGGTTAAAGGAGTCTTGACTTTATGAAATTTTATTTTTCTCTTTTCTGATGTGTTTGCATTTGCATTGTGCCCAGAGGTGATAATCCTATAAAGTAAATAAACGTAAGATGTTATCTCCCATAGGGAGACTTCTGTTTGTGGCTAAATGAGCCAAGATGAAGAAACACTTCAAATAAAAGACTCAGCTGGCATAACACAGCAAAGAGGCTGCTTAGCTTGAAAGGAGTCTGGCACATAGCCACTGTGATTCATAAACTATAATGTAATAAACTTGTATGAACAAAAAATCTAATTTCCATATACAAAACTAGTTACCTGAATGAGCCATAGGAGAGCTAATTTTTGGAAACAACATTAATTCTCTGGAAACAAAATGAGTCATTTGATACCAGTGAGAAATTGGGAGCTTCAGGGTTTTCAAATCCTACATTCTAGCGGTACCTTCTTTCTACCTCTGGACTCTAAGAGTTGTCTATAAAGGCCTTCCTAGAAGCTTCTTAAATTGCATCTTTAGCTAGTATAATGTCTGTTTTTAAAGTCATCTCTGGCTGATACAAATATTCTACAAATATTACACATCTGAAATGAAAAAAAAAGATGAAGACATTGAGTCTTAAAATTTTAAATCTTCCATATCACCCGTTCAGGTGTATTTCTTTGTTGAGAGACCAAAGGATATATGGTCTTCCTTTCTTCCTTCTTAGATTAGAAATAGCAATATTTCCTCAAAAATTACTCTGGTAAATGTATTCTTACTGAAGTGTCCCATAAAACCCTGCAAACAAGGACAAGGAGGACTTGATATTCCTAAAATGCAAATTTGAAAGGAAATAGCTTTAAAGCTGTGGTCCACCAGACCATGATAATATTCAAAGTACTGACTATTCTAGCATGATGGTGCTTTATTTCTAGATGCCCCCTAAGGCCAATCTTAGTCATGTGCCTTTCCTTGACCAATGAATTGTGAGCAGTCACGTGGCTTTCCTCAGCAGAATCTCTTTGAGCCATTACTGGCTTTCTCTCTGTTGTTTTCAAAACATGTTTCAAAACATGTCCCACATGGAAGATTCTCCTTAAACATGGAGCTTGGAATAAAAGACAGTGACTCTTGGTGAGCATAGAGATTAAGCAAGAACTAAATCTTCATTTATAAGCCACGGAGTTGTTTATGGTTGCAGTGTAACCTAGAAAACAATTGAGCCAAACATGAGGCTTTTGTTTGGGTTATGAATAGCTTGGTTCTTTCATATTGACTGTCAAATAACTGCTATTGTATCTGGATCAAACTCTTGCTTTCCAAACTCTTTTTTCAAAATCTTGCTACCATGCATACATTATGATGTAATGCACTAATGGGTATACAGACATAGCAATATTTAACTCTTGCTATGTATGAAGTACTCTGCTTTTGTGTTTGTTTGTGGGAACATGCTAATTGCTTTCCAGTCTTTAATTATTGACCACTCTGTGCTCAATACCAAGTCTATAATCTGTTTTAACTTGTCTATATAGCTGTTGTCAATATACTCTGGCCCAGAGACTATTGTTACTTATCAGAAATACAATAATATTTAATGATAGAATGTTAGAACTAGACATAACTATGTTCAAATCCCATCATGACCATGCAATTTCTACAATGATTGATTTTATCCTTATGATTAGTAGTAGTTTCCATATTCTATCAGCATCAATAATCTTCCTTCCAAAATGACCTGAGTTTTAAAACTAAAATACAAGTGATGTCCTGTCATGGACCATAAGACACCAACTTTCCAGATCCATACACTCTGTATTGGTTACCTGCTGTAAAAATATTAATACTTAATATTAGACTTACCATCTCATTAGATTTAAGTGTATAGTGCAGCAATGTTGAGTAAGTTCACATTGCTATGCAACAATTTTCTATAACAGATTTCCTCTTGACCACTAAAATTATACTGTGAGCAATAAATCTCTGTTGTTTATAAGTTATCTGCTCTATGGTTTTCTATTTTTGTAGCCTGAATAGACTAAGGTAAGCAATGTCTTCTGCAAAATGGGGCTAGCAATTTTACTTACTTCATTGGGTAATTGTGAGAGTTCAGTAATGTCTATAAAATAATTAGAAACAACCAACATTGTAAGAGAGGCTCTATCAATGATAAAAACTATTGTGAATTACATACAACCTAATCTGGAAATGAACAATTGAAAATGTTAAGATATAGAAGTGTAAATGGCCTACAAATATACAAATACTCAAAACATAAATCTGGGCCTCTTGACTTTTAGTCTATGATCTTTGTACTGATTGCTTCAAATTTCATTCATAGGCAACTGGCATAATTTTTTCACCATATCCAGAAAGCATCAGAGCACAGTATTTCTTTAGCTGTTTTTTTTATTTGACTTATATCCTTCAAAGAAATAAGTCACTATCAGAAAAAAAGAAAGAAAACCAATGCTGTTACTAAATTCTAGATAGAAATTCTAGGCTGATGGAATTCTGAACCTAAGGCCTAGCTCTTTGTTAGAAGGATTAAAAGTGTTAAGGAGGTAGGAGTAAGTTAAGTCTTTAACTTACTTATGTCTTGTTTAAAGCAAACTGATAAGGAGCTAACATTCTCACAAGATGATTCAACACTGACTGCCCCCTTCAAATTGCTCCTGCCCACAGAAGATTCATTGCCCTTTAGGAAAAGTTATCTGAGCTGCTCTGCCTCCTAGAAAAAATCCTGTAGAGAAAAGAGCAGAGAGGTAGGTGCAGGAGAGACGGCTTCACTGGCAAAGACATCAGGGAAGTTTCTCCTTTCCCACTGGGTACCAATATACTTTACTGTGAGAAGTGTTCTAAATGAGTTCTCATCATCAAAGAGAAAATTTGCTATATAAATAAAGGTTTTATTGAAGAATCTTGGTGAGGAGGAGGAACAGAAGAAAGAGGAAGAGGAGGAGAATGAAAAGAAAAATCTATATATGGAAACAAAGAATAGTAAAACTAGAATTTGTGAAATGTAAGAAACAATGAGAAAAAAAATATTTTAATGAGAAAGACACTATCAAGAGTACTTCAAACAGTGCCTTGTTTCTTATTGTGGTCCTATAACTTATGATACAGATCCTTAGATCTTTTCCAAGCTTTGGAAAATTGAAACAATTGTATGTAGATGTATCATCTTGCAGCATTTTATCCTTTGTGAAATCTTCTGAAAGTTCCGTTAACATAGTTTTGTTATGCTCCTTAGCTGGATTTACCCTTTGTTCACTTTGTACTCTCAGGTGGGGAAGTTCATTTTCATTAGGCACCTCTGGCCATCTAGTCTCTTCAGTGGCAGGAGTGTCAACAATCCCACATTCAATGGCTTCTCCTATAATTTTTCTTTTTCCTTTTTTTTGGGGGGGGTCTGGTCGTGGGGCCTGAACTCCGGGCCTGGGCACTGTCCCTGAGCTCTTCAGCTCAAGGCTAGGGCTCTACCACTTGAGCCACAGCGCCACTTCCGGCTTTTTACTTTTTGCTTATGTAGTGCTGAGGAATCGAACCCAGGGCCTCAGGCATGCAAGGCAAGCACTCTACCACTGAGCCACCTTCCCAGCCACTCCTGTAATTTTTCATATTACACTTATATCTAGCATTATTACCCTGTGTTCCTATGCTGCATTTTCATCCTTCTGGGTCAATTTCCTCTCATATGGGTCCAGTTTATCATGTAGGGTCATCACTAGGAGACAAAGAAGCAACTCAATTGCACACTTGCGCAAACTGAATCATAAATGTGCAGAGAGTGATTGATAAACCATTTGGAAAGAAGTAATGTGGATGGTCACTGGCTGGCCAGCATGTGCTTTTGTGATTAACCGTGATTTCCAGACAGAAGAGCCAGCAGTCAAATTTGTATTTTATTTTTTTCATACAAATATAATGACTGGAATTTGAGCTGTGTTGTTGAGGAACTGGTTAACATCAAACTAAACTGTTGAAACTAAAGATTTGTGCATTTAAAAATATACAAAGTGATTGGCTGTAATAAAAATTATTTACTAAACATATTCATACTTACATGAATATATGCTAATCATATGAATATATGTTATATAGATGTGCTTAAATATTGTTATTATATATTGTTTCAATAATGTGCTTGACTCATTTTATAATATTTCATTACTTTCTTTCCAAACTCATAACTCTATATCTAAAGCAGCCTTTAAGGTGAACTATTCCATATACTACCAAATAAGTATAAATAATGAATGAGTATAAATAGGAATGCTATGATTTAAGTTAATATATATATACACACACACATCTCTATAGACACTATGTATAGTATATTTACACACACACATATATGTACACATACACACACACACATATGCCTTAGAGAGAGAGGGAGCTGCAGAATTTGGGATGTCACATAGCAAGGACTAAATAAATGTTAATTAGTATTTATTTAGTAGTTTAATTAGTAACAGATAATTTGCTGCTTTCTTATTCACAGATATTTAGATGGCTCTTATGTATTAGTGAAACATCCACAAAGAACACAATCATGCTATTTAAAGGAAAGTACATGAAGCTAGTAGTCATTGTATTAAGTAAATTAAGCCAGACACAGATAAGCAAGTATGACATTTTCTCTTATATGTGAAAAGTAAGTAGAACTACTGGGGAAGGATAAGAGGATTGGAAGGTTAAAAGAGGTAGAGGGAGAATAGATACAACCACAGAATGATATGTGTATATACGCAATGTTACAGCAGAACACATTAATATATAATTAACATGCAATAGTAATTAACTTTTAAAAATAAACGACTTGCTACTTAAGTATAACATGGTACAGGAAGGATATCAGATATATAGTATGAGTTCAGGACCTATAGTTTTAGTCTTTTGTTAGTTATCATTACTTTATAACAAATCATACTTAAATAGAGAGGTTTAAAAATCATAAATACAGATAATTTCAGTTTCTATGGGTTAGTAGTTTAGATACTATTCAGTGTGATTTTTAGCTCCAAATCTGTCTTGAAATGGTCTGCAATCCATGTACGAAATTGATTACAATGAATGAAGTTGCACTAGTGTTATTTGAGCCTTTAGCCTCACTTAGCGGTTCTGTGGGTGGGACTATTGCCAGGCAGTCTCTAATCCTTGGCCATATGTGATTGTCTGTGTCCAATGTGTTTGTCTGTCTTCAACTGAGCTGACTTCCCCAGAGTGAGTACATAAGAGGGAAACCATAGTTTTCCCAATTTATTTTTAGAATTTCTATCCTGATATTTCTACCATCTTCTATTCATTAGAAGAAAGCAGTAAATCCATAAGTCCAGTCTACATTGAGAGGGGAGGAACAATCTAGGGAGGACTCCAAGTGACAAGGATCCCTGGGATTCACCTGAGGACTATCTACTACACCATTCCAAGCGGTGTCATAAACAGACTAAATGGAGGAACTTAGAAACTATAAGTTGATACCTGTGCAATACTGAGAAATGCATTGGAATCAAGCTCACTATTTTAGTTCTTGATTCTGATATATGAAGGAAGACTAACTAGGGAAGTATGATGACAAAATTCACAAAGCTAACTATTGACAGGTAGGGAAGAACACTCTAGAATTTTCAGAAAATTGAGATAAAACTTTTTTAGAGGTCCATAAACGTGAAAGATGTTTGGATTGCAGCTGTTCAATGTTAATGAGAGCAAAACACTGTGGTCTTGCTTGATATCAGAGAGCCCTGAAGGATGAAGTCTTGTTGGAGATTTCTGTTAAAGAGTAGATGTCACCTCAATTTATACACATTCTCATCAGTGTGAGCAGTATAAGGGTGGGCTTTCCTGAACACAAGGTGTTTCCAAGTGTCAAGTGTCTGCAGCCAAGTATTTTACATGAAGCCAATTTAGACTCCTTGAAAGTTGATCTCTGCCAACTCAAGAACTCAGATGATTTATTGCCATGCGTTTTTTTCAAGTGAGCCCACTTTTATTTTCTTTTAGAGAACAAGAGATGATTTGAACTGTTTTTCTATTATAGTGGAAGCAGAGCATTTGATCCCAGCTATATCCAGATGGTTTGCATTGCTTAGGCTGATTTCTGTTAAACTGTTTAATGTTGTTAATAATCCCTTTAATATATTTAAATTTGTGTGGAGGGTAAAGGGGGACATAGCTGGTACAGATTGGAAGTCACAGCTCCTGTAGTACTTCTGTTCATTTGTGAAATTCAACTGCAGTCTCTAGCACTTGTTCCAAATTTTGTTGAACTCACAGTAACCTCTTACTGAAGCTGTGACACGAAGGGGTTCATTTAAGGCGGATGCTCAGGGAATGTGGGTCTGAGTACCTTTCATCTGAAACATATACCTTAGGAAAACCACTTTGAACATATCCTATGATTCTGTAGAGGGAAAAAGCATGTCGTGAAAGAATATTAACAGCAAGGATCTATTTCTTTTTTTCAGATTCAATGAACTCCATGGCTGTCAATTTAATTAATTAATTAATTTTTAGAGACAGACTCTTTCTGTGTTGCCCAAGTTGGTCCCTAATCCCTGGGCTCATAACTCTGTCTTTAGCCTCCCAATGTTTGCCAGTGTATTAGCTTTGGTTTTCATTCTTAAATGTCCAATTTGGTGCCTCACCTAAGGCATTGCCCTAATTTACTCCTCTACTAGAATAACACAAGCTTCTGGCCTCTCTTTGCTTGAACTCTCTCCTCTCAAGATAATCAAATTAAAAATTCAAATGTACTGATGAACACACTACTGGGTTAAATATAGTGTTAAGTAATAAAGGGAGAAGATAATTAAATAGGTTCTTTTCCTCTTTCCATTGTATAGCCAAACAAATTAAGGCTCAGAGATTTTATTTTTACCAGATCTATTTTCTTATATATGGTTTGAGAGCTGCCTCCAAGATTTGTATGCTAGTAGCCTGGTCTCCAAATTGGCCTTGTTGAGGTGGTGGGGATGCTAAAAGATGGGGCCTAGTACAAGGTAATGAGGTCACTGGGGGCTTCAGCTTCAGAAGAGATTAACACTACTTAGTTTTGCAAGGGTGAATCATTACAAAAGGGAGGGTCTGTTCCCTGGATCTCTCTGGCTTCTTGTCTTGTCCTGTAATCAATGCTGCCACCATGCTGGTACCATTCTTGAGACCTGCACCAGAGGCAGGGCAGATGGGGCTGCCTGATTTTTGGCTTTCAAGCTTTTATTTTCACAGTAAACTATGAAAATAAAATAAAACAAAATAAAAAAACTTTTCTCTAGAAAATATAATGGCAGATATTTGTTATATCAACAGAAAGACTGATAAAACACAGTATTCTGCCAGAACCGTGAAGTCAAATGATGTCACTTTGCTGATCATAAACCTCCCTAGCTCTTGTAACAAATAAACAGAGCATAAATTTCTTAACAAGGTATTTTTTCTTCTCTTGGTGCCTTGGTCACAAAATCTATTCCTGGTTGGAAAAAGTGGGATTCAAATCTATGGACCCCAATCCTGTGGGGTTTTTTTTTTCCACGTATCTTTGCTTTTCTTTAGCCTCTGCTGACCTTTAGGAATTTACCTTCCCTGGATTTTTTTCCCCTCCTCTTCATTCAAGTAATTCTGGAACATAGGCAATTTTGGAAATATTTTCTTCATATTGCATAGAATTAATTTTTCTTTCCCTGTACACCTAACAGGCTTCTACATATTATTTAATACTCTGCTTAAGCAAACTTCTTACAAACTTTGGTTCTTCCTTCACCCTCCCTGCGCTAAAATATGAGAACTGCTGCAACTTAACTGATACTTGGTAGATATTTATGAGGAGGTTATTATCTCCCATGGCGGTTATTTAGATTAGATAGTAAGGAATCACATATTTATACATTTTGTTCAGTAATTCTTGAGTAACTGTTGATGCATCTTACATTAGCTGTTAGCAAAGGGCTTCACAGTTAAAATGTTCAAAAGCATATGAGTAAATGACTGAATACATGAAAGTTGCACTTGGTAATAAGAAAGGGCTGAATCAAAGCAGTTATTTCCAAGTCAGACTAGCAAGCCTCTCAAATACAGTTGAGAGGACTCAGTTCCTTTCTCATTCCTGGCGAAGATCTCCTTGATCTAAACACAAGTAATTTTTTAATGCATTAAAAAGCTAAAAAGCCCTTCTGATTCCTAAAAGTTACAGAAAGGAATCATTTGCTAAGTTATTCCAACAGAATGACCCTTCCATTCTGGGCTCTCTTTCTCTTTGTTCTTTCTCTCTCTCCCTCTCTGCCCCTTGCTCCCTCCCTCCCTCCCCACCTCACCTGTGAAGGGTCCATCCAAGAGCAAACTACAAACAACACATGGTCATGTGTAATTTGACAGAGATGGCTGTTCTCTTCATCTTTAATGCCTGGAATATCATCTGTTACTTTAGTCTGGAAACTCCGGCATCTCTCTGCCTATCTTATGCCACCAACTCACTCTGCTCCCTCCAGGAGGGTTAGAAAAACAAATGACATGTGGGAAGTTTCAACATCTACCCAGATCAGGAAGGAAAAGAGAAGCTGAAAGTCAGATCACCCATTCTGTCCCTATCTGAAGCTAGAGGTGGTGGTGGTGGTTGTCATGATTATGCACACGTGTGATTGTATTATGTGTGTTGAAGGTGGTCCAAGCAGTATTTGAGATCAGATCCATCTATTTAGTCCAGCCAATAAGAGTTCACTATTTCCCATGACACACACACACACACACACACACACACACACACACACACACACACACTATACACACACATATACTGCTTCAACTTATGGATCAGTTTTTAATAATACTAGCTAATATTTTAGAAACTATGCCAGACACTGTGCTAAGTGCTTTGAAAGGATAATCTAATTTAATTTTTATAGCCATCCTTTGAGGTAGATTTATTTGTTGTCCTCTTTTACATGCATGTACATATATACACATATGCATCCAAGGAAAAGTAGAGAGAGACACAGAGAGACAGAACACAGACAAACAGACAGATGGAATCTATCAGAACTAAGAACCACCCACCTGGGTCTCTCCTGCTGCAGTAGGGAGGCTGCCATTAGAACTGGGCCTCTACCACAAGGGAGTGGGAAGCTGGGAATTGGCTCCTAGGCATGCTGGCTTAGTGACACTAAAGCCACTCTCAAGATTGCTGTTCCCTTAAATGGACATCCTTTCATCCAAATATCATTGACCTCCCCTGACGACTGCACAGTTAAGGGGACACTTGGGAAGAAACCTTTGCGATATCAGTGGGGACACACTGTGCACGAATCCTATTCCTAATAAGGCAGGCACCTTTGTGGCACCTTTGCTTTACCTATTAATTCTTGTCTGTCCTCAGGGCACTGAAGCATAAGAAACACTAAGACAGGCTATAGAGTAGAAATACTGACAGAACAATGGCATAATTAGTTTGTCCAATGGAACCTAAGCCAAGTACAATTTGCCGTGGTTATGTAGGGAATTAAAATTAGTCTCTGCCAATCACAGTAGCATCATCATCATTAAAAAAAGCATTCCTACCATGGCTGGCCAGTGAATTGGATCCTGGCAACTTACATAATTATTTTCTCTGTGTCATATATGAAAATGATGCTAGTTCATGTCTGTCAGTGGGATATACATGAATACTTATTAGATCACTGAGCAGACAGCCTTGAGTGCTTACCATTATGGTGACAGGGCTAGCTTCTGTATTCTGCATCCTCTTTTCAAAAGTCATTATTAATAAGAGCAGGTTTAAGAGATATGATAAGAGTGAAGAGGTATTAAAAGAGATGATTAAGAGTTGGAGATTAAGGCTAGAAGTCATGTCCTTAGGAGAAGTCCTGGAAAGGCTTCAGGGAGGAGGAGACATTTTGCATGTAATGAAAACCTAAGACTTCAAAAGGCAGAAATGCTGGAGGAAGGCAAGTTCAGCAAGTATTCTTGCTTTTGAGAGTAGGTGTCACTCTATAGCTCTGAAGTCATAAAAATAAGACTACTTGTTTAGCATATGCAAGGTCTTGAGTTTAAACTTCAATACTAAAAAGAAGGAAGGAAGGAAGGAAGGAAGGAAGGAAGGAAGGAAGGAAGGAAGGAAGGAAGCAAGGAAGGAAGGAAGGAAGGAAGGAAGGGAGGGAGGGAGGGAGGGAGGGAGGGAGAGAGGGAGGGTGGATGGGAGGGAGGGAGGAAGGGAAGAAAGTAAAAGTTATTATCTTTCAGCAGCTACATTTGCTTTTAAAATACATTTTATTTGCTTATTAATTTTTAATTCATTTTTCAGTATTATTAAACAAACCCAGAGTCTTGTAGAGCTAAACAAATATTTTATTGCTGCTTAACTATATCCCTGGCTCTTGTTTCTCTCTCTCTCTCTCTCTCTCTCTCTCTCTCTCTCTCTCTCTCTCTCTCTCTCTCTCTCTCTCTCTCTCTCTCTCTCTCTCTCTCTCTCCCCCCCCCCCGCTCTCCGCTCTCCTTCTCACTTCTTTCTCTCTCTCCTTTCTTGCTTTCTTTCTTGCCTGCTTGTTTTCCTTCCCTCCTTCCTTCCTCCCTCCCTCCCTCCCTCCCTCCCTCCCTCCCTCCCTTCCTTCCTTCCTTTCTTCCTTCCTTCCTTCCTTCCTTCTTGCTCTCTTGCTTTCTTGCTTCCTTTCTCCCTGGGGACTAAACTCAGGGCTTTGCTCTTACTAGGTTACTTGTACTCTCTACTACTTTAGCCATGCCTCTGTCTCCTTCTTGTGTTGGTTATTTTTAAGGTGAGGTTTTGAGAGTACTGGGCCTTAATCCTCCTCCTTGTTTTTGAGACAAGGGCTCATTCTGTAGCCTTATCTTTTCCACTGTTGTCATTATAACACATACAGCATTTTTCTTTATTTATAACCAACTTATCAAACATAAACATTATACATATTAGTTGTGTACCATCTGATGTTTTATTTAGCTCAGGTATATATTGTATAATGGTTTTTCAGTTAAAGTATAACAATATTCTCAAATGATGATTATCATTTCTTTATTGTAAAAAAAACCCAGAATCCTTTTATCTAGCATGTTTTCTGCAAATAAATTTTAATGCTGTTTTAAATAACTTTCATCATCATCAACATCATTGTTATATGTGATGTGTGGATCAAATCTAGGACCTTGTGTATGCTAAGTACATAGTTTCTTACTGAACTACATCCTATTCCTACGGTGACTTATTTCATGCATGCATATAATGAAGACAAAAGACTTAAAGGATATATACACCATAGTGCTTAACTGAAATTGTTTATTTCTAGGTTAGAAATTTGGTTAACTTTATTCATTTATTTTTGTGCCTTACTAAGTAGTGTGCCTTATATGATAATGTGTTATGTCCAATCGCCTGTTGCATCTGCTTTGCCCTCAATTCAAAGTTTCTAGAATATTATAAAAGAAAACCAGGTTTGCACAAAACCAGATGTTATTAGTTGAAGTTTCTAGTTGATTTGGAAAATATTTCTCAAAAATCCTAAAACTCTCTAAAATTTTGAGTGAAATAGAAAAAATAAAGAAAAAAATCAAAAAATCAAAAACTCTTCATCACTATGTGCCAATGTGTGCCGATGCAATTATAGACTTGAAATGAAGAGACAAACAACAAAAAACTTCCAGTGTAAGGTGCCCTTAACAATTACTTGTGTGCAGATTTACACATTTGCTTGCATCTACCAGGTTAATCCTTTTACAGTAAAAACAATAAAGAAAAAAAAATCAAGGATGCTACTACTTGGAACCCAGTGGTTAAAGAAGCCAAACTAGGAAAAGACTCTCCTCCTTTGAATATGACCAAAGAGAACTGGAAAAAAAAAAAAAAACCACCTCCGTCCTAATGCTCCCAGGAAACAATAGTGTCAGGACTTAGTAACAGTGATGACCTTTAAAAGTCTTGAGCCCTTGAAGCAGAAAAAGAAGATAATTATTATCTAATACATTCTAATAGTTTGTTACCCACTCCTTCAAGAGACAAAGGCAGCTCATCTCGTGACACTTTGTCTAAACAGGACATCCTTGACCTTAAAGAACAAAGTTAAGGAAACTTTCTTATCTGTTCTTGCCAAATATCTGTGATAGAATAAATCACTGTATTGTTTCTTGGGGCAAGGAAGGAGAAATACATATTCAGTCCCTTTCATAGATTCTAGAGAAGCATATTTTACTTAGCACTTCATTAGCAGCTAGAAACATTAGCTATAACATAACACAAAGTAGGTGGCATCATAATCTCACTTCAGAGTGTCTCTTGAAACAGTCATAATCAAATTCTCTGTACATCTCTGCACTCAAAGGCTAGAAACAATGGCTTAATCTTCCAGAGAATTCTTATAGCTTAGAGATATTTTTAGAGGGTAATTTTTTCTTTCCTTTATTTCCAATCCCCTCTCTGCCCCAGCCCACCCCAAGCAAGACCAGCCTTCCTGTCAGGAGCAGTGTTTGAGATGTTTGGGATTTTACATTTGATGAATACATGACATGCCATGTTCTATGGGCCTACAGATTCATCACTCTCCAAATTTATAGGGATGTATGCAGTGTGATATGATAAATTGTTTTGTTTTGCCTTTCATCACTCACACGATATTGGAAGGACGCTCCCTATATATCTTTGGCATCATCTATCAAAAATAAGGCTTTGGAGAGAACAAATAAAATGCAGTAAAAACTTGTTGAACTGATAACTATATAATATGAATGTGTCATCTCTAAATATGAAGGGCCACTATATGAGGCTCATATTTTATTTCTTGAGCAAGTTTACTTATCTATCTCCCAGCAGTTTAAACTGCATTTTGGTATGAATACTTGCAAAGCTTCACAAGTGTCTTTGGGAAAGAGGGTACTATAAATTAAAATGATTATTAATCTTACTAAGTCGATTCCATTTTTACTGGCATTTTCTTAGGAGTTCCATGATTCTGTATGATGGATTGGTTTGGCAACTTACTTAACAAATCACTCCATGAAATACAAATCTGGAAGAGCGTAGTACTCATTTTTGCTTCATTTTGTCTTTAAAGGAAAAAAAAATTTACTAAACTGTCATGTAAGTTGAAATAAAAGAGAAGTTAAAAAGAGAATTCTCAGACTTTATAATTGCTGGACCTGGCAGTTGAAATCCATGTGGGAATGATAATTATTGCATTTATGAATTGAAATTCTATTTACACTTCATCTTAAGAAGTATAAGTTACTTCTAATTAATAGAATGTTCTCCATCCAAGGTCATTAATGAATATTAGTATGTGAAAATATGTTTGACTCCCAGAAGAAAATTGCTTTGACTTTCTTCTCAGATACACAAAGAATAATGTCCACTGAACAGATTTCATGATCATCTTTTTCACACTTTAGGTGATCATCAACAAAACGGATAAAGGAAAATCTAACTTGCCAATGTAACAATACTCAGGTGAGTGAGGACTAGAGAAAATGCATCAAAATAACATAAAGATATCAAACATGACCTTCTGATTAAGACACATTTCAAAAACTGACAATTTCTAGAACCGCTGAGAGGATCAAGTAGAAATTCTCATACACTTTTAACATCATTCAGCTCTTAGAAAGGATTAAGAATTTCACACTGATAAAGAATGATATTTAAAGCACACTGTTAAAGTGAAAAAAATAAGTCATTGAATAATGAATACACTATAATCCATTTTTACCTGTACATGTAGGATGGGGAGAAGCAAGGGAAAGGTGGACAAAGTCAAAGGGCCTTCCACATTTTAGTCTACATACTCTTAGATGAATTTAACGACAGCAAGATCTGTCTCATGTTTCTTATGCAATTATTATTTGAAAGAACAACTAGGTGGAGTTAAAAATATCTGTGGATGAATTTTGCCTGCAATTTTAAGGCATGCAAACATGCCGTTCCATTCCCTTGAATTTATGAACTGCAAACTTATCTGAGTCCTTAGGCACTTTCTAAAGTTCCTTTGTGGATTGGTAATGAAGACTGCAGCTGATGAGCACACACACACACACACACACACACACACACACACACACACACACACACACACACACACACACCTATCTACTTTGATATCCATCCAGCTTTGCCTTTTTCTATTGTACAAATTACAACAAAAGATAGAATTCTAAGTGAGCAGTATTTTAAGCATAAAAAAATCTTTAAGTACTGTTCCCAGTCCATTTTGGGTTTTGAATTTGTGCTTGTAGGGACAATGTGATTGATCCAAGGCCACAGCTTACTGGCTGAGCAGAGACAGGTCTCCTGCCTGCCCAGTGGCCTGAGGCAGCTATCCTATCCTCTCTGTAACTTCTTGGCCCTTCCATCTCAAAGATACATCCCTTGACCTGAAAGCAAAGGCAGCCTAGCAGTTGAGATAACACCCTAAAGAACACCCTTCCCATTTATTTCCTCTAACATGTTTACACTTATTTAAAACTACATATATGCTCAGTCACTTAAAATCTTCTAGGTTCCATAAGAAGAATAACATTTGCAGATGATTATCTGAATAAGTACACAAATAAGGACAAGTTAGGTTGTCTCCATGTTCCTCAAGATAAAAAGATTATCAGACTAATTAATAAAAACCCATCTATCCTAACCAGTAAAATGAAACACTGAACTCACTAAGTACAAGACAAGATTACAAGATTAGTTAAATGAGTCACTTCCCCATCTAATTAAGAACTGACCCACAGGGTCCAAGAAGATGATAACTAAAAGGATGCAAAACTGTCACTCATTCTACAAGAACCAGATAGCAACAAGGACCAAAGAAAATATTTCATCATTATTTCACCTGCAGAGACAAAGTAAACTTAAGACAGATAGCTATAAACCCTGAGTGAGCAAAAAAGGGGTTTCACTGGGTTGTTTGTAATTCCTATACAATAAAAATCAGCAGGATAATAACCTGACACAGATCCCAGATGGCTCTCTCCACATGTTTGCACTCACAAGGATCCCTTCTCTGCATTCCTTATCTTTTTATTCTTGAATCAAACATTGCTCAGTGCTGTGGCTGAATTATTTCATTGTGGGGGATGGACATCCCCACCTTTAGATCACAAGCACAGGGATGGTACGTTGTAAGACCTATAATAAAATGCATTAATTAGTAGGTAGACAGCATGTACTTCTGACAACTGCCATATACACTCTTCTAATATCTAGAGATGTAAAAGTTACTTTTGTGTGACAGTGTCACTCGGCCAGTACTGTTACTCAGTCAAACACTAATCCAGGTGTTACGATGATTGACTTTGCAGTGAATACCTACAATCAGCTCACTTTATAAAAAAGAGATCACCTTCAATAATATGAGTGAACCACATATAACCAATTGAAAATATTTTTAAGGTAAAACTGATAAATACTGGGTACTGTATATATTTAAAAATTAGAAGGGATTTTGTTTTTCTTTACCAGAAAGAAATAATGAATGTCTGAATAGATATGTTGGCCTTGATTTAAATACTATATAATGTAAACATATAAAGTCATCTCAGGATATTGCATAAATATTCACCTTCATGTTTTACTGTACCAGTTAATTTTTAAAACAAAATAGAAGTTTCCTTGAGAAAATAGAGAAGTTCTTGCAATGCCTTCAGCTAACTCCTTATAATAAATCATCTAATCATAATGTGCAATACACACATGCACACACATACACACAAAGAGGACACACATATACATCCCTTAATTCCTTTGCCTGGTTTTATTGTCTAGAAAATCCAGGCGACACAAAACTAGACAGGATGCACAATTTTGCTCTCGTGGCACTGACATTATTTTAGGGGAAAAGTACAAGGTTTTAAAACACATTACTAATCCAGAAAAATATAAAGAGAAATCACGACTGCAGAACATAAAGCAAGATGCTGGTGACCTGCAGGGCTGCTGAGCTACAGTTAGCATGGGTGGCCAGAGAAGGCTTCTCTGAAGCAGTGACATTTAAGCAGAAATAAGAATTGACATTCTCATTACTGTTTTTGTTACTTCCATAGATCTTGTATAAAGAAATTTACATAATATGAGCATAATAAAGTATTTGGAATAAATAATGAATAAATTAATAATGTGATCTTAAGGAAGATGGACCATTTTAATTTTAGGTAACTAAAATTAAGCAAGCCAAGTTTAAAACATTAATGAGAAGAATCTTTTCTCCAAGCTGAAATTACACCAACCTAGAGTTAGAGAATCTTATTTCTACCTTGATTAATGAGTAAAGGAGACTGATTAAGTCATTTTAAGTATGCAATTGCTCTCACCTGCACTAATTTGAAAACAGGCTACATAGGACACCGTTGCTGGACAAATTACAAAGGGGAACCAAATATCCCTTTTCTCACCCAATTCCATTTTCTTCTTATCTCCTCTTCTTTCAAAACAGACACACACCTCACCAGACTTGCTGGGTATTTTCAGGGAGACATTCTTTATTTCATCTTTTGATTTGTTTTTGTCTGTATTTCCTACTATATAGCCAATCATATTGAGTATCTTTGTTTCTGAGTGATGTGTGTGTGTGTGCGTGTTTGTGTGTAAATGGTCAAAAAACCCTGAGAAATGTCTTCATGTCTTTATTATAAAAGATATGACTCTCATCAGTGAGAAGCAACTTGGGCCAAGCAACCATTTCAGATGGGGCAGCAAGCTTCAGACTTACATCTCAAGGAATGCTGACTTAGAGGTTATGCTATCTGGCACCTATAAGCTAACTTTTGAGTGGAGCATGTGCCTGTGTAGTAGCTAAAGAGAAACACGAATGGGCAAAGGCAATTACCAACTACTGAGCCCTTTTTGATTGGTTTCTTGGGTTTCAGGCTCTCAAATTCCATATGAGAACCACACTTTCATTCTGTTGAGTTGGCTTATGTGAGTGTCAAATATGAACACAGTGGTCATGTCCAGGGTTAAGGAACAGAATGAAAGAGCAAATGAGGTACAATGGCAAACTCACACTATTACTTTCAGAAGCCCTAAATGGAAAACCAGACCTAGAACTGCTTCTAGTTACAACTCTTCCTTCTACCAGCTCAAAATTCCAGTGCTAAGAAAAAAGATTAAATTCCATTCAATAACGTCTAACTGGAAATGATGGAGAACAGGACTGGGTAAGTTGCTGGCCTCTTTAAAAATTCAAAAAACTAAACCTTAGTGAAAATAAAAGTAAGACATCCAGATAATCATGCCTTAAAACAATGATTGCAATTTTGAGAGGGAAGAATTAAGTGAGTTGGGTCTGTGCCATTGATTATTTCAGAGAATTCACTCTTGGGTCTTTCTTCTCTCTACCTTAGCTGAAAGGTTTTTGTTGCTTCATGCAGAAAAATGAGCAACAGCTGATGATCCCAAATAGAGAAATGGTTTTCAGACAGATTCTTGTAGGCAGTAGAGATTAGACTGTGAAGAGATCCTCAGGTCTAAGGAGCTAGGAGTATAGGAATGAACCACCAGCACCTAGCACAAACATGTTTTATGGGGCTGTGCCCAGACTGGATTTTCTTTTGCTTTGCTTTAAAATGAATTTTCTTGGAAAACTCTGTTCTGCATATAATGTCTACTTTTTAAAAAAAATTTAAACCTTTAAAATTAAAACCTTTAAAAATTTAAACAATTTTTCCTAGCTTCTAACTATTCTAGTAGATTGCCTTTATTCAAACTTGATTTCAGATGACTCCTAACCTCTACCTGTTCTTGATTCTTTCCCTCTCTGTGGCTTTCCACTTTGAACAAGGGATGAGGTACATCAGCAGGGTTGTTCTCCCTGGCTCTGGTCTAGATCCACTTTCTTCTGTAGAGAATGAATATGCCATATGGGCATTATGATCATTTCTCCGAAAATGTTTGAGTGTATGCAGTTCTTTCTCAATGTAAGTTAGGTGTGGGCACCAAAGCAGAAATCATAACTCGAAACAAAACCACTATTTTAAACAGAGTTATGATCTGCATGTTATTCATGCTTCTATTAATTGTTTACTCTGTCTCACTCTGAATGAGATATTAGTCACCACTGAGTCCTTAGATATAATAAACAGGCAGAGGAGGTGACAGTAGAAACAGGTCTTGATTAAAATTCTGTGTCCTACAAGTTTGCAAATTAGATGATCAGAGTACATGGGATGGATTTTCTCAAATACACCCATTGTCATATACCTCTGAGCAAAGAAATATCCACAGGTTTGAAAGGAATGAGATAAGGCATTTAAAGTGAGGAGACTAACTGAAATCCACCTAAAACCTTATAAACAACATCAACTGTTTGGTCTTCAAAAAATGTCAAACAGCAAAGCTAGCTTGACTTTTCACTTCTTCCTGCACTTGCCCTCTGGAACTGGCAAGGTTTTAGTACCTTGTTGACAGAGTGAAGAAGTGAATGATCGACACTAATGGGATTTTTAATCTTCAACCTAATTAACTTTGTTAAAATTAGGGCTTACCAGGAAGAATCAGCACAAAGAAATTAATTAAAGCAATGGAATTTTTTACTGGATTTAACAGCTGAGTACCAACCATATCTGTAATGCACATGGAAAGAGGTATTTTAAATTCATTTCCATTTTTTTGTTGCTTTGCTGTTTCTATTTTCAAGATATTCTATGTCCCCAACACAAAAAAAATACATACTAGCTATGCTGTATGATGAGAGGAGAATTTCCTTGTCTTTCAAGGCCACTGTATCCTTGAACATGTAGACATTGGATTGTTTGGGCTGAGCAAAGAGTCTTACATATAGCAATTGTTTGATAGGATTTGTTGAAAGAATGAATACATCAATGAGCACATAATGATAACTTCCAAAAACTAATGGTAATATGGAGTATAATGATGTTTCAATGCTCTGGATTACATTTTTATGTAATTAGGTAGGGGGGAGGCACAAATAAAGAGAATGGGGTTTCTTCCCTATAGAAATATGTAAGCTGATATTTACATCTTGTAGTGTACAGAGACTCTTTCAGAGAGACCTTGCTTTGAGCACCTGACTTTAAATTAAAATTTACTTCTCCTTGAAAGCTTTAGTGCTATTAAGGGAAAATTAGTGATACCTTAGCTTTAAAAGGTAGAGAAATTACATATTTGAATGAGTCACTTTTGTATAGCTCTAGCTGTCACAAAATGTTCTGCAAAGGGATAGTTGTAAATTTTATCACACATTTTCCTGACTTGCTGTTGTTGCACAATAAAATTTTGATTATTTTTCTGGAGGTACTGGGTTTGAACTCGGTATCATACTTGCTAGGCAGGCACTCTACCACTGGAACCATACATCCCCTACCCAGTAGTCTTTGCCCATAGGGTCTAGTGTTTTTTCTTTCAGGGCTGGGCTCAGACTATGATTCTCTTTTGCCTCTCAGGTAGCTGGGATTAGACACATTGTCACTATATTCACTTTGTTTATTAATATTGCTAATCTTACTAATATTTTTCTCATATTGACCTCAATCCGTCATCCTCTAGATCTCCACCTCCCAACGAGCTGGGACTACAGGTATGAGCCCCTACATGCTTGTACAGGCCTATAAACTTCCTTTAATTACTGGGAATCATCACAAATGACAATATGCTATAAAACAGCTGTTTTCCTTCCATTGAATTTTTATGGTAAAGTTTGCCTGTAATCTTACTGACTTTTTGAAACTTGGCCTTTTGGAACTATTATAGGCCAATCTTCACTCCTAATTCTGAAACAAATCAGATGACTAAGTAAGTAAATAAGAGCAATGATTCACAAAGTTCACCTTGGAACTATGGGAGCAGGGAAAGAAGCAGAAATATAGGGCGGGGGGGGGGGACAAGGAACAGACAGCTGTGGCTTTCCTAGGGCCATGGTACTGTGGAGGGTAAGCAGAATTTTAGCAAAAGGATTGGAGAATGAAGCTGGGCACTAGTGGCTCATGACTATTATTTCTTGCTACTCAGGTAGCTGAGATTTGAAGTTTGAAGCTGGCCTGGGAAGGAAGGTCCATAAGACTCTTATCTCTATTAAACTACCAAAAAAGCTGAAAATGGAGCTGACTCAAATGGACAGTACCCAGGCCCTGAGTTCAAGCCCCAGAACTGGCATAAGAATCTAAATAAATAAATAGATAATAAATAAATAAATAAATGAAATGGAATCAACAGCATTTCAAGGGAAGGAGTCAATGTTAGGCATAGTGACAAGAGTTGGTTTGGAGTGGGTGGGTGGAGAGTATTAGGAGAATATTTTAGTTCCAAGCAAGAGAGATGTAGACCACAGTGGAAGGGAAAGTTACAAATGACTTATTATTAAGGCTCCCGTAGAGTATTTAAAAGTCACCAATGTGAAGAATAGGAGGAGAAAAATCTTGAGAAGATAATCGAAAGCACAAAATACATATTCTGAGTTACTCCAGGGATCCTGCAAGAAAGAACAGGAGGTGGAGAGGCAGACTCATGTTAGGTTGTGTCATAATGAAGCTGGGTATCCACACTAGCCAACCAGACATATGCCCAGACCCAGAGTTTGGAGAAGACAAACAGCAGGATGAGCTGACTAATAATATAAGATCAGCAGATAAGTGATAATAATGGTCACAGGGCCGGGCTCCAATGGCTCACGCCTGTAATCCTAGCTACTCAGGAGGCTGAGATCTGAGGATCAAGGTGCAAAGCCAGCCCGGGCAGGAAAGACTCTGAGACTCCTATCTCCAATAAACCACCAGAAAACCAGAAATGGCACTGTAGCTCAAGTGGTAGTGTGCTTGCCTTGAGCTGAAGAGCAGAGAGACAGCATCCAGGCCCAGAGTTCAAGCCCCATGACCGACCAAAAAAAAAATGGTCACAGTTCCAGACAGACAAGCCAATAAATCAAGGCATTGCACCAATAAAAAAAAATAACAGAACACATACTCTGCAAAGTAGATGGACCAGACCATACCAACAGATTCTAAACAGGGTCTAGAAAAGGTCTGGAGAAGTCCACAGAAATTCCTAAGGCCTGCCAGAGTGAACTCCTACACCATTGTTTAGCCCTCCCAACAGGTCCAGGTTCAAATAAAGGGTCACATGTCAAGCAGAGTTCTTAACCATTTGAAAATGGGTTCACTCATTTTGAATGTGATAATTCACTTCCCCTGGCCCAGGTGTTTGAAACAGTCCTTGACTAAAGCCATAGATTCTAAATAAATATAATCACACAAATATTGCAATGGTGAAGAAACACAACCTGAAACACATCCTTCATTCTATGTAACACCCCACTATTTTCATTTATGTTCAAAACTCGAGACCAGGGGACTGTGTACAGGGCAAGGGTGTTCAAAGGCCAATTTTTGTTTATGCCTATCAAATTTAACTGATTTTGAGTAACATCTGTAAAATTAAGATTTTTTTCTTTATTAATTAAAAAAGCTATTCAGAGAATATTCAGAAAATTATCCTGCTGGTTGTGATGGCACATGTATATAATCACAGCTACTCAGGAAGGAGAGATAAGAGTATTAAGACTCGAGGCCAGTCTGGGCAAAAAAAATTGGAAAGAAAAAAGAAAAAGAAATAAAAAATTTTTTTTTAGCAGAGGTCTGTCTCTTAAAAACAATCCAGACACATATATCTGTAGTCTCAGTTACTCAAGAAGCAATGGTAGTTAGATTGAGGTCTAAAGCCATCCTAAAGAAAAGAGAGACTCTATTTGAAAAACAAACTAAAGTGAACAGGGCAAGGCCATTTTTTAAATGATAGAACATTTTCTCAGGAAACTGGAGTTATAAGTTCTATTCCCTACTACTACAAAGAAGAGAAATGACAAGGAAAGCTGATAATCACATAATAAACACAAAATGTTTTACTCACATCAAAAAAGAACTAAAAATCTCCTCAGGGTGTTGAATGTATGAGTTACAACACGGGCGGGGGCGGGTAAAACAAGGAGGGTAAGAGCTTGACAATTCCTTAGTATAGGATGGACTTGAATAATAAATAAATAAATAAATAAATATCAGTTTTCCTCACAAAGAACATAGGGCCCAGGCTCCAGGGCCAACCCTTCTAGGTCTATGGTGCTGAGACCTCTTCCACAAACTATCTCTGTTTGGATCAGAATCACTCAGCTTATAAAGACTAGCCTAGTAGCACCTGGAGGGCAGGGAGCACATGTTTCGCATCCTCCCAGTCCTGCCACAGTGCATGAGAGAGCAAGTACAGACAGAATGAATAAATAGATTTCAGACAAAATGTCAGTCTTTTAGCATGCTACGTGGTAACTTTCTTTAAATTAATCCACTTATAGCCAGATACCAGTGGCTCACGCCTGTAATCTTAGCTCTTTAGGAGGGTGAGATCTAGAGGATTACAGTTTAAAGCCAGCTTGTATAGAGAAGTCTGTGAGACTCCTTATCCAAAATAACCAGCACAAAGCTGGGGTGGAGGCATGGTTCAAGTGGCAGAATGCCAGCTGGGCAAGCAAGCCAAGCAAGTACAAGCCTTGAGTTCAAACCTCATCATCCTTAAGCAAGCAAGCCAAACAAGCATGAAGCCCTAAGTACAAACCACAGTCCGACACAGTGAACCATTTACTGATTAATATTCACAGGGTAGCTAGTTGCCCTAAGGCAGCAGAGTTTTAAACACTGAGAATAGAATCAGTGAACAAAACAAAGTCCTTTCTTCTCATGAGCAAATGACAATGAAACCATTCACGAAACAGAAACTCCATGGAATTCTTCTCTGGGTCCCAGGTCTTAAACAGTATGAGACCATTCACTACAAAAAAAAATTTTTTTTTGTAGCACTTCTTCGGTTCCTCACTGTTAAACTGATAGTGTGTCCTCCTAAAAAAATGTGGGCAGACACCTTGGATTTGCATTTGGGGCATGTACCTTCTCATTAAATTTACCACCTGGCACACTGTAGGCCCCCAGTAAATATGTATTAAATGAATTAATCATCTAATACCCATAATGGTTCATTTGTGATATATTAATAACATATAAAATTTCTAGTAATATATTTTCTATTGCAGTTTGATTTGTCTGGCCCTCTTAATTCATTCTTAAGTGGTCATCTATTCCTGTTTCTTTGACTAGAGCACTGCATTCAAATACTGCTTTCTTCGCCCAGGCTTTCAATTTAAATATGCTAGCAGAAATTCCTATTAATTCCATTCCAAGTATTTGCACAGAACTGATCCACCATAGCCGTCTGCTAATGATGCATCTGTCATTTTATTGACACCCCTAAACAGCTTTATTCTCTTTTCTAATTAAGAGACAAAACTGGTATTGTCAGCTGATGAACCGACATTTGGGGGCTTTTGTTTCAATGTAAAACGCAACACATTATGATGCTGAAACAAAAACTCAGAAAGAATAACAGAAAAGCCCACTAGACAAAATATATTTACATATACGTTTAGAATGAAGCTTGTTATATGCCTAATAGACATACAATATTTTGAGTTACAGGGTAAATATACACTGTCACAAAATGTATTCAAAACCAAAATGGTGCTTTCTGCCCTAAATGCCCATTAATTCAGAACAAAGTAATTTAATGCACTCACCAGATAATCAAAAATCCTAAGGGAAGGGGGAAACGGAACCTTTTAAAGCTGCCCAGAATGAAGTGCTTGAATATAAATTGCCAGAGACACTAGTAGTATTTAAATAACAACTAAATAAAAACTGAAAGTTCTTAGACTAAATTAGGTACATAGCACATTGTTAAGGACTTTGGAAAACACAAAAGCAATGATTTCCTGGTGATTATATTTGCCAATTCCCAGAGAAATGACAATTAGGAATAAGTACAGCACTAACAGCTCACCAGAACATTCTCAAGCAACTGAGGAGGGCAAGCTATAAAAGCGCTATGACTATCACATTAAAAATCTAATCTAAAATCATCACATGTCAGAAAATTAAGGATTCATCAAAATAGTCCCAAAGGTTATGTGAAAATGGAATGCCTAAGAAGGATCCATACTCTTTTATTTATTTACTGTAAAAGTATATCTTAGAATCTACATTGTAGACAAAACTATAATCTGGTCGGTCACACAAAACCACTATTTCAATAAAGTAGAAAGTGTGTTAATTTCTTTCATTATTATCATTATCAATAACATCATGTTAGTTCATTGTTACTATGGCTCCCTTCCAAGCTTTAGAGAAACTCTAGAAAGATTTCCAATGGCTCAGTCATAATTATATCTAATTCAGCTTCTCTCTTCTTTTTTGGATATTTGTTGGTTATGATTCAGCACATTACTTCCAGCCTTAATCTTGAGTTCTCTCTGTCTCTCTGTATGTCTGTCTGTCTGTCTCTCTCTTTCTCCCTATCTCTCTCTCTCCCTCTCTCTGCCTGAATACTTAGGACTAAAGCTTCAACCCTAGGCTCTCCTATATATCTTGCTTTCATTGCCTGTTTCATCATGACTTATCCTTTTGTACCATTCCAAATTTCAGAGATGCTGGGTAAAACCTGAACGTGTGGTCCAGGGTCATGTTCAAGTTTCTACCTGTTGAGAAGCAGAGTTTATGTATAGTAGGAGCCAATATCAATACTTCCAGATTTCTGTTTGCATATACAAAGGTTAAAAGTCTATCAAGACCTTATGCCCCCCGAAAGCATTCAGCATTGGCCCTCCTTACAGAGTGCAGATCACGTGTAAGATTCTGATGGTCAGTAGCCTATCAGATTTATTGAGCATAACTGTAAAAAATCATAAATCATAAGAAGGCAGCTATACAGATGGAACTCCCTTCTGGAAAAACAAAGCCCATTTTTTAATTTCAAAGGCAATGCTGGCTCATATGTCATGACACTGTACACACTGTGGGCGATTTTAGTCTAAACTTGTCTCACTATTAGCAGGGCTGAGATGCTACTACATGCACCATGACCTGGGCTCCTGGTTTCAGTTTATTGGTTCAGGGTGGGCATCTATTTTATCCAAGCTGAGCCAAGCTGGGGTTTTTTTGTATTTAGGACAGGACAAGAGGTTGCATACATGCAGAATAAAACAAAATCTATATTCACTAGCTGCTGCTGAAGGTGAGTGCTCTAGTCATAGAAAAGCTGCTGTGAGGTAGAGAACAAATTGTGATGGTGGTTTCCAAGGGATTCTCTCCAGGTGCAACAGGGACTGGACAGGTCTGTCATGTCCAAGGAGATGAGAACTGTTGTAGAATTGGAAGAACTCGGGAAAGAGACACCACAAAGGTCATATGTTGCATGCTTCCATTTATTTAAAATGTCCAGACATGGCAAATCTATAGACATAAGGTACATGAGTGGTCATTTGGGAGACAAAGGTGGGGCAAATGAAAAGTGATAGCTAATGGTGTTCTTTGAGAGGTGATGAAAATGTACCAGAATTCAGTACTGCTTATCTTAATGCTGTCTTGTGTGTTATGAACTTCACAACTTAAAAGAGCAAATTTTGAATTACATTTTAAAAATCCTTAAAATGTCCCAATTGGTGCTCAAGAAACAATCTTTTCTTAAAAAAAAAAAAAAAAAACTTCTGGGGTAGTTACTTCAAGTATATCTCAAGCATGCATTTCTTTGTATAGCTGGGAAAACAGCTCCACCTGCTTTCAACATTGTGAAAGGAATAATAAATAAAAAAAACTCACTTGCTAATCTCAGGCCTTTTTTCTAGTTGCAGTTCTCTCCCCCTGGGGATCTGCCTAAGGGTGATTTGCAAGAATCTCTTCCATGGAAAGCAATAGCTAACCACCACTAGAGACTGAGAGTAACAGCAAACAGGCATCAATAATACCCTAAAAGACACCTGTTCTTCTCAGCAGTCTCCCAGGTGGGTAAGGGCCTTTGCAAGCTACATCACAATATGTACCAGTACATTTAGACAGCATAAATAAATAAATAAATAAAGTAACATTCCCAGACTCAACAGGATCCCTGACGACAATACAATCTCTGCACGAACATACAGCTCAGTGTTCAAGCTGGACCACTACACACACACACACACACACACACACACACACACACACACACACACACACACACACACACACACACGGGCACACATACACATGCATGCACATACACATATCTTTAAAAGAATTTGCATTCTAAGCTCCTTCTTCCTTCTTTTGTAATTCATTTATTTACTTAGCAATAAATATTTAATTATTATTTTACTTTACTTTTTTTTTTTTGCTGGTACTGGAGTTTGAAATCAAGGCCTTACAGTTGCTCAGCTTAGGCCCTACCACTGGAACCATGCTTCCAGCCCATCTTTTTGCTGATTAGTTTAGAGATGGAGTCTTGTAAACTTTTCTGCCTGTGTTGTCTTCAAACAGCAAGCCTTTGTATCTCAGTCTCCTGAGTAGCTAGAATTACAGGTGTGAAGCCAACAGTGCTTGGATTAGTTGTTTATATAGTATAGAATACATGCCAAGCACGATGGTAGGTGCTGAAGATACATAGAATGAAAAAGAGGCACATGGAAGGGGATGGTGCCTGTAAAATGCACCCCTCCTTGCAAACTTTTAGGGGATCAACCTTGACAAAATACCTACTTCTTGGATTCTTGTTTTCTAGGAGCTAGTGCTAAAAGTGTAACTGAAAAATAAACAAAACATGAATGTCATTAAATTTACAGACTTTTTTTTTTATCCCTTTCCTAATATTAAATTCATCTTAGATCAAAGAAAACATCTTTTTTGTCTTTAAGGAGGAGGCAACAATGCTTGATAGGAAATGTACTCATAACCTTGCTCATGTAACTGTAACCCCTCTGTATAGTGTTTTTGTTTTCTTTTTTTGGGGGTCTGGTCGTAGGGCCTGAACTCTGGGCCTGGGCACTGTCCCTCAACTCTTCAGCTCAAGGCTAGCGCTCTACCACTTGAGCCACAGTGCTACTTCCGGCTTAGTTTCAGGGCTGGGAAGGTGGCTCAGTGGTAGAGTGCTTGCCTTGCATGCCTGAGGCCCTGGGTTCGATTCCTCAGCACCACATAAGCAAAAAGAAAAAAGCCAGAAGTGGCGCTGTGGCTCAAGTGGTAGAGCGCTAGCCTTGAGCTGAAGAACTGAGGGACAGAGCCCAGGCCCCACGACCGGACCCCCCAAAAAATTAGTTTCATTATTTCCAAAGGGATAGCACACCTTTTCAGATAAATGCTTTAAAATGTATGTGAATATCATACTTTGGCATACAAGTTACATTTACAATGCTTGATAGGAGCTCATTATTTAAAGCAATAATGAAGTAGATGCTTATATACATTCAAAACAATTATAACTGAATTGAAAATTCAATTTTAGTTTTAGGATTTCCTTGAGAGAAAGAAGGCATATTATTGCTAAAATTTTAGAGGGGTGTCAGTAGCTCACTTCTGTTATCCTAGCTAATAAGGGTCTGAAGTCTGAGAATCATGGTTCAAACTCAGCCTGGGAAGAAAGACTGTGAGACTCTTACATCCAAGTTCTTACTAAAAAGCTAGAAATACAGCTATGGGTCAAGAGGTACAGTTGCCATCCTTGGGCAAAAATGGTAACACACAGTACTTAAAACCTGAGTTTAAGCCCCAGAATTGGCTCAAAAATAACAACAACAACAAACAAAACAAAATCAAAATCCTATCCACACACATAGGTTATACTTTACTAACAGGAATCATGGACACTGTGCTTTGTGCCAATACAGGAAAACACTAGAAATATGATCTCAAAGCATGACTCTCACAATAATTCTCTCTCCTACACTATCATTCATGAATTAAAGAATTCCACACTGCAGCAGCCATTGTTCCTGTCAATCATATGCAACTCCTAACCAACAAAGCAACTACTGCCATTTGTACTGAGTTTCAGACCACAGTCATTGGAAAGAGCCTCAAAGTGCAGCTGTGTAGTTACCGTATCAAAAATCTACATTCTCTCTCTCTATTATATATATATATATATATATATATATATATATATATATATATATATATATAATATCACATCTTGATGTGATATTTTCTTTAACTTAAAAAACACATGGACTTAATGCTAGATGTTCTTTAACATTGGCCAATGATCTGATGCCAGTGTTTTCATTTGTTTATGATAATACATTCTCTTTTGAAAAATAATGAACAAATCTAGTTGTGTATTTGGGAGGAAATAAAACTATTCTAGTTTGCTGCCTACTTTGAAGTCAAGACCCAATAAGACTTGTGTAATTTCAATTTCATTTTTTCTAGATCTACTTAGAAAAGGCTAGTAGAATCACACAAAACGTATAATTCTTTCCCAAATATAAAAAAATCACCTACACCTTCCATCATATGTGTAGCTGAGCCACAGTGAAAGGAATATATGAGATCTGGTTTCTCAAAAACAAAAGATAAAGTTTGAAAAGTGAAACATTATTTCATTACAGCTTCTACTTCTCTTTTAGCTTCAACTAACTTCTGGGGCCACACGATTATGGGGTGTATGGATAGAAACATCCCAGGCATTCACTTCCTGCCAGGAATATTTGTGGCTTACATATGCACATCGGCAACTAATTTTATAGATCCCAGTAAGAAACAGATGCAAGTACTCATGACAGGTAGGGACACACCTGTACCACTGACCATGGAATTGCCACTCCTCCTCTCCCTCTGGCCAGTGAAGCCCAGGCTGGAACACCGCTGGGATAGAACAGGGCCTGGGGGAAGCATTCCCTGGGGTGGACACAGAAACAGTGTAACAATGACGCTGAGAGTAAACATAAACATTTGTCAAAGATGGATATATGACCAAATGTCTAAATGTCTTCATTTATTAGCATAAATTCTGCCATTAAGTAGGTAATATAGGTTAGGGATATTAATTTGGCTTAGTGCCCTTTTTGTCAGTTCTTCCATAGCTCTGATATCAAGGACAGGAGAAGACAAATTATATTAACTTATATTAACTCCTGCCCACTGTCAAAAGCCACAGACTTCAGAAAAGCAAATATCCCACTGTATTCAGACCACTGCATAAGTGTAGACAGGCGCCAATGCCCAGGAATGGCATGAGGGGATGGTGTTGGTGGGTGGGTGGTAGAAGCTGGCAGCTTCCAAATACAGTTTTCAATGGCTGAATGCAAAGGCATGTGCTCACCTCGCATCTATGTCTGAGACATGGTAGGCCTTTCAGTGGCACAAAATTTCCCTTTCATTTCAATATGGCTTGAGCATCTAACAAGTCTGCCTCTAGTGTCAGCTTAACCACCAGGCTCAGCAGGCCCAGAGGCTGGACAGGCTGTCCCTTTGTTGTATCTTCTGTAACCACAGAGGGGTGAAGATCCAAGCATGACCCTGACTCATAAACTCCTTAGCACTGGGAAGCTTATTACAGATACTGGAAACACCCATAGAGCTATACTAAAGATCTGTCTCAAAGATGTTTATTCCAGAAGGCGCAGGAAACAAATATCCAAAAGAACACACTCAGTCAGCATTAACTGAGTGTTCTTGGCAGGCAAAAAAAATGGGTTAACAAAGAACATTATTAGAAAAGAAATTCACAGATGAATTGGAAGGGAAAAAATCTGTGGATATAAATACACATATACTGACCACAGGAGCCCAAAGTGATACTTTCCGCTGGTACTGCATCCATTTTTATGATGAAGACTCTAGAAGAACAGGTGTCTTCTATGTTTGCCGTAGGTCAACAAGGGCATGACCAAATTGGGACATACAAGTACTTATGTCTCTGCCAGTTCCCTATTAACAGAAATGGAAAGACTTGGGGAAAAATCATATTAAGTGAAGCAAGCTAGACCCAAAGAAACATAGGCTCCATGGTTTTTCCCTCATTTTTAATAACTAGAATAAGTCTAGGATCCTAGCAGAGGATCATAATAGCTCAATAGCTATGTACATATGACCATATAAAATGATACTAGTCAAAATGAACTCCAAAATATGGAAACAAGAGATTTATTTTTTTAACATACTGCGTGAAGCTATTTTTTTTTCTTTCAGTTTTTCCCCCCTTTGGCTTATCTCTTGTTGTCATTGTTTTTGATTTTGGTTTCCTGTGTCTTGAATATACATACTTTTATTTGGGGAAGGAAAGGGAAATAACAAAATGGTGAGACAAAGGACAAAGGGTGAACCAATGCAACAGCGATACTCACAAGACACTCTGTTGAAATAAACTTTACCACTTGGGGAGAAGGGAATTGGGGGGCAGGGAAGGAAGGTGGGAGAAAATAAGGGAGGGGGTAACACTGTTCAACAAGAAATGTATTCATTACCTTACTTATGTAACTGTAACCCCTCTGAACATCACCTTTACAATACAATCAAATAAAATTTAAAGAAAGTAGACATTCCAATTTGTCCATGATTCTTGGGCTACTGTGTATGTACATAGGTCCAGAAAAGGGTGTTAGATCTGTACATGTTAACGAACTCAGATATGTGGACTGCAATGCATTGACCTAGATCCTGGAACACAGAGGGAGCCTGGACCACAGTCCTGCCTGCTAGCTGCTTCCTGCTACATGTCATGCTGTCATCACCAGGACCCGTACAAAATTGTCAAAGACATGCTCAGTGTCTTAGCAGCATGGAGCGAGATCTGAAGTCAGATCACAGTAATCTGAGAGGATCACAGTTGTGTAAGGGTAAAAATAAACTCTACCTGCTATTCGCATTTTCTGACCTGATCACATTGTGTAATGTTCACTTAGAGCAGAAGAAAGAAAAACTCCCCAAACCATTTCTACAGCCCGAATTATAATCATCTCTATATTTTCATTAGAGCAGGAGCCCCAAATTTTTGTTTTTCTTCTGTCTATCACACCAAGCATGGTACCTAGGAAAAACAAGAGCTCAATAAGTGTTTGAATGAGTGAATGTGGGGTGAATAAAGGAGTGCTCTATAATTCTTGTGAACTGTTCTTGTCACAAGTGACTCTTCCAGTAGCTAATATAGACCTTTTCAATTTACTTGGTTAAGAACTACTTTTCCATTTTTATTTCCAGAACTTCATATTTTAAGTCAAACTGTTCAAATCTGTCTCCTCAGGGACTGAAGAGGCCAGTCAGGACTCGGTTTTGCCAAGTGCCACAGCATGGAGACCACCTGCTTCTTTGCTCTCAGGGCAATGACCTTGTGATCTCATTTGCAGTCACTGCTCTCCAAAGGATGCTCCATTATGATAATTTGTGGAGCATAGCCAGGCTGATAGGGCCTTTTCATGCAGAAATGGCAGGCCTGGCTATGGCTTCAGGGACACACAGAGGGTCTGACACTTGTGACATGTGTGTCATTGTTTGTGCACACATGTGAACATGGATGTATGCATGTATAAGTGCATATGCATGTCTAAGTATGTGTGCATTTATATCCATGAGCAGTTGTAAGAGTGTACATACTCGTGTGTATGTTGCACATGAGTGCAATCATCTGCATATTTATGTCTTGCCCAGATATACGTGCCTCTCTATGTGGGTGGTATACTTGTATAAGTATGTGCAGATATTTTCAGTTGCGTGCACACATACATTCACCTGCAGTTTGTAGCCATGCATGTGTGTAGCCATGCATATACTGAAATGCACTTTTACATGTATAGTGTTACACACATGTGTTTGTACTGGCAGATGTGTTCATTTCAAAGGCACATGTATGTACACATGTGCCTGGTGTGTGTGTTGGCAAAGAGAGAACAGTGGGGCTTGGCATTAAGTCCTCATAGGCAAGACTCCCTTCACCCAGACCTGAAAGCTAAATATCTCAGGTCTGCTAAACATCACTGGGCAGGTAGGTGATGCTATGCTATTTATATGACTCTTTCCTGTATATTTTTGGGGAAAAAAGCTGGATGGTGGTATATATTTGACATCTTTTATTTGTCTTTTGAAACAGATTATACATAATCATGTTCTTAAAATTATGGGTGGATGAGATGAGAAAGCTCCATAAACATGTATTTATAATGGGGTAATGATAAAGAATAAGGGAGAAATTTAAGAAAACTAAAGTCTGCTTTAGAAAAGGGAACCTCCATGTCAATACCATACATTACACACACATGTGCATGTGCATAATAGGCCTGTGGTCCCCAAAGTCTGCTGACTAGTTATGCTCATCTTCCCAGCACACAACCCTTGGAGGAAGGCACAGAGATCCTAACTAAGAAAAGGGGACCCAGAGGTCTAAAGCGATGGGCCAGAGGCCATATGGCTGGTGAGTAGGGACAATATGATAATGGTCTCCTGATTCCCAAGCCAGCGTGTTTGCTTAGCTAATCTGTCCTCAATATGTGTAGAAGCTTGGAAGACAAAATTACCACCAGCTCACTTTCAAAAGGGCTACTAAAAAGAAAGAGAAATAAGGCAATGTGTTCAATCTATTATTTTACTCAGCTGTCCACACTTTTTTACCTATTGAATATTTCATGAATATGAAGGCCCCTTTTCTTTGTTTCATGCCTGTCCCAAATCCATTAAAAAAAAGACAATTTAAGATTGAACTTTGTTGGACAAGCTAACTAGAAACTATCATCTGCAATGGACTTAATTATATGCTCAGGGTAAAACATTAGAAACCTTATTTTCATTAAACAAATACTGCCACCAACTCTGCTTTGCAATTTCTATGGTAGTTCTGTTTACTCCAATCTTTTGTTCAGTTCAGAAGCTAAACCTTTGAAGTCTTCCTTGCGCTAGACAAGGAGCAGGAAGCTCTGTGAAGTTGAGAGTTTGCATTAGTCTGAAAAGCAAAACAGTCTGACTATTCCTTATCCAAATATTTCAGAGTGAAAAAAAGCATTTCAAATTTGAGATTTTTTTCAGATGTTGACATATTTGCACACATATAATGAGATTCATTTAGGTTTTATATATAACTTCAATAGCTCAAAGCTAAATGTATACAATCTATTTCGATTTAATTTTGACCAGTCACATGAGATCAGGTGTGGAATTTTCTACTTCAAGTTGCTAACACAGTCAGAGATTTGGAAGCCTTTTGAATTTTTGATTTTTAGAGTATGAATGCATACCAGGTGCCACCCATTCTCTGAATCAATCACTGGTAGTGTTTGGAGATGTAGAAGAAAAGCATTAGGTAGATCAGTGCAACTCAGAGCACCACACTGTTCTTGGTATATAATGAAATAGATTGGAGAGGAAGTGTGTAGAAATACGGTAATCTCAGAGAAATTATACATGTGTTGAATATAATCATGAAACATTGGGTAGTATTTCAGTTGCTTGCTATTTCACTTTCACACTCATTTATTTTTATTGTGCTTCAAGAAGTATTGATCCACAACAAATTGGAAAAGAAATAAAAGAATTGGTGCATTGCAACAAGCACTTTGAGAAGCACAATCCCAGGTCATTTTGCCAAGACTTCTGAGTCAGGTTTTATCTGGGAAGAACACAATGGCTTTCTAGAATTTTGAAGATACAAGTATCTAATTGCAAGCACAAGAATTCCATATAAATGTGCTTCTGTAAAAACCAAGGAGAGTGTTGATTACTCATTGTTTCATGGTCTTCTGGTTAATTTCGAGCACAAGGGTCATGAGAAAAAGTTAATCTGGAAATAACCAGAATGGAATCTACAGTCAACAATGTGTAATGGAAGACATAGAAGTAAAACTCCAGGACCCTATCAGAAATGACATTTAAAATTGGTGAACTTTTCACTTATTCACCACTGACTGAAAATCTGCTCAGTAACCTTAAGATAGGAATGGCTGCCTCCACCCTCTCTCTGCTTCTGTATTGCTGAATTGAAACCAGCAGGTATTTTCAGTTCAGTGATTTATTTATAAATCAGCTCTGTGAATACACACACACACACACACACACACACACACACACACACACACACACACACTTGGTTGGCAGTCTCAGAAGAGAGGCTAAGGCCTGACCAGACATGCGACACAATTACCCTCTCGCCCTGGAAAGTAGTCCCTGCAGGTTAGAGGTAATGTACTTTGGAAGGTCAGAATGTAAACTAGCACAGCTGCTGCCTACATGCGAGAAAAAGGTTTTCGCTTCCAGTTTCCTAACAAGCCCTAAAACTGAAGCAATCGGGGTGTCATTAATTTATGGTTTTGAGTCCCGTTTGCTCTTTCCCATTGTTACCTATCTCTCATTTTTTTTTTTTTGGTGTGAACTTTCTTTTTTAATTTTTTTTATTGTGAAAATACTGTACAGAGGGGTTACAATTACATGGGCACGATAATGAGTACATTTCTAATCAAGCATTGTTTTTGATATAATACCTATCTCTCATTTTAAGGAAGCATTGTAAGTTTCAGTTGTTCATTGACAGTTCTACTTGTTTGTTGTTGTTGTTTTTTAAGAACAAGATAAACCACAATGGCAAATTTCTTCTTGCAAAACATGTGCCTGATAGAATGAAACTTGGCCATTATGGCATTTCGTACGCACGTGATGCCGTGGACAGACAATGGATATGTTACTTACACTGTCAAACAGCCTGGGTTTCCAGTTCTCTGGGGTTTTGTTGGCATTTGTGACAATGCTGACGCCCTCTAGTGGCCAAAGTAACAGATGTAATTTCTCTGGTTAACACAAAAGGTAATCTTTTCTAAAAGAAAATGCCCATTTTTAGAGGTACATATGTTTAAAGTACTCCAAATGGGGTAATTATATGTACATATAAAATGAAAAATGTAGATTTCATTCTTAAATTGTGTAAATGCAATGGTACGTATGATGCATATTACAATCCTAATAATGAAACGCAACTGCATTCTCTAGGATTTTAATGTTAGCTGTTTGGAATAAAGACTGACTGAAAAATTTATTAAGAAGGGCATGATTATTCTATACTAATACCAACACTTAATTAGGTCACTGAATTTTGATAGATTGATATTTCCAAAGTGGGTCTTACCACAGGGCCTATATATAATTCCATGCCTTCAATGAAGACTATGCTTAATTAACATAATAAACATTTAGGTCTCCTCATTAATTTATAGATTCCTAAGTAGAAGACTCAAAACTGTTGGCTAAGGAGATAATCTGTGTGGAAACTATATACTACTAAATGCCAAGGTTTTTGTTGTTGTTTTTGTTGTTGTTTTTGTTGTTGTTTGTCTTGTGCTGGTTCTGGGGCCTGAACTCACTGCCTGGGTGCTGTCTTTGAGGGTTTTGTTTTTTGCTCCAGACTAGTGTTCTACTACTTGTGCCATTTCTGGTTCTTCTGGCAGTTAATTGGTGATGAGCATCTCACAGGATTTCCTCTCAGTCTGGCTTCAAACCATGATTCTCAGCTCTCAGTCTCGTGAATTGCTATGCTAGGATTACAGGCCACCAGCTAGGCATTCTTTTTTTCAGATGAATAATAATAATAAAATAAAAAACCTCTGAGAACCGGAATGATCAAATGACTTGCTCAGTCCTTTTGCATAGACTCAGTTGTGCATGCCATGTCCCCTTAAAAGTGCAGCAGGACTTGTGTGAGTGTTTAGATTGAGTGCTCTGTGAGAGCTTCTCCCTTTTAAAGGCCAAAAGCTGTGTACACATGACCATATAAGATGATGTTAAGCGAAATGAACCCCAAGATAGGGACACAAATGTCTTTTTTCTTTCTTGCTATTGTTTCTAATGTATTCATAACGTACCATCTGATTTATTTTGTTTCTTTGTATGTTCCTCCCCTCAAGGTATAACCCCTGTTTTCACTGTATTTGATGTCAGTGCCCTGCATCTTGTATATACACTTCTCTAATTCGGGGAGGGGAAGCGAAAAAACATAATGCTTAAATAAGGATACAGGTTGACCCATTGTAACAAGGAGATGTACAAGACACTATGTTGAAAAGGAACTTTACAACTTTGGTGGGGATGGGGGGGGTGAGGTGTAGTTGTGGAGGTGGGAGGGAAGGGATGTAGGGTGAAAACAAAGGAGGAGGCACCAATGCTCAATAGGAAATGTACTCATTACGTAACCCCTCTGTACAGCATTTTTACAATAAAAAACATACAAAAATATTTACATCCTTTTATATCTTATCAATTACTGAAGCCCTTTTCAGCAATATTTGTTAAATGACAGAACTGGATCAGAGAGAATCCTTTTATGGAATGAAAATGTGAGAACAAAAATTATTAATTACCAAAGCATACACACACACACACACACACACACACACACACACACACACACATACTTCTAAATTTCTTGCACAGTTCTGAAATTTTGTGGTGAGCAAATGATACCAAATCAGTAAAAAAAAAAAAAAAGTGCTTGGAAAATTGTGTCAAATGCTATAAAACAAAGTTCTCGTTTTAGTCAAAATTAAGTCATATAGGAAAAATAATTATATATCATCTTATTTTCTAGAGGGTGATAAAAGTAGAAGAAAATCACCAATCTTTGTAGAGAGTATATCACAACTTCTTCCCACAACCATGAATGATGAGTTCTGTGCTAGATGTTGTAGAATGTTCTGTAACTTCCAGAGAGTATTGGTATTTGACTTGGACTAGAATTTAAATCTTCTTATAATCAGAGCTGTGAGCTTTCACAATTACATTCACCTACAAATACAAGGATGAATTACCAATTCTTGGAGAAGGCCAAATATATTCTGTATCACTGAGATTTTTCCTGACTTGAAATTTCTTATCCCTATGAGCCATCCAGACTGTAAACAGACAATAGGAAATGTGTCTGCCTCATCCACTTCTGCCCGCTCAATAGCTAGGATGGGTTTCAGGCAGAGTGGGTGCTGGCCACATTTGTTGAATTTGAACTCCAGACTGGAGGGAGAAAGGCTGCTGAGTGAAAGAGCTACTAAGCTAACGATAGGGAAGCCTTAGTGCCTATCCAGGAAGTAGATAACCTTACATCTCAAGGGGATGGCCCTGGGGCCTCACTTCCCAGCTGAGTCAAGATGACCACATTTGCTAATACTTATCCAGGGGCTATATGTACAACCCCCAAACCAGCCTCTACCTTTCAAGTTAGTGGATTAAAAAAACACTTAAGATCCCCATCACTGATAAAAATGTCAGAAAAGCAGGCAACAGATACTAACATGGACCCTTCAGAGTCAATACAAAACAAATGAATTAAAATCAAACAGTTGGCTCTACTTTATTCTTGATCCTTAAATATTTGCTGACTAAAAGGAACAAGATGAATCTCATTTAAGCTAGATGTTTTTACATACTGGATTCACAGATTGTGACAAGAGTTTTGGAAATTGAAAGAGATCAGTTACCTTAACCCATGTCCCTGCGTCAAGAATTTGAAGAATAAACAGGGGCAAAATGTATAAAATCCCACCAGTTTTCAGGTGGCTAAGGCTTGTATTCCTAGCTACTAGGGAGGCTGAGATCTGAGGATTGTAATTCAAAGCCAGCTCTCGCAGGAAAGCCTGAGAGACTCTTACCTCCAACTAAGAACCAAAAAGTTGGAAGTGGGACTGTGGCTCAAGGAGTATGGTTGTTAGACTTGATCAAAAAAGCTCAGAGACAGCACCCAAACACTGAGTTCAAGCCCCAGGACTGGCACATGTGTTTGCGTGCATGCAAACACACACACACACACACACACACACACACACACACACACACACACACACACACACACACACACATTTAACTCATGATGGGTGATAGAAGCTTCTTTTTACTGTCAGAGAGATCAAAGAAAGGTTGAGACAGAATCCATAGCAGATGCTGCCCAGTGACAAACCTGCAAGAACCAGACAGTGGGGCCAGATGTTGCAGTGACCTTCAGTTCTCAGAGCACATGGGCATGGTGTTGATTTCAATGGCTGTTGGCAGAAACTATAGCTCTAGCAGCAGGGGGATAAAAAAAAAAACACCTAAAACTAAAACTATGGAATATTTTCCTAGTCTTTCCCTTTACTGGAAAACCTGAAAGCACTGGTCAATAATGCTGACGGCTGTCAAAGACGTTGAGTTCACCACACAAGCCTGACAGTGGGTATCACATCAGAAAGGAAGGAGTTGGTGAGTAAGAACGTCTTCCAACTGTGCCATTTTGCACTCCACTCAACTTTCAACAGCTGTTTCTTGAGTGAATTCATACACAAAATAATTATGTGAAAAAACCACTATATTCAATATTTGAGACAAGGATTATATTCATCACATGGTCATTGGAAGAAAGTGGAACTATGAAAGACATTGAAAATGGAATGCCCTCCCAACTTTTAGCATCCAAAGAAGGTACTCTTAAATCCAACTCTGAACCAGGGATTCTGAAGACTGATAGCAGGATGCAGTGATTCATCAAGCAGAATGCCTCAAATCAGTTCTGCCGACACAGAACAGTATAAACACTGGCGTGTAATAGGTTTTAAAGACTCCCGGAACATTGATATTATGACCATAGTGCTACCATTCAATCAACAGGAATTTAGAGGATTTTTCTAATTTGCTCAATAGCCTAACAACTCATCGACAAGGCAAAAGGTCTTTCACGGTAAATTCTGACAAAATTTTAAATTTTAGCCACCCACCTCAAAATGCTGAAACACAGAGCCTAAATAGAGGCTTGCTTTAGAATATTAGATATGATTGAGGACTGCACAGTGCCTCTGACGCTTTTAGACATTTTGTCACTTTACCTGGAGAAATATACACTGCTTATTCTGAATTGTTGCTGATGTCCAGCACTTGTCAAAACCTCTATCTGTCAAGGCCTTCACAAAGAGTTGCAAAATGACAGATCAGGATGTCTGAGTTGATGGAGCCCCAGGAAAAATGGAACAGATAGAAAATTCATGACTCTAAACTACATCAAAGTGACTTCTGTCAACATCATGTCAAAAGAACTGTTCATTTTTAGAGGTTTTTTAAAAATTATATAAACACTTTCCTTGAGTATGAGCTAAGCATAATGAAAAATATCCCTTAGTGTACAGTATGATCATCCAAATGTCCCAAATATATAATTTAGATTATCCAAGAAGAAGGAAAATTTTAATAGTAGATACAGTCTGCCAGTTAAAGCCAGTGACATTAAAGAGAGAATTATGAAGATACTATCTGCCTCAAATAGGACAGACCATCTGGCTACCATGCAACAAAAGTATATTTTTTGCATACATCAAATTTCCGCAACTGGATTAATTTTTTATTCTTCTGCACTCAGTCTGGATCCTTGTTGATGCTGCTGCTGCTGCTGTTCAGTATGACAAGTACAAGCACCAATTTGGTGCGACTTTCCTAAAATATCTAGTATTATCTTAATCTAAAAAAAAAATCAATGGAAAGCCCTTAGAATGCACCATTCCCTTAAATGATTGCTTTCCAAAGGAAGTAAAAAATAAATGGCTTATGATATGCAGTACTGCATACGCAGAACTGCTCCATAATCACAAGGAGTCATTCGCTGGATGAAATATGAGTTGCATAAATCTGGAAATGACCACTCTCTCATTTTAATTTGCAACACCTTTCAGGGAGGAGGGCCGGCACCTGGTGCTGGAACCCAGGCAACTTGATTCCCACGGCTCATATGTCACCAAGATAAACAGGATGGGTGACCTTGCGAGGACATGACCGGGGGCTATGCAATGCAGGCACACAGGAGCGGACAGCACAGGGGGGCAGATCCACATGATCCCCCACACACACGTACAAACACACACATGTGCAAGGCTACGTCCACACACACACACACACACACACATGCATAGGCATATGTGGACCTGGAAGAATTCAATGTGGACAACTCCCTCAGTCACCCTAACTGACACAGTAACACTGTCACACCATCCCGTCTGTCTTTCCTTTTACTGGGTCTGAGCAAGAGTGACATTGGTCCTTTTGAAAAACCAGTCATTCAGTGCACATGTTCAGGGGCACAAAAAGTCTATGCTCTGTGATCAGAAAAGCTTACTTAACTGCACAGTGACAATTTCAAAAGTAACAATCACTTCTGGCTCTGAGAGAAGAAGCAGATTCAATTCAGCCCCACTGTACTGTCTGTATCTTGTGCAAAGTACCATCGATTACTACAGAAGCAGGACAACATTCTCATTCCTTATGACAGGCAGAACTCAATATATTTTGTGTGCTACTTAGGTAGAAATGTTTATTACCTGTAAGTGTACAGAAGTGTGGGCTTCACAGCAGCCGTGATTGGTAATAAGCCTCTTTTTCTCATTTACATTGATAGCGAGCATTAGTGAAGATATATGCATTTCATTTCATGGTTCAGAAAGAACAAAGTATATGTATATGTGAGAGCAGTGGGTGGTTAATGAAATGGCCTGACAAACATAAGCTAATACATAATCATACCCGAATGTGACTGGAACACCTGTTCTTGCATTGCAGACTTCCAATTCTTAAGGAAAAGTTCTCAAGAAGCGAAGCCACTGCTATTTAGACATCATTATGCTCCAAGGAAATTTTAGTCACTTTTTGTTGTTGTTGTTGTTGTTGTTGCAACCACTAAAGGGTGGCTATTTTAATGATATCAAATCTCTTTTGCTTGTGTCCTAAGAGTAATGAAAACTTCACACATGCATGAAGCTCCAGTAATTATTTTAAACTGCCTTCTGTTGTCCCCCTGAGGAACACGGTGGTATTTGTTTGATGCAGTTTAATTAGTGTCAGGGTAATTAATGCTATGCTATCTACATGAGATCAAAACCCTTTCTTTTGTAACACTCTGGTAACTAAGAACTAAGAAAGGAAGCGTTTTGAAAACGTTGGGGCATGGTGATAACCTAAGTTCATCACTGCACAAAACAGCTCATCATGTCCCCCATGCCTGGCCCAAAGTGTCAGCCTCTCCCAGGACAAGATCAGACCTGTAATGCATTCGAACCATACGGCTAGCCATAAGATCCAGTGGCTGCTATGGAATTAAATTCTCTCTTTTTTTTATAGGCATAATCAAATTAACTAAAGCATTCACAGTCACCAGGCACCTTTTGCTCTAGTTTAATCTTTTAATAATGAAATAGCAAACTTTTGCACCAACAGAGCACTGAGTCAGTCCCCTGTAAGCATAGTGGCTGATATTACCATGTGTCAATATATTTTGCAAATAAAGGAATCATTTGGTTGAATGAATGAATGTGATTCGGCTTAAAAGCCTGAGTAAATTTTGCATTTAATTGTAGGTATAGATAGTCTTTCTGTTTGACAGTACTGTTAAGAGCGGTGGGATGTGGGGGGGGGGGCAAAACAGAGATAGGAAAGGGGAGAAGTTAAATACACAAAAATTCCAGACACACACATAACATTCACTACCATAAATCTTTTTTAACTGTTTCTTTGGTAATAAGCAATGGCAATATAAATCTCCCAACACACAAACTCCAGCTGATCACAGGCTTAAGGAAATAGCTCCAGTTATCTTGACTAGATAAATTATTATATCCCAGAGGTTATTCCAGTCTCTAATAAAGCCCTGTAGCTAACCAACAAAAATAACAAGATCAACCATTCTCTTTATTTTATAACAGATGAAATTACAGGCTGCACGAGACTGACACAATGGCATTGAATTCATTTTGACTCTCAAAAAATGCACCATGCATTGTTCATTTTGGAAGGAGGCAGGTACTTTAACACAGAGAGGAAGACCAACATTAGAATGAAAATATTTTTTATAGCAAGAGGAGGTTTAATGGCACATAGCTAAAAAATGAACATGACTGATACAAAGTCAAACCAAATGGATTCAATACATTACAAAAGTATATGCAGCCTGGAAATAATGCCTGCACTGTACAGGGAATGAACAAAAACAAACACCTCTAAGTAAGTACAAATGCTACGCCTGTAGTAGTTAGGAAATTGTGTCACTATCCATCGATGCCTGAAATTAAGCTTAATGCTAAAGAATGAGATTGCACTGGCTTAGGCTGGTGGTATATGACAATGTAGGAGGGTACTGAACTAAGCTTTTAGAGGTCATTTATTTCCAAATACCTACTGGGATCAGCTGACTAGAAAAATATGTTTTGCACATCTACAAATCTGCCTCCTGCGACTTAGTTGTTTATCAATTAAAGTGATAAATATATGACTTTGATAACACCAGAAACACATTATGCAGTTAAGTAACCTCTAGGAACCCTGAAATAAGAAGTGTGTGCAAAGTTCAACAACTGTGAAGGAACTATTAAAGAGGACACACAAACAAGTGACCTTGACTGACAAGCGCACTTCATTCCAGCAATAAACAGCGGTGCTGCTGATAACTGTTCATTGGCGCAGAGAGTAATTACCTATCTGTCAGCGTTGCTGGTGTGTGCGAAATAGTATAAATGAAACATACATAATGTACGGCAATAATATCGGGCATGCAGAACCTAATGCATTATCATCCTTCTCGGGACCCAGGTTTATGTGGCTGCCGCCACTGAGTAAATGCCTTCTAGCCATGATAATTTCATTCTAATCTCTGTTCCATATTATAATTTTCATAGCTAAAAGATACTAAGGAGCAATACGTTTCAATCAAGGGGCTAAATAGAACGCAACCTGTAACTGGCTATTTTATACACCTAGATGTATTTTTTTTCTTTCAAAAGAATTTAGTCAATTTATAAAGTGATTGGAGTAAGCTGTAAATTTATGGGTGACAAATCCTGTCTGTGCCAATGTCACCGTGTCTGGATATGGGGTAGCAGGGGCTTATAGAACTGTGGTCAGCTTTCTCTCTCATTTCTTTGATCAATAAAAAAAAGTCTGTTCAAATTCTCCTATGCAGTCTCAAAACAGAAGGTAGAAAGGCATTTTTAGCAAATAAAAGATAGCTGTTCTTCACAGCAGAAAATCAAATCCAGTTTCTAAGACAAATTCATTTACTTGAATTGCTGAACTAGGGAGCAGGAACACAAATTACCTTCAGAATTAGGATGCTCAACTCTTATAAAGCTATGTTGTTGTTGCATTCTTGTTTCTCTTTTTTCTCCCTTTTTGTGTAAAGGTAATTTGATGATATTTATAATATTTAAGACCATACAAAAGAAATCAAGAAAATATAAATGCAACTAGGCTAATGTGGTAAGTCCCTTGTTTTGCAGATGACCTGTGAGAGCCTGTCTCAGTTAACAGGGTGAACTAGAAGAAGCAATGCATCCTAAACCACATGGCAGAAACAGCTGTTCGGCTATTTCCTTCAGAAAGGGAACAGGACAGACAAATATTCAGAAAACAAATCCAGACATTTGATTGTTTTAATCTACTCCTTCTACGTCAGAGCGCTTCTAGGTAAGAGAACTTATATTGAAAATTTTAGGTTAGCATGAACTACTAATACAATAGTCTCTTTTTTTAAAAAGCATTTTAATTTATTGTCCATTGTTAAAAGTCCTAGATGAAAGTGATTTTGTCTATACAACAGCCTCTTCATTCTTTGTCTTTTTGTTTGCTAAAGTGGTATATTCAAATTAATGTTCTGGGTGATAACTGATGTCCTGACTAGTTAGGCAAAGCAGAAAAATAGCTCACTTTTTTCTGGTGTTATTCTTTTGCTTTTTTGGCATCTTCCTATATTTAGTCACTAAGAAAGCAATTAAAAACTAACTCATAATATGTTGTTATAAATATGACATGCTATATCTCAAAGATGCATTTCTATTTGAAAAAAGAGACAAGGTAGACAATTTTTAACAAGAAGAAGTAAAATAAAATTTTGTTAGTTCCTCAGATCATGACATTAAGTACCTTATCGATTACATGTGTGCATCAGCCACCTATATAGTTAGTGAAAGCAGAAAGGATTTGGTATTATTATTATCTCTAAGTAGTTGTGCAAAGAGGTTTTAATTCAATATGTCAGTTTTTAAGTAAAATACAGCTTGATCAATGTCACTCCTTTCATCTTTCTCCCTATTTCTTACAATCTTACCTATCTCTTCCATTTACTTAGTTCCATTATTACATATATACCTCAAATATTATGACAAAATGTTTACTCATTCACCAAACCCAACATTTCAGGATATTTCATCAAAAGGCATTATCTGGTAGATGAGTAATGTCCTAAATTCAACAGATATATCTTAATCATCTCAGTGGGTTTCTACTTGCTTTATATAATTTGATAGGTATAATATGGTACACTACTTAACTAAACTAACTTATTCTAGTTTTTCTTCTTTGTCTGTCTCTTTGTCTCTGTGTCTCTCTCTGTCTGTGTGTCTCTCTGTCTCTGTCAGTTCTGGGGCTTGAATTCAGGGCCTGGGTGCTATTCCAGAGCTTTGTTCATTCAAGGCGAGTGCTTTACCATGTGGAGCCACAGTATCTCTTCTGATTTGCTAATAGTGGGTTTGAACTACGCTCCTCATATCTGTGAGTCACCAGTACCTAGCATTTATTTATTTATTTGTTTGTTTGTTTGTTTTGTCGGTCGTGGGGCTTGAACTCTGGGCTTGGGCACTATTCCTCAGCTCTTCAGCTCAAGGTGAGCACTCTACGGCTTGAGCCACAGCACCACTTCCGGTTTTCTAGTGGTTTATGGGAGATAAGAGTCTCAAGGACTCTCCTGCCTGGGCTAGCTTTGAAATGTGATCCCTCAGATCTCAGCCTCCAGAGTAACTAGGATTACAGGTGTAATCTGGCTCTCTCTCACTTTTTAAAAAGGCAAACCTGGAGTTTGAACTTAGGGCCTCATATTTGCCAGACAGGCACTCTATCATATGAGCCATGCCCCAGCTCTTTATCTTTGTGAATGTAAATCATTACATGTGCTTCACATAGATGTTTAAGAATGCAATATTTACTAGAATTCAGAAAATTTTCATGGTGAGATAAATCCTATTTCACCAACTTTAAGAATGACAGAACAATATTTATATCTTAGCCTCTACAATAACTTGGGAAGCCATGTGGTAAGAGAAATATAGCTCCAGTAGTGCAGTATCAAAACATCGTAGACTTCATTGCTGCATGTGTGAAACAGAATATTTCATTCTATTCTGACTTGGAATACCTGTCGTAGGTTACCTTAAAATAATCCCAATCACAATGATTACATCTTAACACAATATCCAGTCACAAATGTGGACATCTACATTCTATTTGTGTGGCACAAAACATCTACTTGACTGATGTTAATTAGAAAGATCAAATTTACCAGTTTTACTGACTGATTAAGACCCAAAGGAGCTTGCACTAGGTATATTGAGACATTGATCTCTGTGGCCTAATCAATAAGTAAGCATGATATGTATTCATTGATGTTTCACAAGCCTGGAAAGGAATAGAGAGCCACAGGGTTTTCTGAGTCATTCCACACTCCTGAAAATGGACAAGTGACCTCCTCCCTCCAGCAGAGAAGTACTGCTTTAGAGAGCACTTTGTCTGGTAGGAAAAAACAATCTGCATAATTCAAAGGAAAGACCAATTGCCATAGTCTTAAGCATTGCCAAGGATATTTATATACAACAGGATTAGAATTCAAGTTGTTTATTGCCTCCTAACATAACAACATGTTCTTTGGTGTTATATAATTTTCTGGGGGAAGGGGTTAATTATTTTAAATGTATAGTACTGAATTTAAAATTGCTATTTTGTTTCAACCATTATGCTCACTATCTACAACATCACTTTGTAAAAGAATGAGTACATCAATGAATAAATTAATGGTTTTCTCCAAAGAAGATTAATTATCATATAAAAATGCATATCTTAATTTGCTGTTTCTAAGTCTATGTTCTTTTAAAAAAAAACCCTCAAAATATTAAGCATAAAGCATTCACCCTAACATGTTCTTTGGTGTTAGATGATTTTGAGGTGAAGGAGGAAGACATGAGCAAAATTATTAAGCATTGATGGATTTGCAGTAAAAATACACTTTTAAATTAGAAATTAACTTTTAATATATGGCGTGGTGATAATAATACCGAGGTATGTAAAGCTTAGTTGCTTTCTTATAGGCAATATACTTGATTAATTTTCAACAATTCAACAGTAAAAGATTAATTAAGAATTTCATTCAGTACAGGTCATCTTTCTTTTACAATTACATTCTTTTAGAGCCACGTTAACTGTATTAATAATTGCACTGAAAATGCTAGAAAGTATCAAGGTAATACAATGATCCAGCAGATCCACAACTGTGCACATAGTCCACCGAAACCTTACATAAATAAATACTACAGCAAGGATATCTGCTGCACAACTGTCTTACTTAACTTTGGAGTAACACCATTCTTAGTACTCATTCTTATAGGAAAAGATTATCCTTTCTAAGTATCTCATGTGAGTCTTCTTACATTTCCCCTTGCCTCAACTTCTTTGAATATATGCACACTTTATCTCGTTTTTCGGCATATATATCTCATTGTATACATTGTTGCAATGGGTCCACCGGTATCCCTATTTAAACAATTTGTTTTTTCCCTTCTCCTCCACAGATTATAACAACATCAAATACAGTGAAAACAGGGGGTAGAATAGGGGGGAGGGACATACAAAGCAACAAAGAAATCATCTTATAAATATGTTAGAAACAATAGGAAGAAAGAAAAACCATTTGAGTCCTTATCTTAGGGTTCATTTCACCTAACATCAACTTATCTGACCATTTCTGCTTGTCTCAGACATATACTAGTTATTGCAAATAAGGGAAACCATGAGACCTATGTTTCTTTGGGCCTGGCTTACTTCACTTAATATAATTTTTCCAAGTCTTTCCATTTCCTAACAAATGGGACAAGGTCATTCTTTCTGATGGAGGTATAGAATTCCACTGTGTATATATACCACATTTTCTTGATCCATTTATCTATTGAGGGGCATCTGGGTTGGTTCCATATCTTAGCTATGGTAAATAATGCTGCAATAAACTTAGTTGTGCTGGTAGCTTTAGTATGGCCTTGTCTGTGACCATTTGGGTAAATGCCCAAAAGTGGGATTGCTGGGTCATAAGGGAGCTCTATGTGGAGTCTTTTGAGGAACCTCTATGCTTCTTTCCAAAGTGGTTGAACAAGTTTACACTTCCACCAACAATGCAGTAGGGTTCCCTTTTGGCCACATACCCTTCAGCATATGTTGTTATTAGAGTTCTTGATTATAGTCATTCTAACTGGGGTGAGGTGGACTCTCAATGTTGTTTTGATTTGCATTTCTTTTATGGCTAGGGAGGTTGAGCATTTCTTCATGTGTCTATTGGCCATCCTTCTTTCCTCTTCAGAGAAGTTTCTCTTTAAGTCTTTAGCCCACTTGTTTCTTTGAGGAAATGTTGTTGGGGGAATTAATTTTTTGAGTTCCAGGTATAATTTATATATGAGACCCTTGTCTGTTGTAAGTCTTATTTCTTAGATAGCACAATAATAATTATATATCATTGGCATATAGTAAGACCTTAATAAATAAGAGCCAAGTTTATTATTAGCTTATAATAAAAAGGTTTCTTAAGAAGAAGAACTTGGATCAACACAACAAATAAACAGAATTATGAAGCTGGCATAATTCAGCAATTCATCCACTTAATACCATCTAATGGGTCACAGAAGAAGAATTAGTATTTGAAAGCCTGAATAATTCAGCTAAACAATAACACATTAGTATGCATGCATAATCTATACCTGAACTCAAAATGCATATGCTGCACACCATGTTTGTATACCAAACAAGCCTTCCAGAGACAAAATATGTCTGAGCATGATACCAAGGCAATATTTTCATCCTTAATGAAGTTCATTTTCATTTAGTTTTCAAGCTCTCTAGAGGGGCCAACAAAATGATATTGGAGCCAACTTTATTTCCCAAATTTCAGAGTTTAATATCTATTTCAATATGTTTTCCTAATTCAAAGCTGATCCCCTGCTATATGGCAAATCAATCAGCTTTCTGATTTGTGAAAATCAATTCCACGTGGAAGTGATTTTGTAGGTCAAAGGGCAGGCTGAGCTTACCTAAGAAAACTTTCTAAAACTGAAGTTAAGAGTAGGCTCCTCCTTGTCCTCCTCCACCTCCTCTCTACTTCCCTCTTCCTCCTTCAACTTCTTCTTTGAATCAATCTCCTTTGAATCAATAGAGACCTCACATACCCAATCAGATTATTAGCAGTTCAAAACCACAAACATGAGCTGCATTCAAAAGCAAAACACTGGCTATGTTGAACAGTAAATTATCATCAGCTTAAACTATGAACCATTTTTGCAATAGCTAGCATATGTCTCAGCCAAGCAGAAAAGGTCAGATAAGATGATGTTAAGTTAAATGAACCCCAAGATAGAAACACAAGTGTTTTTTTTCTTGCTTGCTATTGCTTCTAACATATTTATAAGGTACCACGTGATTTTTTTTTGCTTTGTATGTTCCCCCCCTTCCCCACGGTATAACCCCTGTTTTCACTGTATTTGATGTTGATGTAATTTGTGCAGGGGAAGGGAAAAAACAAATTGTTTAAACAGGGATACAGGTTGACCCATTGCAACAATGAGATGTATAAGATGTCATGTCAAAAAACAAACTACAATTTAGACTGGGGGAGGAGGGGGAGTGTAGTTGTGGAGATGGGAGGGAAGTTATTGTAGGGGAAAAACAAAGGAGGAGACAAGAATGCTTGATAAGAAATGTACTCATTACCTTGCTCATGTAACTGTAACCCCTGCTTTGTACAGTATTCTCACAATAAAAACCTTATTTTTAAAAAATGAAACAGTTTATTCTGTAATGAGCTCATTTTTTTTAAAGATTTTAAAATTAAAAATTAAGCTTAAAATTCTCTCTACTATGACTAATCACAAATTTTGAAAAATAGTTTTTGGGAACTGCTCACAGGAAATAATACAACACCATATTGTTAACAATTCACTATGAAAGTACATCTGTAAATTGAGAGATGTATAATAAGCAGCAGAGGAAGGGAGAGAAATGAAAAAAATACACTGGGGATCAGATTTCAAGTTACATAATTCTAATCTCCCCCTGGTCTTTTCTCTCCCCTCCACCCACTAGTCTTAGAACTTGAACTCAGGGCTTGGGCACTGTCCTGCTTTTTTGCTCAAGACTTAGTGCTCTATTACTTGAGCCACAGCTCCACTTCTGGCTTTTGGTGGTTAATTGAAGCTAAAAGTCTCATGGACTTTCCTGCCTGGCTGGTTTAGAACCTTGATCCTCAGATTTCAGCCTCCTGAGTAGCTAAAATTATAGGCCTGGGCCACTACCACCCATTGCTCTGCTGTGTCCTTTGCAAAGTGAGAATAGGGGAGCACAGGCTCACGCACACAGAAAGAAGTAAACAATGTGCCCAATCCTTTCTTGTCTGGTCACATGTGATGTGATTCAATGCCAAGTCATATGGGCTGAACAACCAATGACAAAATTACCTCTCTCCTCCCTTCCTTTCCCTTCTTCCTTTTGGCTCCTTCCCCTCTTGAGCCATTTCATTGATCGCACCAGGTGGGACCCATTTATTTTCACCTGAAATCATGACTGATTATGTCATGCCATGTATTTGGTTAGCATGTGTCTGTAGGCAGCACCAAGTACACTTCCATCAGACAATATCTGTTCTCTATTCATTTTTGCTGAGGTTGTTGTTCAAGCAATAGACAGATTCCATCTCACTTACTACACTGGTCTCACAATCAGTCCTTGTGATTCTGGAATCTCTCCATTCATACCTTGTCTATCAGTTATCACCAGAAGTCTTTGTATAGCACAGATCTAACCAGGTAGGTCACTGCTCTTATCTAAAGCTCACAGTTGTTTACTATAGAACAAGTAAAATGCATTTGTTTTAGAGTGGCATCTGGGACTCTCAAGCATTTTTGAGATCCAGTATTTCCTCAATGTCCATGGAGGATTGGTTTTAACCTCAGATACCAAAATACTTGTTATACAAAAGTGCATAGTACTTACATAGAATCTTTGTGCATCTTTTTATAAAAATTAAATAGCCATTAATTACTTTTAATACCTGATATTATATAAATAGTTTTACTCTTATTTCAGAAATAATAGCAGGAAAAGTCTCCATATGATGTTATTTTGGGTTTCTTTCGTACCCTCAGTCTGTGGTGTTTGAATTCTTGGATGCAGCAAGTGCAGATATGGAGTACTGTATACATTTTTAAAACTCTTCTACATGAAATCCAGTTAGACTAAAATGCTCTTCATTCCCTAATCTTGCTACACTTCCTTTTGTTCTAGCCTTCTTTGTAACCTATTCCATTTTGTAAGGCAAATGGCTCATTGGCTCATTTGTTACTCATTCATGAAGTAAATTCTGTCCACATCTTCTATCTACCTGTGACTATGTGAAGAGGCAATTCCTTTCTTAAACCTTTCTTATGTTCTCAATTTCCTAAAATTAGAAACAGTCTCTTCTCTAAATTCTGCTAGTACATTGTTCCTCAGCACACTTACTTGTTTTTAGAATCAGATATATATATATGTAATATATATATATATCCATGTACCTGACCCATAGCTATAATTCAATATATTTTATATAGATGGCTAAATCAGTGATTAAGTAATATATGAATATTTAAAAAGTTCATAAATATATAAAATGCCTTTGTAAACTATAGGTAAAGTATAAAATATATTTTTAATTTCTATTAATATATAATATGTATGATATTGATATAAACGTAAATACTTTATAAATATAAAATACTTCTTTTCAAATCATATGAAATATATATGTAACCTAATGTGAAAGGAACATGTCTACTTTGTAGTAGTTTTAGATAGGGAAGCTACATTATATAAAGACCAAATCTAACCATACTTTTTCTACCATAACATTATTATGATTATGATTATGATTATGATTATTATTGTTGGTCGTGGGGTTTGAACTCTGGGCCTGGGTGCTGTCCCTGCACTCTTCAGCTCGAGGCGAGCACTCTACCGCTTGAGCCACAGTGCTACTTCTGAATTTCTAGTGGTTTTATTGGAGATAAGAGTCTCACAGACTTTCCTGCCCAGGCTGGCTTTGAACCATGATCCTCAGATTTCAGCCTCCTGAGTAGCTAGGATTACAGGTGTGAGCCATCAGTGCCCAGCTACCATAACAATATCTTATCTACTATTATAAAATAAACTGAACACATGGAAATAAGTACAGGTTGCTCGTTTCAATTCCATATTTCTAGAAAGAGAAAGGGAACTGCAGAGTGGAGGGACAGGAGGAAAAGTGTTAGTGTCAAATCTTTCAACATGAACACAAGACGACAAGATCAGAGATACTAGAAAGACTAACTCTAATTCTTTTGGCTGCATTTTTTCTATCAGCTCAGCAACAGACAGTTCGGCTACAACTTTTGGAACAGCAGTATCTCTGCAAACCAGTCTTCTGTTTCTACACAACTTGCAGCTGAGTGGAAATGACTTCACAGCTGCATGGTAAACCTCCTGGCATCTCTCCTAGTTGGCAGCCCTACTGCCCAGACCAGTCAGTGCAGAAAGGCCCATCACCACTACTCTCTGGGAATGGACAAATGATGGTGCTGCAAAGAGAGTAAGTGCCAAGGGAAGGCCATCTGCCCAGTGTTGGTTTTGTCATCTGTCACTTTCAGATATAAGTCCCTGCCCTAGACAAGGAAGTCAAGGTCTGCAAAAATAGATAGCCTGGGCACATCTACAGTGACCCTTCAAATCTTGTCCCTTGACTCAACTTATGTCAGTTTTTAGGAAAGCTGAGATATTTGTCTTTAAGCAGAAACACTTGCCTTTAAGTAAGGCAGAGAAAAATGATAAGGCACTTGTGTTTTAAATTCTAAATACACTTCTACTACACCTTCCTTCTAGAAAACAGAGTAGATTTTAATACGAATTTTCCAAATAAGGCTTTCTCAGACAGCTATCTAGTCAGTCATCAAATCAACAATGCTAATTGCAATTTACAATGTGCAATGTAGCATGTGCTAATAGTCTTATTATAGCACTTTCAATATAGCAGATTAAAAATTATTTCTGTCTTGGTGACTATGTCTCATTTTCATAGAACTTTAAAAATGATTTTATGGCCAATCCTTTACTCTTTTCTTCTAGGTTATTATTATCTTTCTTATCACATGGTTCCTTCCAAGATGAAAAGAGACTGAGAAGAGATCTTAACATAATCCCTAACACTGTACAGGCCCAGTACAGGCAGTTAGGGAATGCACAGCCAAAAGAAGCAGCTAGAGTTCAGTAGCATCAGGAACAGTAGTAGCAACATTTGTAGGAGCAGCTACAGCCTGACTTGTCTTTTACAATTAGGAATTTCACTCCCTAAAGAAAGAAGGATATTGAGTGATTTCCATTAGGAAGAAGGATATTGTACCATTTGCAAAGAAATGGGAAGATCTGGAAAAAAATGTTTAGTGAAGAAGGTCAGGGCCAGAGAGACAAAGGCTGCATGTTTTCCTTTATGAAGGGAAGTTGGGTTTAGCTTATAAAATTATAAGTAAATACAGTAAATACATTGGATGGTATGCAAGTGCATGCAAATGTTTTCAGCTACTACAGCCAGAATGTGGTAAATTCAAGGGAGATCTCAAACAGTGTAATTCCTTAGAAAGGCAAAGTCAAATTTCAGCAAAATAAAAGCAGGAAGCAGGTAAAAAGGGTGAAGTGGGGCCAAAGGGAAAGTGGTAGACAAATGAAGAGGAGGAGGGGAGAATACAGTCAAGAATCCAATATACATCCTACAAAGTTAAAAAGAGCAAGGGAAGGGGTGGGTCAGGGAGTATGGGTGAGAATGTTGAAAGAGGTGACATTGAGACTGGGCATGTGGCTTAGTGGTAGAGTGCTTGCCTAGCATGTGTGAGGCCCTGGCTTTGATTCCTTGGTACCACATAAACAAAAACAAACAAATAAATAAAATTAATAAAATAAGAAAGGAAAGAGGTGACATTGACCAGTAATTCTTCATAAACTGCTTTGGAAAAAAAATGAGCTGGGCACCAGAGGCTCACTCTTGTAATTCGAGCCACTCAGGAGGCTGAGATGTGAGCATAGCAGTTTGAAGCCAGCCTGAACATGAAAGTCGTGAGACTCTTATCTCTAATTAATCACAGAAATAGTGGGAAGGGGCACTGAGGTTCAAAGTAGAAGTGATACCCTTGAACAAAAGAAGCTCAGGGAAAAGCCCAAGGCCTGAGTTTAAGCTCCAGGACCAACATAAACAAATAAATACATAAATAAGAAAAAAACCCTCATGAAAACAACAACAAAGATTTTCATTACTTAAAACTTCCCAATATAGGAATTTAAGTTGTATCTTCAAAAATAGTACCCAAAAAGACAAAAATGTAAGTCCTTCAGCAATCTTAAAAAAAAAAGAAAAGAAAAGAAAAAAAAAGAAACACTTTCCTAGAAATAGCCACTAATGGCAGCACTTCATTCTTGATCCAGAACAAAAAACATGTTGACCTGCCTAGGGACAGGTTGTCACTAACTCATCCTAGAATCATCAGGTCACTTTCTTTTAATCAGATCACTTTAAAAGTGAAAAGATAAATAACTCCATTTCGCAGTATGTTTTATGTAGTGCTGTAACTTGATTTTGTAATTTGAACTTGAATTTTGAAAGGACTTTTGTTCATGATTGTGGCTCTGTATGAAGACAGGCTTATTACAGTTAATCACATATACCTGTTTAATACAGTACTAAATTTTTATAAAAGTAGATATACTTTCTCCATATTTATATGTAATTATATATAAACATATATACACATATGTTGTATTTTCTCCATTATTTTATATATACATGCATTTAGATATAGTTATACATATAGGTATAGATACACACATTTTTCCCATATCTTATTGTGTGTATAGGAATTTATGTGAATAATTTTCTTAAACATTGGAAGTCCAAAACAAAGCATCAAAGAAAAAACAAATGTGATGCAAGAATAGTTTGACTGAACATTTTTCAAAACTTGCATAGGACCTCGCATATAATTCTATTAGTCCATATTGCTGCCTGGTGATGTTTTATATTGATATTGATTTTTCTTCCTGAATTGTAAGCTCTTTGAGGATTTTATTCATCTTTATTCAATCATATAAAAGAAATTCAATATAATAATCACTGAATGAAATTTGTAGACAGTTTATTAATAAGTATAATTAACAAGTAGCATCATCAAATTGTCGGATAGTATATTAGACTATTCAAAGGATCTCTTCCCAGACCAACCCTTACATAGCTTAAACATAAATTTTAAATAAATCTTACTGATAGCAAGAAACCCAATTTCAGCCCAGAACAAAATCTAATTCTATAAAAATGAATATGATAAAAATCTAGCACACAGAATGCAAAATTCTCATTATCTAGCATATGATAAAAAGCTATCAGATATGCAAAGAACCAGAAAAATAGGAAATTAATAAAAGCAGATTCTCCAAATAGGACAGCATTAGTAAGGATGTTCAAATATTATTTGCTTAAATGTTTTCCATTTATTAAAGAACACTGAAGAAAATCTGAACCTGCAAAATGTAGTAAAGAAATAGAAATTTTAAGAGTTGAACCATTCATCTACTGAGGGGCATCTGGCTTGGTTCCATATCTTAACTATGGTAAATAATGCTGCGATAAACTTAGTTGTGCTGGTAGCTTTAGTATGGCCTTGTTTGTGATCATTTGGGTAAATGCCCAAATGTGGGATTGCTGGGTCATAGGGGAGCTCTATGTGGAATCTTTTGAGGAACCTCCATACTGCTTTCCAAAGTGGATGAACAAGTTTACACTCCCACCAACAATGCAGTAGGGTTCTCTTCTGTCCACATCCCCTCCAGCATCTGTTGTTATTAGATTTCTTGATTTTTGCCATTCTAACTAGGGTGAGGTGGACTCAATGTTGTTTTGATTTGTATTTCTTTTATGGCTAGAGAAGTTGAACATTTCTTCATATGTCTAATAGCCATTCTTATTTCCTCTTTAGGGAAGCCTCTCTTTAACTCTTTAACCAACTTACTAATTGGGCAGTTGTTTCCTTGAGGATTTGTTGTTGGGGGATTTAATTTTTTTGAGTTCTAAGTATATTTTAGATATGAGACCCTTGTCCGTTGTATGGCTAGTGAAGATCTTCTCCCAATCCGAGGGCTTTCTATTGATCTTGCTAGCTATGTCCTTTGCCATGCAGAAGCTCTCAGTTTCATGCAATCTCATTTGTCCAATCTTTCTTTGATTTATTGTGTTTCTGGGACTTTATTAAGAAAATTTCGGAGCTGGGCGCTAGTGGCTCACGCCTGTAATCGTAGCTGCTCAGGAGGCTGAGATCTGAGGATCATGGTTCAAAGCCAGCTGGAGCAGGAAAGTACATGAGACTCTTATCTCCAATAAATCACTAGAAAACTGGAAGTGGATCTGTGGCTAAAGCTGTAGAGAGCTCACCTTGAGCTGAAGAGCACAGGGACAGCACCCAAGCCCAGAGTTCAAGCCACACTACTGACAAAAAAAAAAAAAAAAAGAAAGAAAGAAAGCAAAGAAAATTTCAGCCTGTGCCAAGGAGCCCTAGAGTTTCTCCTATTCCTTCCTGTAATATTTTCAGGGTGTCTGCTTTGACTTCGAGGTCTTTGATCCATTTGGAGTTGATTCTGGTGCAGGGTGTTATATATGGATCTAGCTTTAGTTTTCTACAGATGTTTAACCAATTTTGGCAGCACCATTTACTGAAGCGGCTGTCTTTCTTCCATTCTGTTTTTTTAGTTCCCTTATCGAAGATTAGGTGACTATGCCTCCATCAGAAAGAATGACACTGCCACATTTGTTAGGAAATAGAAAGACTTGGGTTAAGTCTTAAGTGAAGTAAGCCAGACTCAAAGATACAGGTCCCCTGATTTCCCTTATCTGCAAGAACTAGTATATGTCTAGGACCAACAGAAGAAGTCAAAAGCTATGTACATATGACCATATAACCTGCTGCTAAGTGAAATGAATCCCAGGATAAGAATACAAGAGATTTTATCTTTGTTGCTTTTTTTTTTTAATGTAATAATGTACTATGTGACTTTTTTTTTGGCTCTTTGTATGTTCTTCCCCCATGGTACAACCCCTGTTTTCACTGCATTTGATTCTGGTGTCCTGCATCTTGTACGTTTTTCTAATTTGGGAAGGGGAAGGGAAATCACAAAATGCTGCAATAAGGATACAGGATGACCCATTGTAACAATGAGATGTACAAAACAGTATGTTGACAAAGAGCTTTACAATTTTGTGGGGGATGGAGGAAAGAGAGGGAAGGTAGGAAGTAGGGAGATGGGGAAGAAAGGGATGGTAGGGGAAAAATAAAGGAGAGTGTAACAATGCTCAATAGGAAATGGACTCATTACCTTACTCATTTGACTATAACACCTCTGTACAGTATCTTTACAATAAAAATATAAATTAAGAAAAAAATAAAATTCATCCCACTGGCATCTAAGCCTATAATGAATATATAAAATTTTAAAAAGATGAAAAAATGAAATACCTGCAATGAAAACCACACAGCATGAGATTAACTGCTGATCAGATTAGATACTATAGAAGGAAGGATCATTCAACTTGAAGAAATAGTAACACAACTACCAAAAGGAAAAAGAAATGAAAGACTTAAGAGAACTAAGAATCAGAATAATGAAAGGGACAATGTAAATAATCTAAATAATACAAATAACCACAATCTACAAAGAAAGAAGCCAAGTTTTTCCAAATGTGATGAAAAATTATGCACCGATTCTCTCTTTTTTTGTACTATGTAATGATATAGCTTGCATTTTAGACATGTAAGAACTCAACAAACATAGGAATTGCCAAGGCATGTGCCTTATGCCAAGCACTATTCAAAATATTTCACTGGTAGTAATCATATGATCCTAATAAACCAAAGAATCAAAGCTCTTGATATCTCTTACAAATGAAAACACACCCCCAGAAAGATGAGATGTTATTGTGCTCAACCCTGTCCATTTCTTACATTAAGAGTCAAACCCACATGTTTAGGCTTCAGCATCACACTTTCAATGTTATAAAGTACAGCTCCTGTAACATTTGTGTAACGGATATACATTGTGCCTAAGTCCAAAGTGCACATCTGAATGTGCACTTTGAACATGACTGGAAATAAAGCTATTCAAGTTGTGTTTATCCAAAGAGTATCTTACCCCTTACCATTCAGGATCCTGAATGTCATCAAATAAATGGGGCAAATGCATAAACAAGGCAGCAAAAAGATGAAGAATGTCTTAGCATTCAAATCAGTGTTTTCTGCCACTAAGCCATGAACTAAACCAGTAGGAAAAATGTGCAGATGAGGAGGAACATGTACCTGTGATTTTCTGAAGCCTTATTTCAAAAGAAAATCAAGAGCATCCAAAAACCAGAATTGTCAGCAACTTGACTCCTTCCAGTCAGAACTGGAGGCTTCGGGCTGACACATGGAGCCCTGCTTGTCCTTTGTCACATATGTGCTTCCCCTGCAAACTGTCAGTGACTTGTCAGAATCGATCAGGAAGTCTAAGGTCATCCCTTAGTGACAGACAGTTCTGGATATGGCAGTGTCCCATTTCTGGTTCTGTGTCACATACCGTATGAAAACTGATGTCCCAATCACTCTACTCTCAGAATGAATGGATGCACACAATGATAATATTTGTTCTATGTAAAAGGTATCAACAAAATAAATAATAGTTAACCATACTTTAAACAATTCCTAATCTAATGTTTCAGAGAGAAGGAATGCTGTGTAAGGATGTTATGAATAAAATTTCCGTGCTTCATATTGGGAAATAAGCCATCACACAGTCAAATTCAGGAATAAAGATAGAAGGTATTACTTTGGTAAATGATCTAATGGCACCAAAAGATTCCAACTAATTAATTAAAAGCTGAAAATCTGGGAAGATCTTCATTGTAGTCCAACGAGTCTACCTTGAAATTCAGTAGAGATTAGGACTGGTGTTTAGATGACAAAGACCTCTATTTTTGAAAAGAGGGCATTTTACAAATGATTCCCCTCATACCCAGTTTCACCTTTCCACTGTTTGAGTGACGTAGTCAATCATGATTTGAAAATATTAAGTGAAAAATTCCATTAGTAATTATTATATTTTAACTTGTATAATGTTCTGAAAGCATGATGAAGCCTCACAGCAATCCATTCTATTCTGCCTGGACTATAAATCAGCCTGTGTATCCTGTGTATCCACACTGTATATGCCACATGCCTGCCTATGAATCACTCAGAATTGGTAATTTTTTGCCTCAACAATAGGGAGCCCACTTCTAGGGCATGTGTAAGCCTCCTTCTTGGGTCTGTTTTCCAAGGTGCAGTTATGCTCCCTTTTAGGTCTGAGATTGACCAATGGTAGTTGCTGCAGTAGAAGGCTAATAAAGCCTCCTGATAATGGTAGTTGTGGTTCAAAATGTTTCGTTCCAGTCATCCAAGAGGAAATGGAATTGTAGAAGAACAAATGCAATATGTGAGCTAAGGGTTACATTCATCTCCGTGCCCCACAGTGATTAGAGTTTAGTCAGGGTAACTACAAAAGTGAATGTGTGATAGAGGGAACGTCTCAGTAACAAGGCAACTATAGGTAGGGTACCACTTCAAGGCCACCCAAATCCCATCTGTTCTGCTATGACGACTACAGTTGAATTGTCTGAGGGTACAGTGGCTTCTAATGCTGCCAGTATAATTTGGATGTCCATGGAGTAGACTTTTAAGGAATTTCATGAAAAATAGTTTTGGTGGATCTTAGGATAATTATAGAAACTCAAATGGCCACATCTACCACCACTCAAAATGGGATTTATAATAAAAAATTGGAGAGAAGCGAGCTTAGGAATGTTATCTGGAAGAACGACCTTCATTCATTCATTTATGATACTTCAGGGAGTGACCTACACTGTAAAATCACTTCCTCCTCACCTCACACTTAAGTATGGACTGCTTAAAATACATTAAATAACTGATTGTAAAACACATACCTTCAATATCCCCAGAAAGCAAAGTACAAACTACCTTCTCCTGATGTTTACTCTTACATTAAATCAACAAAGAGTGCAGCAAATTCACATATTATTAAATTAATTATCTGTCAAGATATTTACAGTGCTGATTTCTGAAAAGAATTTTAAAAGCCAAAATGAGTTTATCTGCTAGGACAGATTGTTGCTTGTCTGAGTGACTTAGTTTGTGTGACAGAGCTACATGCTGCCTTTGGGTTCACAAGTCCTTCAAAACCAAGGATCCATGCTAATGGAAACCTTTTCAGCATAAAACACCCAACAATCAGAGTTAACGTTTTATTTATTGGCTTTGACCATCTACTTCTGTTATCAACCATAAGGGCCCATACACTTCATCGACCCCTAACAATAGCCGCAAGCTTGGACAATCTGTCTTGCGTCTTCATTGGGTAAGACTTCAATGGAACTGCCTGGATTAAAGAGCAGCCCACGCATAAAATGGAAACTCATTAAAATAAACTTTCTCAAAGGGGGAAACTTCAGTTCCAATTGAACTGCACTGTTTTTATTTCAAAGATGAAAGGCCCATTACCCAGCCATACATTCATGTGCTCTTGGCCCTAGGTGCTTTCTATTTGACAACTTTAACTTTGGGTCCCTTCGCATGTCTTTTTGGAGGCTTTAGACTCATAATAAGAATTCAGCCCTTATTGAACCTGATTAGAACATAGTTTCTGTGAACCTCTTAATAATACATCAGACCTTTATGGTTTAATTTGTAATGGTGTCCCTTTTGTCTGCCCTACTGCCCTTTAATCAAAGGCACAATACATCCTCTTTACATTTATTTGCAGAGAAGCACTGAATAGCTAAGGATTTTTTAATGTGCCCATTAGAAATAGTGATTTCACATACACACACACACACACACACACACACACACACACACACACAGATGAACATTTACATAACAGAATTCAAAGCTAAATGAATAAAATAATAGTAAAGGTTGTTGTTTTCACTTGTATACATGAAATTTGCCTTAGAGCTAAGAGTCTGTAAACTTCACCTTGAACTTAATACATAAGGGCAATATCAGGGAAAGAAACAATCCATTAAGATGAAAAAGCTGAGAGATTGGGAAAAATCTCTGTAATGTGAAAATATCAGCCAACTGATAAAAGAGTAATATAACTGGTATTAGCTGAAGCAAATAAAAATATTTTTAGCTTTAATTTTATATGAATGCTCATTAAGTGAAATGAACCACAATCACGGTTACTTAGAACACAAATGCAGAGAGAAAATGTTAATATTCAATGCAATGCAAAAACATCCAAATAATGGGTGTATACATATGCCATCAAAAGAAAATGACTCTCTTTAGGATAGGATATATCATTATATAAATTTGTTTCATATATCTTTGAGATCAAAGTGCATGTCATGCATATTTCAAACAAATATAAACTTGTTAAAATATTCATTTAAATTATATATTTATAAAAGTATATGCAGATACATATTAAATTGTATCATGACCAATAGCTAGCATAATGATCTCTGTGTAATGAAAATGCCACATAATTTTCAGCAGAGTTTGCTAAAAGCTTCTCAATTATATTTTGAATTTAATCTATTTGTAAATTACTTCCAAAGGTTATTTTTTTATACAAAAATATGTCAAAAATTGAATACATACATAAAACATTTTCTCCTATGAACAAAATCTATTATTTAAAAACAAAACAGATCAAAATTTAAAATACTACAAAGTTAAATTCAAGAACAAATGACAAAATAGAGAAAAACACCTGATTCTTTACCTATAACTCAATCTTAACTTCCTTGTGTACTTTGATTTCTTTTATTGAAGGTTTTATTTTGTTCTTAAGATGAAATGTATTCAACTTTTACATTAATCTTAATAAAAAAGAAAACAATCAAAATCCTTCTTCATTGAAATTGTGAATAATTTTGTCATTCATCAAATTACATAGCTAGCTCCAAGTACAGCCAACACAAACATCTGCCTGGGCTGACAGAAAGTATTAAGCTAATGCTTGGCTTTGCTCAGTCACAGACACATACAGTTTTTCTCCATTTCTTTTTTTACTTTCAAATGCCATAATTTCCATATTTTACTTGATTTTATTTGGGTCTTGCCACATGTATTACTTGGGGTCTAAATACATTTAGATATAAATACAAGAGTATCTAGGCAAATTTGAAATCCAGCTTTTAATTTAAGCAAAATTAAAGTGAAGAAAGGCTGAAAAGATCCATATCAATGGGCCTGGTGGCTTAGGCCTATAATCTTAGTTTCTCCAGAAGGATCACTATACAAAGCCACCCTGTCAGGAAAGTCTGTGACACTCTTATCTCCAATAAACCACTCAGAAAAAGCTGGAAGTGGCATTGTGGCTTAAGTGATACAGCCTTGAGAAAAAGCAGCTTACCAGTCCCTAAGATCAAGCCCCAAGACTGGCAAAAACAAAAAACAAAAAAATCAAACTAATATCTGTAGCCAGGCATTGATAGCTCATGCCTATAATCCTAGCTACTCAGGAGGCTGAGATCAGAGGATCATGGTTCAAAGCCATCCCAGGCAGGAAAGTCCATGAGACACTTATCTCCAATAAACCACTAGAAAAACTAGAAGTGGTGCTCTGGCTCAAGTAGTAGAGTGCTCGCCTTGAGCTGAAGAGCTCAAGGACAGCACCCAGGCCCAGAGTTCAAGCCTCAGGACCACCAAAAAAAACCCCAAAACTAATATTTGTAATGTATAGTATTAGTTATGGGACTTGTGTAGTAAGCCAGTTCTCTTACTGAAGCTTAGTTTTTAAATTTTATATTACTTATAACTGACCTACACTATGGCTAATATATAAAACAAGCTTCATAAAAGTGAAAACAGCTGAATATAATTTTTGTATATGTATTAATATTATTCAAAAATATTACCGGATGTTCTATTTATGATATACATCATGGTATACAATAACATATCTGGCATTTTATAAATATATGTTATTTATATGACATCATCACCTGTAAATATTTCAAGTTATTGCTTCATTAAAACAAATCCTTAAGATCTAAATTACTCCACCAAGAATACTAGTTCATAAAAATAAGATCATTTAAGATTATATTAAAAAGAAAGTCAGCTATACCTTAAAAGTTAATTTATGAGTCTCACGTTAACTATAAGCCATTAATAAATTTAAAATGATTTAAGAAAAGACATAAATGCTTTTCTTTTTATTGACTATGAAAGTTCAGAAGCGACAATTAATGGTTGGCTCAATGAGCTTGGTCAAAGTTGTTATGTATAGTATCCCATTGTTTAAAGAAGACCACTCTAAGTTTTCCTCCCGAAGATGAAGTTCCTTTCTCATCCTAAGTAGCATAGCCCATGTATAACTACAATAGAAAATTGCAGGCTGGAAGCCATGGTCTCTGCGGCCACATTTGCAAACTGAAAACAAGAGGCAAAACTTGTCTGATCTGTGTCTTCAGACCTTCTATGTTCTCCCAAACATGCCCAGTACTGAAAGTATAAATATAAATGTCGACCACAATTATTTGCATGTTACACTTTAATTTAAACAAATCACATGAATGTATAATAATTTTAACAAAGTATTAGATGGTAAATAGCCTCATAAATTTGGACATAAAATAGTCTACTAAAGAAAATCTAACATAATTATAATGAGTTTACTTTTGCATTCAAAAGATTGTATGTCACAAAATTTGCTGAAACATTAGATTTGCCCTTCCACATTCATAGTTGGAAGGGCTATGTGCAGTTTTCATTGTAATGATTCCATCTCTGAATGCTTTTCCAGCCAAACTGGGATCCTATAGTAGTAAACTGAACAACAGCAAGCAGATGACTCACTTAGTGTATAGTGTAGTGTAGCATGTATTCTATTTGAAGGGGAAGGTTCTCTCTCCATCTCAATTTCTCTTTCTCTCAATTTCTCTCTCTCAATTTCTCTCTCTCAATTTCTCTCTCTCAATTTCTCTCTCTCTCTCTCTCTCTCTCTCTCTCTCTCTCTCTCTCTCTCTCTCTCTCTCTCTCTCTCTCTCTCTCTCTCTCTCATCCACCCTTTTTCTTTTTGCCCTAATCCTTTCATTTGGTTTAGAAACATAAGGCCCTGTTCACTTCATTTAAGCCTCACAATGACTGGAAGTCTGATCAATCTGTCTTGTGTCTTCTTAGGCTGCAACTGCAATTGAGCGGAAGCAACAGATGAACAAAGCTCACATTCAAATCTGCAGCTCATTAAAATAACGTTAAAATAGAGTAAAATCTCAGTTGTAAGTGAATTGCTGCCTTTTTTTCCCTCTGCTAAATACATTTGATTAATATACTATATAATCATTAGCCCTGAATCAGTGGTCTTTAAAGTACATTGAAATAAATGTCTCATTTGCTTTAAAAATTTGAGCATTTTGAAAACTATTTTGGAAATAGGCTTTCAACATAGCCCCACATCAAATTACTTTACAGCAGACGCCAATGACGCCTCCCATCATGGCAGTGATTCACAGAGAACCTACAGGAGTTATGGTCCTTCCTACAGTAGAAAGACAAATCATATCCTAGACAGAATTAGTGTCAGTCAGTGGACCTCTTACAACTCTGAATAGTTACAATCTAGGACACAATATAGGAAGTGTATAAAGAAGGTCCAAATTTTGCAAGTTAGACAACATTTGCTACCAAATATTCAATAAGTAGATGTGTGTGTGTGTGTGTGTGTGTGTGTGTGTGTGTGTGTCTGTCTGTCTGTCTGTCTGTCTGTCTGTCTGTCTGTCTGTCTGTCTGTCTATGTGAGACATAGGAAAGTAAACCTACTGTCTCCGGCAACTCACTTGCAATCTGATCAGTGGATGCTTAAGATCAGTCTGAAATGTTTATAGACACATTTGATAAAGGGTCAGAATTTGTGGAAGTCAGATTGCTAGCTAGCATCTCATGGGCTCATTCTTTTGTCTGGCAGTGGTGGAACTTGAATCATACTGTTTGAGTTTGGAGACGGGGGTTTCACTGTTGTAACTGAGGCTGACTTTGAATTTCTGTGTAGCCCAGGTTGGCCTCAAACTCAGGATTCTCCTGCCTCACCCACTACACTCACCTAATTTGGATGCTAAATGGATCATGTGCTAAAGGCTTGAGTCTCCAGCCTTTGGTACAACTGGGAAGTTGTGGAACCTTAGGGAGTGGGTCCTAAAGAAGTAAGTTAGGTTATTGAGGGTGAGGTCTTCAAGAGGATATTGAGATCAGCCCTCTCTCTCTCTTCCTCTTTCCCTCTTACTTCCATTCTTCTCCCTCTCTCTATTCCCCCCTTCCTCTCCTTGTCTCTTTCCCTTGTCCTCCCTAACCCCGTTCCCCTCCCACTGTATTCCCTTCCTCCTCACTCTCTCTCTTCTTCTTCTTTTTTTTTTTATCCTATCCTCTCTCCCTCTAAATTTCCATTTTCCATTTTCCATCTTGGTACCAAGGGAGATAATGACAAAATGGGTATAAGCATATAAAAGCATTTACCTAAAAGACTTAGCAGAGAGAATGATGACTGTAGACACCAGTACACTGAGATTCTTAAGAGCCTCACCCTGACTCCTCTCCTTGCTGACAGTGGGAGGTGAGTTTCAGATCAAGCAGCTACAAGGAGAACGTCCGATGTACACAAAATACCAAAGTCCGTTGTATCAGAGAAATAAGCAGTAATATAGAGAGGATGAGAGGATTCGAGGCAGGGAGTCAGAATGGGAAAAAGGGAGGGAGTAATGAAGAAATTCTTAGATACCTTTTTAGCGATGAGATTAGAAAAAAATGACTATGAATCCCTTCATACAGTGATAGGATGTCTCTGACAGTTCAAATCCTGCGTTCTGATAATCTCTCTGAACCATCCTGACTGCTCATGGCAGGCCCTCCACAGGCCCCTCTTGTTTCAGCAGCAATCACCCTCCGAGGTCCCAATGATAGGGGGTCAAAGATGCCTGGGCAATCAGAAAGGAAGCAGAAGGTGTGTCTCCGGGGTATCTGGTTTCCCCTGTGAGGATCTGACTGACATGTTTTAATTAAACTGGCCCACTGGAGTTTAATTAAGGCGTTGTTTCCCAGAGATGAGACTAAAGGAAAGTAGGTCCCTCTTACAGAACAAGCATGTAGGATAAGAAGCCTTATTCTCTTTAAGCCCTCTGATTTTTTGGTACAGTTAAAAGTTTCCTCCATTGTTTATCTTATTCCCGAAAAATTCTGTTTTGTCTGAACAAAGCTGCTTGGAAGTGATTTTTAAATAACCCTTCGGCAAACCCATAAAGTTATCTGAGAAATGTATCTGAGAAATTACAAAGACTGAATATGAAACTTGACAGATCAAAAAAATCCTTCATTTTAATTCAATGTACTAGAACTCAGTTTAGAATCTATAGATGGAATTCCTGGAATGTGTCTACAGGGGACACATGCCAAGACCTCAAAAGACGCTTGAAACTGGGTTGTACCAAACCCCACATATGCTATGATTTTTTCGCATACTTACATACCCATGAAAAAGCTTGGTTTATCAATTAGGCCCAGTAACAGATAAACACCAATAACTAACAACAAAAGTTGAACCATTGAATGTAGTATACTGTAACAAATCTCTGAACAGTACAATCTAAATGCTTGCCAGTTGTTTATTTCACTTAATATTTTTGGACCAGAATTGACCACTTGTCATTGGAACTGCAGAATCAAAACTACAAATAAGGGAAGCCTACAGTGTTAGCAACCTGGTAGTGAAATCAGCTCCAAATAATAGCTGGAATACGATGGGAAAACTCACCAGGTGAAAAAAAGTCCATAATCAAAACAACCTCTTGTTTTGGAAAGAAGACTGACTAGAGTTAGGATTGTCGGCTTTGGCATTGGCACTTCTATTTTTTGGCTCTACATCTAAGAGCAATTGCTCAAATAGTTGTTAGTATTAGCGACCTAGTTTGGAAAGTTGCATGTCAGATCTCACAGGACTGTGGTAAAGATTGAAGATAAAATGAATTTGAGAATCCTGTACAAACTGTGCACTGTGCAAATACAAGGGATGGTCACTTTTTCACAAAAATAATTTTTAAACAATTTTCTCTGAAAAGCTTCAAATGATGAGTTACAAAGACATGTTCAATTAGCTCAAACCAGTCACTTACAAATTTGCTATATTTTCATGAGGCAGTACAATGTAAGCACAGTGGCAGGTTTTTGCTTAATTCAACACAGCATATCTATTCATTTAATTATTTGCTCACTCAACAATAAATTTTGCAAACTGAAGTCTCACCTATAGGAAATAGTATGCATGGGTGCCACTTTGAGAATCAGTGAGATGATGCACTTAAAAGGTCTATTCTACAGGAGGCAGTCAATAAATATACAGTCTAGCTGAATGTGGTGGCAAGTTCCTTTAATTCAAGGTACAGGGGAAAGAGAAGCAGGAAAATCACAGTTTGAGGATATCTCAGGAAAACTAGTGTGAGGCCTTACCTCAAAAACACATTAAAAACAAAAAGACTGGAGACATGATTCAAATGGTAAATCATGGCACTAGCAAATGTGAGGACCTGACATCAGTGCCCAGGAATATAAATATAAAAAAGAACATATTAATTTTTTCCTTTGGAATAAACAGCAAAGATTCCACACATGTGTAATTGGATTTTTTTCTTTAATTTGACAAGAACTCTTGAAATATCTTTGTTAAATGTCTATACATGTTCAAGTAGTTTAAGATGACTTGAAGCAAGACAATATTAATTTTTATCATGAACACCACCCTGTGGCCTTAAATTTGTAGCGTGCTACTTCTCATGGCCAGTGATCTAAACCTGCAGCTTTAGGGAGGACAAGTCTCAGGCTGCTGAAGCTTTTGCAAGATTTACAAAGAGTGAATTGGCTTGGGGGGATCTTTGGCCCTCCATTCCCTCTGTGACCATCAACAAACAATTACAGGATAAAGGAGCAGACATCAATTCTTAGACAGAATTCACATTCCAGAGTTCTGTAAGAATAGGCTGGATAGATCCCTATATATCACCCTGCACCAGAATTAATTTCAAATGGATCAAAGACCTCGGAGTCAAAGCAGACACCTTAAAAACATTACAGGATGGAATAGGAGAAACCCTAGGTCTCCTTGGCACAGGTCGAAATTTTCTTAAGAGACCCAGAAACACAATAAATCAAAGAAAGGTTGGACAAATGGGATTGCATGAAGATGCAGAGCTTCTGCATGGCAAAGGACATAGCTAGCAAGATCAATAGAAAGCCCATGGATTGGCAGAAGATCTTCATTAGCCATTCAACAGATAAGGGTCTCATATCTAAACTATACTTGATACTTGGAACTCAAAAAATTAAATCCCTCGGAAGTAGTGCTGTAGCTCAAGTGGTGGAGCGCTCGCCTTGAGCTGAAAAGCTGAGGGACAAGCGCCCAGGCCCAGAGTTCAAGCCCCACAACCGCCAAAAAATAAATAAATAAATAAATCCCTCAACAACAAATCCTCAAAGAAACATCTGCCCAATAAATAAGTGAGCTAAAGACTTTAAAGAGAAGCTTCTCTGAAGAGGAAATATGAATGGCCAATAGACATATGAAAAAATGCTCAACCTCTCTAGATATAAAAGAAATGCAAATCAAAACAACATTGAGACATCACCTCACCCCAGTTAGAATGGCTATAATCAAGAACTCTAATAACAACAGATGTGGCCAGAAGGGAACCCTATGGCATTGTTGGTGGGAGCGTAAACTTGTTTAACCACTTTAGAACACAGCATGGAGGTTCCTCAAAAGACTAAGCATAGAATTCCCCTATGATTTAGCAATCCCACATTTGGCATTTACCCACATGATCACAAACAAGACCATACTAAAGTTACCAGCACAACTAAGTTTATTGCAGCATTATTTACCATAGCTAAGATATGGAACCAACCCAGATGCCCCTCAGTAGAAGAATAGATCAAGAAAATGTGGTATATATACATACAGTAGAATTCTATGCCTCCATCAGAAAGAATGACCTTGTCCCATTTGTTAGGAAATGGAAAGATTGGGAAAAATTATATTAAGTGAAGTAAGCCAGGCCCAAAGAAACATAGGTCCCATGGTTTCCCTTATTTGCAATAACTAGTATATGTCTGGGACAAGCAGAAAAGGTCAAGAGCTATGTACATTTTACCAGATAAGATGATGTTAAGCAAAATGAACCCCAAGATAGGGACACATGTGGGTTTTTTTTCTTGCTTGCTATTGTTTCTAAGATATTTATAATGTACTATGTTTTTTTTGTTTCTTTGTATGTTCCTCCCCAACAGTATAACCACTGTTTTCATTGTATTTGATGCCAGTGCCCTGCATCTGGTATATACATTTCTCTTATTTGGGGAGGAGAAAGGAAAAAACAATGCTTAAATAGGGATGTACATTGACCTATTGTAACCATGACATGTACAAGACACTATGTTGAAAAACAAACTTTACAATTTAAGTGGGGGTGGGAGTGGGGTAGAGTGTAGTTGTGGAGATGGGAGAGAAGGGATGGTAGGGGGAAAACAAAGGAGGAGGCAAAGATGCTTGATAGGAAATGTACTTATTACCTTGCTCATGTAACTGTAAACCCTCTACACAGTATTTTTACAATAAAAAATGTATTAAAATATATTAAGTGAAATAATCCAGGCCCAAAGAAACATAGATCCCATGGTTTTCCTTATTTGCAATAACTAGTATATGTCAGAGACAAGCAGAAACAGTCAGATAAGTTGATGTTAGGCGAAATGAACCCCAAGATAAGGATTCAAATGTGTTTTCTTTCTTGCAATTGTTTCTAACACATTTATAAGATGATTTCTTTGTTGCTTTGTATGTCCCTCCCCCACGATATAACCCCTGTTTTCACTGTATTTGATGTTGGTATACTTTGTGGAGGGGAAGAGAAAAAACAAATTGTTTAAATAGGGTTACAGGTGGACCCATTGCAACAATGAGATGTACAAGATGTTATGTCAAAAAACGAACTTTACAACTTTGGCGGTGGGCGGGGGGGAAGGGGAATGGGAAGAGATGGGAAGGGGAAACAAAGGAGGAGGCAACAATGCTTGATAAGAAATGTACTCATTACCTTGCCCATGTAATTGTAACCCCTCTGTGCGGTATTTTCACAATAAAAAAAAAGAATAGGCTGGAGTTCACCTCCAAAACATTTTGCATGAGATAGATCACCCCTTCTGGTACTTTCTCTTTTCCTCTTGCTGTCTCGTCTCCCTTAAGAGTTCCCCTGGAGTCCACATCAGAGAAATCCAAACCAAGGCAGAAAGTCATTACAAAGTTTCGAACAATTTACTTTAGAGACTTAAATTTTCATTTTATTTTTTGATGTAGCAAGTATAGTCAGTCCCCATTTCTCTTTTCTGACTAGGTTTCCAAAAGACATAATTCTGGACATTCAATGCTTTCATTGGACTATTTGTTCCAAAACAAATTATTTGCTGTTCACTTGAGATCTTTTCATCTATATCTAGCCAATGAACCAATTTTCATGAATTCACAAAATATATACATTGATCATAATAGTAAATGATACAAAGGATCTTAGTTCTTGAAAAGAATAATTCTCATTTTACTTCCACCATCCAAGCGACTATATCTGTCTCACTACTTCATTCACTTGGACTGAAAAGAACTATTAGAAACAGATGACCAAGTAGAAATCTTCAAGAGAAGATTATGCTAAATACACACATTGTCAAGGAAAGCCTGCCTAGATAGACCAATGAAAACTATCTAACATCTTTTGAGACAGAAAGACCTAAAACACACATATTCAAAGTTCACACCCAGGATGATGTACTTAGTCAATTCTAACACAAAATTCCAAGGTCATAGTCCATGTTACAACACAGGAAATTAAGGAAGGAAGATAGTCTTTTAATCCAACACTCACTTCAACCTCTGAAGAAGCATGGCTAATTTGAAATGTATCTGAATATTTAACCCAAGTATGGAGCAAGAACAGTAAATTAACCTCTTTCACAATCATCATTAGCTCTTCATCCTAGCATTCAACACCACAATGGAGAAGTTATGCTTGCCACTCATGTGAACAATAGGGTCATAAGTCTTGGGTTTAGCATGCCATACCTGCTGTGGTACATATTCTTCTGTTAATGAGCATGCATAACTCTTCATCCCTAAGGAACTGTCTGTGCACATAAAAGGATCTATAATTTTTTATAATGCCAGAAAGAAGTAAATACAGATCATTGAGTTTTCTATGGGAGAATTTGGAGAGTTTAATTAGCATGTACTGCTGGTAGACCAGTTCCTTTTTCATGTTTAAGTGTCTTTTTTTTATATCACACAACCAAGTTACTACATATAATGTTTGTTTCTAAGTATGAAGTGAAAGCAAGAGTTAGATTTCAGTGGCCAGAGCAGCCTTGCTCAAGGCTTAAGTCTCAGGCTATTGTAGTTACTTGATTACTTGCAGTGAACACAAAGCTAAGTCATCAAATTTCGTCAACTGATCCTTCCTGGTTTCTGAGGATGTTACAATTATAATCACTGATGTGCAAAAGCCTCTTTCTCTGGACATATTTAAATTATAGAATATTGTGTTTGTTGAATAGAAGAAAAGTACTAACATTATAAGGGGGATAACATAATTTTATCAGCTGCTATTACTATAATTATTTTAAAGAAAATCTCCAAAGAATCTCCCCCCCCTCTTTCACACACACAGACACCCAAATTGGGAAGACAACCGGACTTCAACTTCAATTTGAAAATGCTCCAGAAATTTCTCCTTTTGCTTAAGTGCTTTATAATGCAATTGTGTTTTAAGAATGTTAAAAAAGAACATTTGCAAAAGGAATTCTAGCTTAATAATGGTTTGAGGATAAGGCAACAAAACTTGGCCACAAACTTGAAGTGAGTTAAAAGATAGCAAACTTAAAGATGAGCAGTCAGATAGTATTATTTTTTTTACATCAAAGCAAAGAGACGAAAGCATTAATCCAGGACAGTCTTCATTATAGGACCAGAAGACATTTACATAAACACCCAAATGATTTCTTCAACATATACATGTACACTCACACACACACACATATATACACATACATACACACACACACACACACACACACACACACACACACACACACACACACAGAATCCTTGCTCTGCCCAGTAGTACAGAACCACAAAAGCACATACGCTGCAACCCTGAAAATAAATCTTCACCAATGACAAAAGTTATGTTCATTCTGTAAACTTTAAGATTGCCTGTCAAGACATTAAAACTCCTCTGTACCAGTTATAAATGTAAGAGGGTTAAAAGTTAATAAAAATCAAGGTTATGTAAACTATTATAATTGGAGTTTATTTTTATTATATTTTTATTATAAAGATACTGTACAGAGAGGTTACAGTTACATGAGCAAGGTAATGAGTACATTTCCTCTTAAGCATTGTTACCCCCTCCTTTGTTTTCCCCCTGCTATCCTTTCCCTCCCAACCTCCCCAACTCCTCCCTTACCCCCCCCCCCCCGCCAGAAGTTGTAAAGTTCATTTTTAACATAGTGTCTTGTACATCTCATTCTTACAACGGGTCAGCCTGTATCCTTGTTTCAGCATTTTGTTATTTTCCCTCCCCTCCCTAAATTAGAAAAATGTATATACAAGATGCAGGGTACTGGAATACAGTGAAAACAGGGGTTATACCATGGGGGAAGAACATACAAAGAAACAAAAGAAATCACATAGTACATTATAAGTACATTAAAAACAATAGCAACAAAGATAAAATCTCTTGTGTCTCTATTTTGGGGTTCATTTCACTTAGCACCATCTTATATGGTCATATGTGCATAACTTTTGATCTTTTCTACTTGTCTGGTAAGATTATCCTAGACATATACTAGTTATTGCAAATAAGGGAAACCATGGGACCTATGTTTCTTTGGTCTGGCTTACTTCACTTAGTATAATTTTTTCCAAGTCTTTCCATTTCCTAACAAATGGAACAACAGATGCTGGAGGGGATGTGGTCAAAAGGGAACTGTACTACATTGTTGGTGGGAATGTAAACTTGTCCAACCACTTTGGAAAGCAATATGGAGGTTCCTCAAAAGACTAAACATAGAACTCCCCTATGATCCAGCAATCCCACATTTTGGTGTTTACCCAAATGATCACAAACAAGGCCATACTAAAGCTACTAGCACAACTATGTTTATCGCAGCATTATTTACCATAGCTAAGATATGGAACCAACCTAGATGCCCCTCAGTAGGTAAATGGATCAAGAAAATGTGATACACACACACACACACACACACACACACACACACACACACACTAGAATTCTAGGTCTCCATTAGAAAGAATGATACCGCCACATTTGTTAGGAAATGGAAAGACTTGAATTTATTTTTTAAGTTTCCCTTTCCTTGACAGTGTTATCAGATACTTTGTATTCACATACTGTTTTGTAGAAAGGGAACTTCTTTGTACAACTACTAAAAGATAATGAAAACATTTTTTAAGTTTCCCTTTCTTAAAAGTTCTAACCAAGGATAGCTTGAATTTCTCCTGGTAAAACTTACATATGGGGTAATAAACATGAGTTCATTTTATATAAAGTTCTTGATGGTGTCACTTCCTGTGGGACATCTTTCCTTTTTTTTTATTCCTACATTTTGTTCACCTTTACTAAACTGTTCACCTTTACTGAATTCTGCTATCTGCAGGGTTAACTTCCTGAATGGCAATCGTGTCAGTCAGCTATGTCTTCGATATATATATATATATCACATTCCAATTCTACTTTCAGTTGTGTCTCTTTTTATTTTTTTGCTTTATTTCTGTATTTTTTCTCTATGTGCTGTGAATTGAACTGAAAGACTGCTACATGCTAGTAAAGTGCTCTACCACATAGTCACATTCCTAGCCCCTTGCCTTTTCATTTCTGTTGGTCAGTTTTCTCTTCTGATTTCTCAGTTTTGTAAAATATCATGTAAGTTTGTCCCAGAAAATAAGCAGGCAACTCAACTACATGTTTTGCTATTTTTGCATGAAAGGAATAACATATGCACAATGACTCATCAGAGCACTCCAACATTGTGGAGTCTGACTTGTCCTTAAAGTATAAAATATAAAAGTACCTTTAGTATATGTTGAGATCTAGCGCAAAATTCATATTTTAAGCAATTATTCAGTGAACACACTGAATAATTGTGGCAACTAAAATTTTAAACTGCATTGTTGGAATGCTGGTCTTATTTAACTGGTATTATTGAACTATGGTTGTTGTAACTCATGTATATTGGAACTATGCAAAACAAGGATTTCTAGTATACATACACAATATATATATATATATATATATATGGAAAAACATGCACATATACATCTAGACAGAGTCATTTCTGTTTCTTCTGGTTTTTTATTTTATGTCAGTTGTGGAGCTTGAACTCTGGGCCTGGGCACTGTCCCTCAGCTCTTCAGCTCAAGGCTAGCACTCTACCACTTGAGCCACAATGCCACTTCCAGTTTTCTGAGTCTGAGTGGTTTAACAGAGATAAGAGTCTCACAGACTTTCCTGCCTGGGCTGGCTTTGAACTGTGATCCTCAGATCTCAGCCTCCTGAGTAGCTAGGATTACAGGCGTGAGCTACTGGCACCTGGCTATGAGTTTCTTCTTTAAGGGCATAGTAATCCTGTTATAAAAGAAAATTGAAATGAAATCCATCAATTTTAAGGAATCTATTCCTGTACCATTATAATAATGGAAGAATAATAACCTGATGTACTAGAACTAAAAGAGAGTATGGTATTTTTTAAGGCTTCATTCCAAGACTTCTTTACCAAATTACCCAGAAAGGCTTTTGATATCTGCATAGGTGCTATACAATGAGGACAATACTTCTCACTCACTGTTTGAGGCCCTCCTAGTGCCTTATGGTCCTTAACTCTGCACACAATTCCCAGAAGTCATGAGCTTATATGTGCAAAGGATTCAATTTCCTACATAGACACTCCAGCTTTTCTCCACCATGCATTATTGTTGCCTCTCAATTCACACCTAGGAAGCCCAGGGGAGTTTGGACTAGATGATGAACACCATTTAGAGAGGAATATTCTCTTTATATTCTCTACTTTGCTTCATATTGTGTATGTACTTAATTTTCATCCCACTAACACTCACGAATTTATCTGTACAATAAATAAGACTATTTCATAATTGGATACTGTCTTAGCCCTGTAGTTTGCTGTAACAAAATAGTAGACAAAATCTGGGTAATGTATAAAGAATGAGCATTTATTTTCTCACACCTTGACCAGTGGAGAGGCCTAAAAATTAAGGAATTGGCAAGTTTTGTGTCTGAGGGAGGCCCAGGATCTGTTTCCAAAATGGCATCTTGAATGCTATATCCTCACAGGTAAAAGGCACAAAGCAGAAAGAAAAAACAAAGGCATCAACGTTTGTTCCTTCAGCCCTTCTCTAAAGCTCTTATGCATTCATGAAGGCAGAATTTTCAAGCCCAATCATAACTCAAAGGCTTCCACACACCTTAATCATGTTTATTGAATTTACAGTATTGTATGAACAAACTCAAAAACTCTTTCTGCACTGCTTAAGTTAAAACATGAATCTTATGGGACAGAAAACAAAATTTTAAACCATAACATATCCCAGGGCATAAGCCCAATCTTTACCAAGTATAACATGTTCAAGCATTTATTTCATTGTATTCCTGTAGTGGTCTAGAAAAAGGTCATACAGTGTAGTAAAGGCTGGTTTCCCTCACCTTCTCAATACTAGGATTACAGGAATGTACTACCCTATATGGAAACCCTTTTGTTTCTTGACACAACTTTTCATTATGAAAAAAATACAAACAACTTTTGTTTGTTTGTTATAACACATATGTAAGTTGAATATTAAATTGATTACGATTATAACTCAAGTCTGGTTTCTGCTAGGAAAAGAAGTAGGAAAAATTCGTTATGACAATAGGTTTTTCTCTGCTGTTGTTTTCCGAACTTAACTTTGACTTCTACAGCTATAAAAATTGAAGTTTTTCCAATAGCTGTACATATATATTTTAAACTGAATATATCACTACAAAATATGCTTTTATGGTAAAATAATTATTTTATTAACAATGTAAACATAGCAGTTTTATAAGGGAAATCATATGAAGAAAACCTTGATTTCAAATGATCCCTTGTTCTTGTATGTGGAATAAAAGGATGAAGTAAAATCACTAGAGCACTAGAGAAGCTACTGATTTAAATTGATATGACAAACATTATTTCTGTGTTTCACACCTCCCTATTACTGGGCGTTCAATAACCTTCTCTCCTTGAAGAGCCATATCTAGACATATGTTCAAGCTAAAGCAAATAAAATCTAAAAGAAAAATCGTGAAAAAAAAACACACAGAGAAAGGAGAAGGAAAGAAAAAGAGGAACAAAGATAATGACAATCTTATCTCAGTTAAACAAGATGACCGTGTATTGAAATAGTTCAAATGTTGTCAGGCTATTCTTAGCAAAGTTCCTTGTTTTATTTTCATGCATGTACCTAAATCTGAGGCTGGTCTGGGGTGGGGGGGTGGGGCGGCAAGTGAAGGAAGGACTGACTCTAAGCAAGGTACATTGTAAACATAATTGGGCATATTAAAATGAAGCCCCTGTACAACTAAGTGATGCTAATAAAAAATATGGCTTTAAAAAATCAACATGGAACTCTACATTCACTCATTTCATTGAAAGAGCTACAAAAGTTGAAAGAAATATAGAGAATTAATCACCAGCCAATCTCTCCTATGAAAAAACATTAAAATAATTTCTTTAGTGACAATCCTGTCAATCATGCCTCTAATCCCAGTTACCTGAGAGGCTATGATTGACAGGATAGCAGTTTGAAGCTAGCCCAAGCAAAGAAGTGTGACACCCCTTCACAACAGCTGGGCAAGTTGGTGCATGCCTGTCCTCCCAACTACACAGGATGCTGAGATCAGGAGAATCATGGTTCCAAGCCAACCAAGAAAGAAAAAAAAAGAAGTTCATGGGACTCCATCTCAGTGATAGCACCTAGGTATAGTGGTACACATTTGTCAGCTCACCTATTGAAGGAAGTGTAAAATAGGATTGTGGAACAAGCATAGACCTGGATGAAATTTGTAAACCTATCTCAAAACTAACCAGTGCATAGAAGAGCTAGAAGTGTGGCTAATGATAAAGCATCTGCTTAGTATGGGTAAGTCCCTCACTATCACACTCCCCCCCCATAAATTGAATGAACTGCATAATGGTGAGAGACTAGATGTTTTCTCACAAAGATAGAGAAAGAAGCAAAGTTTGTCTGCCTCATCATTCCCTGACAGCATGTGCTTGGAAGCCCACCTAGTGTTAAAAAAGAAATGTAAAGTTATACAGTTTGGAAGGAATAAAGAATAAAATTTTCTTTGCCCAGGTGTAATTATTTGTCTCTTACCTGGACATGATTAATTAAACAGCACTCTAAAGTTCACACAGTAAGAACAAAGGAGGATATTCTTAGGAGAATAAAGGCTCAATAGCTAGGCACATAAGATCATAAAAAATGATCCATATTGAAATGAACTCCAAGAAATCAAAGTAAGAGATTTTATTTTACTGTTTTCAGTTCCTTTCCTTTCCTTCTTTGCTTCTTTCATTTTTCTTTGGTTTATTTCCTTCTATTGCCATTTTTTATTTCTGTACCCTTTGTCTTATATATAAAATTATCTGCTTTGGGGAGGGGAAGAGGAAGTACAGAAATGGTAGGACAAAGGGTGAACCAATTCACCAGTAAACCCACTGGACACTATGTTGGAAATGAACTATATAACTTTTCAGGGGGGAAGTCAGGAGGGAAAAACCTGGGAGAGAATGGCCAAAGGGTGAAACTGTTCAAAAGGAAATGTACTTATTACCTGACTCATGTAGCTGTATTTCCTCTGTACATGACATTTAAAATGAAATTGTAAATAAATAAATAAATAAAGTCCACTCAGGCAGGAAAAAATTGTCTTTGCTTGTAAATGACATAACTCTGCATAAATCCCAGAGAACTGAACAACAACAACAACAAAAAGATCCCAAGACAAATAATTAAGCCAAGATGAACTCATGAAAGTCAATTGTTTTCCTATAAACTACCAAATGAAAATGGGAGTTTAAATTGAAAAACTCAGTATCATTTAAAATAACACCAAAAAATGGAATGCTTTGTATGAGGTTAACAAAATATGTATGGAAACTCTAAGCAGTGAATTACAAGCTCTGATAAAAAGATATTGAAAATTTAAACAGAGAATGAGTTAGCCCATATTCATCAGTTTGAGCAAGTCAACACCATCAAGATGTCAATCTGTCCAACGTGATCTATAAAGTCAACACAGTCCCAACACAAATTCCAGGAAGATGCTTCATAGCTATCAAAAAAGATACTAATGAACATAAATTTCCTAAGTGTCTTATACAGCAGTACATAGAAATTGCTTTTGCTAAAACATAGTGACTCTTCACTTAAGCCTACAAGCCTACAAGCAAGATAAAAATCTTGATATCCTTGCCTCCATTTTCCTTAATTCATCATGTTTATTTATGTGTATAATGCATCTTCCATCACTTCCATGCACCCTTCCATCACTCTCCCTCATCCTCCTATCTCTCTCATCTCCACTAATCTCCTTGTTTCCTAGTTTCAATTTTCATGCACATAAAAGTACCCTGAGCACTATGACTGTATTTGCCTACCATGCCTCTTTCCATTTGTCCACCACTCTCCCTCCTTTAACTCTTCAGATAAGACCTGTTTCAGCCTTCAACTTTTATTTTATTCAACTGTTAATTGTTCAAAGGGTTTACCCTATAGAAACCTACTCTTGCATATACCATACTTCAGTCAGTTTGAATATATATACACATGTATATATATATATATACACCCATACATATATATGAACCTGTTTTTATATGTTTATATTTTAAGTCTAAATATTTTAGTTTCCACATATGAGAGAAAATATGTTCCTTTTGTCTCTCTGAGCCTGATCTCACTCATTATGATTTTTCCCAGGCCCATCCATTTGTTTGCAAATGACATACTCTTCTTGAATAATAAATTCCATTTTATGTATATATATGTATATATGTATAGGAATGTGTGCATATATATATATACACACATATGCATGAGGGAATCCTACATTGGCCATTTTGGAATGTTGTCAGTGTTAATGTTAAGTTCCCTTTGCTAAGAATGTGTGATGTGGCCTTTATTATTTCCTTAATTTATCTCTCATTTTCAACTTAATAGGAAATACTTTTGCAAAGTGTGTAGAAAGCACTCTGTAAATCCTTAAAACAATCAACAAAAAGCAGATCTATGAAATAAGCTTTCAGAATGCCTTCGCTTTTGACCAAAATAAAGATGTCAGGTGGATAGTGGGCTGAAAAAGTATGAAAGAAATATATCATTATATCCTTAGCTTAAGTTATAAAGACTATAAATATAGTCTTCAGTTCTAAAGCTTAGTTAGATTTGGAGGTCCAAAGACTTGCTTCTGCTAGCAGGGCTTAAGTTTCAGAGGTATAAACTATACTTAAATCAAGAGTAACCTCCAAGGATAGTGAGAAAATATTAGTTTTATTGTTTTTTTTTTTCAGTTTCAACTTCTAGTCATTCCCTGAGTCACATAAGAAAATAATTTAAAGACGCTTTGTATACATAAATTGTTTTGTTAAACAGCAAAAAATTCAATACATAACCTAAAAATTAAGAAAAGTGATGCCGGATACTAGTAGCTCACGCCGTCAGGAGGGTGAGATCTGAGGACTGGTTCAGAGCCAGCCTGGGAAGAAAAGTCCCAAGAAACTCATCTCCAATTAACCACTCAAAAACCAGAAGTGGACCTGTAGCTCAAAGTGGTAGAACACTAACCTTGAACAAAAAACCTCAGGGACAGTGGTCAGGCCCTGAGTTCAAGCCCCACAACCTACAAAAAAATAAAAAGAAAAATGAGAAAAGGGGTGGTATGGGAGGGGTGGGCAAGAATGTTGAAAGGGATGACATTGATCAAGATGCACTATATTCATAAACGGCAACTCCTTTGTACAACTACTTAAAGAAAACAGATTTTTAAATGAAAAATAATTGAAGAAGTAAAAATGAACAGTAAATATGGTCTTTTGTTTTATTAGTTTGGAGTAACAAATTTTTATCATATAAGCAATTTAAACTTCCATATGGATAAATTTAGTATGCTAAAAATGGAGTTATTAACTTTCTAAGTTGTTTATAATAAAGTAACACATTTTATAAACTTAAAAACTTCTTGTTAGCAACTTCTGGAAACATTTAACTTGACCACATTAAATCTTACATACAAGTAAGTTTTCTTTCAGTAAATTTACTTGAAGAAAGAAAATTGCCAATGTCAAACCTCCATTAATATGTAATATTAAACTCAATCTCTCAATTAACCAAACTATTTCTGCAAATTGACTTTTCCTTTTTTCCTTCCTGTTAATATAATTTTTAAAATGCTCATCATATTCCCCACAGTAGAATTTTCCCTAGATCCTACTCTACACCACACTCATAGTGACACTCAGGCTTCTGAATATATTTTTGGCTGCTTTTTAAAGTATGGCTCAGAAATAATTACTTAAGCAATGGAAGTTGTTATTAAAAAAAGATTTCTAATGTCAATTTTTGTAAGAAACACTCAAATTAATATCCTATCCTGTCACCAATATCTGACCATAAAAATAGGGTTCCATGTGTTTGTTGAGTCTTCACTTATATATATTTCCAGTTCTATGTCTTATTTGTATTTCACTTTCGTCAAAAGAAAAAGTCCATGCACAATAATATTATCTTCACTTGATGGATTTTTTCACTGTTCTAGACTGAGCCAAAGAAAACTTTTGAAAGTCAATAAACTATAGATAAACATATGTGCTAGCAAATAACTAGTTTTAAACACATGTACTAGAGTTCTATAGTATAATGATAATACCATGACAAAAACTAACTGCATGCATGTGCTAGGACTCACTACTCATACAAATAATTATTAAATATAAACACATATGCTTTTGTAGATTTGTTGGAGAGATTCGTTAATTGCTTAATGAAAGATGTCTTTCAGGTACTAATTCCTTCATTTAGTTCAACAGATTAAATTTAATAGGAGAAGATATTAGCATGCACGTAATGAAGTGACAAGGACAACCAAAAAGCTTAAATGTTAATGGATAAAATATAACACTCAAGTTATTCTAAAAGGAAAGAATATAATTTTCAGTTAAATGATTCTCTACACAGACAAAAATGTCCTTTTTAATATTCACACAAATATTGCAATATCAAGATTGTTTCTACATTTTTCTGAGCTATAAGTAAATTAGAAAACTTTAAAGTCTTTGAAACATTCTAGATCAGCTACAATTGCATTTTTGAATTTGTTGGACTAGTAAGCACTTGGCATTGGAAACCAAAGCAAATCACGCTGTTTTTTTCTTTTGCTACAGTTTTATTAATTTCCTGGAGATTCTATAATTGAAGTTTGCAATACAAAAAAACCACTTTGCTACCATAGAGTTAATCTTGATGTTTTGTGTGTGTGTGTGTGTGTGTGTGTAAGAGAGAGAGACAGAGAGAGATACAAAGAGAGAAAGAAAATTACCACTAATACTAGAAGACCTGTGTCTTCATTCCCCCCAGTCCCTTTAAGCTGCAGTTCAATCTGGTATAATCTTTTTTCCTCCCCCAGTAGGGTGCAGAGAGCCCTCTAGCTTCCAAGCCTGCTTCCTACTGAGGTACATATTGGCCAGCTTACAGCTGCTCAGAACAACTATTTGCATCTACAATGGGGTCATCCCACCACGTTCTTTTCAGATCAATATGATTGGTACAAACAATAGTTTGATTTTGATTGCTCTATCGTACGCTTGGATAGAGCCTCTGAATGCAAGTGAATTGCTTAGAAACAATGGGCTGGTTCATCATCCAAAGCAGCCCTTTGCAAACAGCTGCCTCTGCCACACTCACCCTGACGACGTCCAGAAAAACAGATGGTTTCAGCATTCATGGCCAGTGCGGTGAAAGCCCCTGAGTCAACCATTCAACGCATGGTTTTTAATCTATTTGATATTAAAGGGTATTTCTTTCCCCTAAAAATCCTACATATATTTATGTTTTGTTGTTGTTGTTGTTGTTCAGCCAAAGTTGAAATTAAAAGAAAAGGTATTTTGGAAGTGACAATAAAATTCCTTCCCTAAGTCAGTATCGGCAGTTCTTTTGTAAAATCTGCAGTGTAGACCCTTATGGGGGATATGTTTAGCAATTCTACAACACACACAAAAATAAGCATTAATGTAGCATAGAGTTCTGAGCACTCTTCTCTTGAGCTTCTGTTGTCTATTTCAGGATAGATCTTTAAGTTTACCTTAAAAGGAAACATTTTCCTCCTAGTTTTGTTTTGCCACAAAAACAAACAAGAACAATAGAAAAAATATTAGCCCAGAGAATTACATTGGGAATAACACAAGAGGCACTGATATTTCTGAGTACAAACTCCATTAGTTTCTAGAACATAAACAGCAAATTTTGCATCCAGATGGTTTCAGTGGCTGTGAAAACTCAAGTACTGATCCTAAATATATTTGTATTTTGGTAGTTTAAAAGAAACAATAACTTAAGTATTATATTTGAACTATCATCCCATTATTTCCACATTAGTAGTCAGCATAAGATAAAATTTTACCTGTCAGGTTGGTCTAATATTTTAATTTAAAAATAACTCATTAAAAACAAGAATGTAAAGTTATAATTTCTATTATTAATTTTTTCATTAATATTATTTACAATATAAGAATTTGAAAAAGCACTAGAAAATAATCAAATTTTACATATTTTGCTTATATAGCTCTAAGAACACAAAAGAGATTTTGACATACTCTTGGTAGTAACTATTTTCTGTCTTTAACCACAATAAATTATGAGTTTGAAATAAGTCTGTATAAAAAATACCATTATTGATTTTTCTTATGAATTGTTTTGATAAGTCAGTCTAAACTACACTAACACACATACATTAATATAAGCTATACATTATTTATTATGAATAGTTTTATATTGATAATTTATGTAGCTACAAATATACACTATATAAAACATTATACTATGTACTATATATGATTTGCTATAAATATACCATATTTTAAATAAATAAGTTTATTCTAACATTGCTGACTTGTAAATAAAAATAATGACTTTATCTACCTCATTGAGTTGTTAGTTGAAATAAATAATGTTTATGAAAGCACTCAAGGGCCTGGATCTGTTTTATCATCTGTGTTATCATCACCATTGTTAGCATTATTATCACCAGAGAAACATCAAGGACACAGAAGAGAAGAAAGTGTGAAGTCACCAGACAGGTCAAGCTGAAAACCTGTGAGGGTTAGAGCTGGGGTCGCGGCCTGGCTGGTAAGCCTTGCAGCAGGAAGCAGCACTTCACAATTTCAGAATCCTTTCCCTTCTCACCCACACTCCTCTTCAGAGACCACAGGATGATTCCCAGGCCTGCCAAGCATGCCCAGTGTTGATGCAGTCCACCTCTCCTTCCTCAGCTCCTTGGTGTCAACAGTAATACCTAAGCTTTGGGAACTCATGGTTTATCTCCTCCCCCTCCCCCACCCAGCATCTGCCCAGATGCTCTCACAGAAGTGAGCCGCAGAACAGGAGGTGGAGTTTTACTCAGGTGTGCACAGATGATCACACAATTCCCACCTTCACATATAAATAAATTCAGCCATTTTGTCTAGCTTCATGTCTCATAGGATTGCCCTATATCTCTCCTTCCTTCTCTTCCTCAGAGTGCTCTATCCTCCCCATCTCTTTCCCTGAATACTTCTGCACTAAACATTCCCCTAGACCTGTGATTATCCAGTTGATTACCTATAATTTCTGTGTACCACACCCAATGAATACGTCTCAGATCCTTTGGTATTAACTTTTGCAGAAGAATCTGAATCTGTTGATCGCCATTTCTCCATTCATTTACCTGTCTCGCCACTGGTCATGAGAACCCAATGAAACATTTATTGAAGTTTCTACATCTTGAGATGTCTCTCATATACTTTACTTTTTGTCTCTAATGACACAGATTTACCTTTCTCTATCGCCCAGTAAAAGGTTAGCTTTCCTCAGGTTCTTGTTCTTAGCCAATGCAATATCATTATCTATGTAACTAAATCATACTGTCAGCTACAGCCTACATCCAAATTTGATCTGTGCCTGTGACTTCAGCTAAATGTGAACCTCATTCCTGCAATGAACATTGTTGAGTACTATTCTGTGCCAGGCACAGAGCCAAGCTTATTCATTTTCAGAATAAACTACACTTTCCAAACTCATAGTGCTTTCTGCATAGTCTGGGAGGAAGAAACCTACCCAGACAATTGCAATACTGAATGACAAACAAAGATACAGAGAAGATGAACTTAACTTAAGGTATTTACACGTTACATATATTACAAGGCAGAGGAAAGACACCTCCAAATTGTACTTTAGAAGGAACTGGTTATAGTGAAGAAAACATAGGGGGGCTAAAATGGTATAATGGATTAAAAGAAAGGCAGTGGGAACGGAACAAATATAGATGAATTTTAGGACTATTGATAAAGTAGCTTTGAAGAGTTATTTAGTAAGTCCTTAAGCTGGCTACGCAAGAAAGTTCTGGAAGGAAGACAAGACATATCTGGGTCAGGTATGTTCATGTAGCTGTGTGACTGCTTTCACAAAATGGCAGTTTATGATTGCTGTATATGAGTCCATTCCCTACACAGGGCCAGTGGTTTCTAGTATTTTCCTTCATTGACACTATAGACACATTTAACCAAGTTCCATCAAGATGTTTCTTATTTTATAAAGGTAGAAGAGGAATAGAAGAGTGAAAAAATTCAAAAATCTCTAGGAGAGTTGAAAATACTCCAGTAACTCCAGTAGACCTCAATGACAGGAAAGGTAGCTTCTTAAATATTGTTTACCTGGGACCTTGCACAATGTCTGGTCCAAACATAGGTACTGAAAGTTTGTAGAATGAATAAAATAAATGAATTCTCTAACATCCCTGTGTTTTTAGGTAAGACTCTGTAAGTAAAGAGACTCTGAAGCAAAGAGAAAGGAAGAATGGGAGAAGATAGTTGTTACATTTGATCTCAGTTCACAGCCTACCTAGGCAAAAGTAAGCTTGAGATCCTATCTAAAACAAAAGCTAAAATTATTTTTTAAGGAGAGGTCTGGTAGTATGATGCAAATGGTAAAGCAATAGCCTAACAAAAATCAATCAATTAATCAATAATAAATGCTACAATATACAGCATGCACATATAGAGAGATGTAATGACCATACATTAATCTGTAAGCACCTCTATTATTAGTTCCAAATAATTGGCAACGCATTTTGTCTTGTTTTAGTTTTTGTTTGAGATGCTTGTTTGAGATAAAGTTATATAACCCAAACTAGTCTCTAACTCATGGTCTTCATGGTACTAGGACTTGAGGCATGCACTACCATGCATAACCTTTCAAGGTTTTTGATGAGTACAGAATAACCGTCTTCAAAAGAAAAACTTAAAAGCTAGGTGGCGGTATATGAGAGTGCTTACTGTGAATGCCAGGCAAATCCTTACCAGAACAGTCTCAACTGCTTGCTTCAGAAACTCAGACATCCTAATTAGTTACCTGGATCAGGTTTTGCTTTGAGTCCTGCCTTCACCAGCTGGTGAACCCATGGATGTTTCTGAACCTCTCTAACTTTTAACCTTGTTTGACAAAGTTCATTTTCTCCCTTCTTCAATACCATGCCAGCCAACATGCAAACAATTATCACCACCCTGTTTTGCTATTTACTTTTGTATGTGTATGTTTGGTCTGAGACGAAAAGCACATCATGATTTGCTTTTCCAGAGGTGCATTGTGATTAAAAAGCCAAGCCTCCTATGGAAGGAGAAAGCAATATCACTCACTGCCAGCAGATGCCACTACCTGATCCATGATGTATACCAGAAAGAAAAACAAGTTTGAGTTAAAAGAAAATTGGTACTCTACTTAGATCACAAAAGGTAGACATCTGAACTTGTGTAAAAATTATAGAAAGTCTTCTTATAAACTGGGATATATATATATATGTACATATATATGAACCTTGGAATGAAATTTATAATTAAATGCCTTACCTAAGATCTGATAAATTATGCTGTGTGATTGTGTATATGTATGTATGTGGCAGATATATATGTATAGAGAGAGAGAGAGAGAGAAATATATAAATATCTCCATCTATAGATATATACCCTAAAGTTCCCCCAAGAGGGTTACATTAATTACAAGCTCCTCTCTCCAATGTATCTCTGCTACCCACTGGGTTCTAATGACTTTAAAATATGCTAGTAATGAGGAAAGACATATGGGATATTATGTACAGCTGAGATAGGTGGTAAAAGGTACAGAATGAGACTCAAGGAGAGACTGTTTTTTCTCCCAATTATCTCTGTGAAACTATATAGTATTTGACATCACAAAACCTTATGCCGTTTTCTACATGTGAAACTCTCTATATATGACAGAAACATTGACCCTATATGAAAAATATACACATAAATTTTTTCTTATCATTTCTCTTGCTAAGTATGAAGAAAATATAATCCAAGAAGTTTCTATACTTCTGTATGTGCCTGTGAATATGGTTGTCTGTGTAGATACCAATACATGGGCTTGAACTCAGGGCCTGGGCCCTGTCCTTTAGCTTTTTTGCTCAAAACTAGTGCTCTACCACTTGAGTCACAGATCCACTTCCAGCTTTTTGGTGGTTATTTGGAGATAAGATTCTTAAGAATATTCCCGGCAGTGCTGGCTTCAAACCACAATCTTCAGATCTCAGCCTACCGGGTAGTTTTGATTGTAGACATGAACAACTGGTGTCCAACTCCTGCTGTACTTTAATGGTATTCAAGGACATCTTGTTACATAACACCCTGATTCAGGTTTTCCACCAGGGGCTCTAGTACTCACCAAGTGTATATGACTTCCATAACTGTTAAAGCACATCAAAAGAACTCTGAGGTGGCACAAATATTAAGCATCTGTAAAAGTGAAGACCCAAGCATTTCTAAATACTTCAGTGTTTGAAATATTTTTTTTTCAGAATTTCAGGATTTAAAGACAAGAATTTTATTTAGAATGTGCTAGAGTTTAACAGTTTTCTTTAAATGGTTGAAATGAAGATGATGGACTCAAACTTGAAAAGGCTGCCAGGAAATTCTCATTAAAATATTAATGAAAAGAATTATTATAACAAAACACATTTCCAAAACCCACTATCTAGGCTTCTAGTTGTTCTTACTGCTGCTGCTCTCCTCTTCCTATTCCTGTTCCTCCTCCTCCACCTTCTTCCTTCTTCTTTCTCTTCTTCTCCTCTCCCTCCTCCTCCCTCTTCCTTAAGGTACTGCAATTTCACATGTCCTTGTACTTGTTAGGCAGGGACTCTACCATATTAGCCACTGCCCAACCCTTTTTTCCATTAGTTGTCTTTCAGATAACTCATGTCCTCCCAAGGATGGCCAAAGGCATCAGTCCTCCAGTCTAGCTTGGATTACAGGCATGCACCACTATCAGCTGGCTCATTTGTTAAGGTATAACCACTCTACCTTGTTGTCTGGACTGGCCTCTAATCATGATCCTCTGGATCTCTCCTTCTCAAATACCTGAGATTACATGCATGAACCACTGTGTCCAGTCTTGAGTTTGTTTTATATTTCAAATGCATTGATGACATACAAAATATCTGTGCCCTTTATTGAAGCTTACATTTAGCATCATATCCACTCCTATGGCTTCCTCCACAAATGACTAAACATAATCCAAGCCTGGATCCCTGGTCAGTCCAAAGACTAATATTCACTTTGTGGTAAAGCAACTGATTCTTTGCACAGAATGAGCCGAAGCTTTCAGAGTAGCCTTTGCTCATTGATAGTGTAGTCTCTGTAAATAAGCAAGAAACAGCACACTGGCATTTGATTCAGAAAGCTTCAGACTGAGGTAAATTCATAATGAATTCACTTCAGATAGTTTGAGAAAGGGTGATAAGCAAAGGAGGTGACACTCAAGTCATTCTTTCAATGCCAAACTTGAGCCAGTCCTGAACATGCCAAGACCAAGCTCTAGTCACAAAGGCCAGGTGCAAAAGAAAACATTCTTCTGAGACTAACAGGAAGTCATAGAGTAATTAGAGTAACAGGCAGGATTTGTTTAGATTACAAAAAGTTCAAGGAATCATGAATAAATATTTTTTGTTATTGGAACACTGGTGCCAATTTTTAAGATCTATCTGAGGCCTCTGACAATAGTGTGAAATGCTCAGAAAGATATTCTAATAAGTTTAAACCAATGTTTAAATGTTTCCCAATTTAATGAGCAGTTAGGAGTCAAGATGATCCTAAAGGAGTAAAGGAAGGGAGTCCAGCAAAGGTGAGCAAAGGCCTCAAATTAGGCTAAGCCACAGAGAGAAGATGAGTGAGGGGTGTGGGAATGGAGGCACAGATACATAGGCCTTTTGTGCCCGGTCACCTCTCTGGTCTTCCTCATGAAGAGGAATGAAAGGCCCTGCTTGGTTTTAAGTGGAGAAGCTAAGTGATGTGATCTGATTGCAGGTGGAATCTAATACTTCAGGGAAAGGACAGAGACCTGAAGACAGAGCTTTGGCCTGCATGTCTGCAAAGCTTGCAGAACAAAAAGAGTCCATAAAAACTGAGAAACAGCATGGTGGAAACTGGCAGAGGAGTTTCAAGGAGACCAAGAAGTGGGAAAACCCAGCTGCATTTGAAAATTACAAGTTCCAATGGCAAATCTATGAAAGGGACAGTCATTAAGACAATGGTTAGTCAGAGGGGAAAGAACTCCCCAAATCACATTAATAGTAAATGCATGGCAAACTTGGGATGGGGCTCAAGGCCATGTGTCCCCTCAAAGCAGGCCAGCTGCTAGGTATGTACACACATGTGTGCTTGTGTGTCTCCACATGGGTATGTATATATTTGCCATGTCTTAACATAGATGAAAACTTTTTGCTATCTCTTTGATAATTTTTTTCCTAGGGTAGGGAAAAGCCAACCAGTTATTAAAGACTCCATGGAAGGACTAGAAGAGTGGCTCAAGAAGTAAAGCACCTGCCCAGGAAGCATAAGACGTCGTGTTCAACACTCAGTATTGAAAAAACAAGGGACTAATGTAACTGCTTTATATAATTGTTGAAAGGGCATTTTGTTTCTTTCATTTGGTCTGTAACATCATTTCACATTCTTCTATCTCTCTTTTCCCTGTTCCTTTGCCCTATCATTGTCCCTGGTTTCCTTCTTAACCAAGGCTAGAAAATATATTTTCTATCAGGACCTGGATTAATAAATATATTAACCTTTGGGAGCCAAGAGGCAAAAGAAATCATATTATGTAGATTTTTTTTGCAGTGATACACATTTATTGTTTTATTATCTTTTGTATAAAGGGGTTTCGGTTCAATGTGTCAAGTTATGAGTACAACAATCCATTATAACAAGAAGAAAACATAATTTGTATATAATTGTCATTGACAATATAGTATAACAATTGAGTATATTTACTTATTCTGCAATGTGGGGTTAAAAATGGTCCTGAAAATAATGGGAAAAAAAGCATTCTTAGAATGCACACTGAACAAAAATGTGGTTTGTATTTCCTTTCATGTTCAAATTTCACTGCTTATTTTTGTTGTTCTTGGTTTTAGTTTTGTCCTCCATAATCTTGTCTGTGATTTATATATGTTTTCATTTTCCTTAAAAATCTTCTGCGTATTTTCTTACCATTAAATACAGGGTTGTGAGATGTAAATATGTAATAGTTACATGATGTTCTAAAAGACAAAAATATTGCAAAAAAAGAAGTACTTGTTGTAGTGTTATTAATGGGACACATTTTTCCTTCTCACAATTAGATCTACATCTCAACATATCCTAAGGAGGAAAGTATACTTGATTTAGGGTTCTTCATATTAAGGTGGAATTAAACATCTCATTATTGCTCACATTCAGGAGCTGGTTGGAGGCAGAAGACACTAAGATAGAAGAAAGGATCCTGGAGTAGAGGAAGAAAATGCAGAGTTGGCATCCACCAGCTTTGAATTCCACTGCCACATGACAAGCACAGATTCTCTCTTCTAAGTACTGAGCAATCCATGCTAGTGTTTCACAGTGTCCTTCATTGTGAGCTCATGAATAAAATCCAGCTTCCAAGGGACCTCAGAGCCCACAAAATCCACATCCTCATTTCAGAAATGAGATTTGGTAAGGTTGCACTAAATCCTTTGTTAACTTGAGACATGCCATTTAATTTGTATGTTTCTGATGACTAAAGAAAATGTGGCCTTCCAGGGAGGTTGTGGGAGAAAAAAGTACAGTTTCTAAGAAATGTCAGCTTCAGTTTTTGTGCTTATGCAAAAGGCTTAAAGATTCATAGGCTCAAAAAACACAGCTCTGAGTCAGATGTGCTGCGGGTATTTCCAGAAGGTAGTGTGGAGATCCATCAGGTCTCCAGTTCACTCCACTGCAGAATGTTGACAAGCCTGAGAGCTCAAGTCCATCCTCCACAGTCCCCGGGTGAGAGCTGAAGCACTGAAGCAAGAAGCAGGATGTTCTGTCTTTGCCAGTGTGCTTCACTGCCCATAAAATGAGAACAAAGACTCAGGAATCAGCTTCAGGCATGGTTAGAGTCAGCCCAGCCATTCTGTGGAAATAGCCATGGGGTATGCAGCTTGGCTTCCTAGAGTCAGAGCCTTCCCAGAGGGCAAAGGAGTGAAACCCACTTCTGAGTGTGGTCAGATTGGTTGAGAACATGGGCTTAGAATCTGGCCCAATGGGGTTGGTAGAATGATAAATGAGGTGACGTTGTTCAAGATAACATTGTATTAATAAGTTGACATTTTCAATTGAAACCCTTTTGTGCCACTACTTAAAGATAATAATAAAAAAGTGATAAAAAAAGAAAGGCTGGAACATAGTAGATATTTAATAAAATAGGATCATTAATGTCTAGCATGCTCATGCCCTCATAGATGGATAACTTTTAAGCCAATCTCTCTAATTATAAAATGATGGAGAGAGGGAAAGTTCAGGAAGAAGACTACATACCATCATTGCCGTAACATACACAAAACCTTGTATATACATGGCTGACACATACCAGAGTCATACCTGTCATGGATGACACATACCAAGGCCATTGGGAATTATGGAGATCATCATGGATCAGTCATGAAAGGTAATAGTTCAAGATCCTCTTAGCCTTCTACCCACTACCACTACCATCAAGCTCACTACATTCTGTATGGGCTGCACTTGTGTCACCCAGATACAATTTGACTGTAGCTCATCTCCAACCTACATGGCTGGCTTCTTGCTTCCTACAACTGGGTATATTATCTCACAGGATACTCCCCAAATCTCTGATCACCATATATGTGCGACTCAACAGTGTGGAGGGACTAATATCCATGCACAATGCAACATGGGAGCCTTGTACAAATGCTGCTTGTCTCCTTGATCCTGCTTTATGGGCCATTCTCAGTCTCATCTCAGACTCATTTCAAGAAGCTTCTGAGATCACTACAGATGAATACAATGGATGTTACCCCCATACCATATTTTTATGCTAGCCTTCTTTCCCTTCTCAACTTTTGCTATAGACGGTACTCAAGCCTCTCTGTCTGGTTCTGCTTTTAGGAAAATACAAGCTAGGTACTCCTTATTACTTTGACCACCCAGAGTGGAAGGCTTGTAGAGTTGAAAGAGGCAGGGAAGAATCTACTTCAAGGGTAAGATACAGTGATGGGGTGCTGCCTCCTCCTGGCCTCTGATGACAATAATATGAGCTGAATGAAACACTCTCCACGATTCCACACAGCCTCAGCATGGATCTCTCCACTGCTACAGAAAGACACATGTCTGTCCCTCCACAGATATCCTCCATCAACTGAAGCTGACACTTGAGATGAAATTCATGACCTGCGTTAGGTTCAACAGACTGGGTATAAGTCTCAAATTGTTATTAGCTTTGTGGCCTTTAAATAGCTCTCCAGATTCTTGAGTCTCATTATTTTTTTGTATGGAAGGTAAAGATTTTTTTGTATTATTATTAGTAGTATTTTATTTGAAACTGGGGTTTGAACTAAGGGCTCATACTCACTGGGCAGGCACTCTACTCCTTGAACAATGCCTCTATACCGTTCTGCTGCTGTTTTTTGAGACAGGATTTCACCTTTTGCCCACCCAAAGTCCTCCTGTTGTATATCTCTCGTTGTAGCTGGGTTCACAGGCACATGTCACCCTGACCAGCCTTTTCCGTTGAGATGGGAGTCTCACAAACTTTTTTGCTCAGCCTGGCCTAAACCTTCAGTCTTGCCAATCTTAGCCCCCCAAGTAGTTGGGATGATCGATATATATCCCTATAACCAGCTATTGTTTGAGAAGAGGTGTTATAACCTGTCAGCTAGTCTGGTCTCAAACAGTGACGATCTTGATTTTTACCTCCCAAGTAGTTAAGATTACAATCATCAGCCACTAGTGCACAACTGTTTCACATTATTATTAAGCATATTTAATTTTTTATACTTACTTAATGTGTAGTAACAATATACTAAAACATCTTGAAAGATACTTAAGATATATTAAATAAATGGATTTCTACTCTCTTTAGTTGGCCAACTAAGGCTGAGATAAATCAATGTCACTCGGCCAGTTAATGGCAGAGCTCTCAGTCCTGTTCCTTCTATCAGACAACCCTTCTATTAGCTGGAACATCAGAACCTCTGACCATGATCATCAGGATGACACGCACAAAACAGGATCTGGTGATAACAAATACTGGCTCAGAAGCACACCAAGCACCATAGGTTCTTGCTGCACTGTGAGATGGAGGAGGAGGAGAAGGACACAGAAGAGTAGGAAGGCAAATAACTCTTAGGATGACTTTCCTCACCTGATCAACTCTGAATCTGATGATATAGGGAGAAATGACTACAGAAAATCTGAATCTGTTGCAACTGATTGGAAAGAAGGGTGTACATTGAATGTCACCCGCTAATGACTGCATCAGGGTAGAAGCAGAGTAGAAGCACTGTGGATGATGGAACAGCTACAGGAAGACTGCATGACACCTGCAAGTGTATGTCAATCTGCTTACCTCCAAGCTAGTAGATCCTTTCCCCAAACAAAAATCAGGAAAGTTCGGTCATCACTTTCCTCATTTTTAATGGATATACTTGATGTTGCTTATAATCAATCATATATCTAAATGTCTATGCATCTTATGTGATCTTGGAAAAAACAAATATTGGTGTGTTCTCCACCACTGATTGTGAAGAAAATCAGGAATAGCAAGGAAGAAAATCAGGAATAGCAAGGAAGAAATAATAATCATATGCCAAATTATAAGAGCCAATAAGCACAGAAGCTATCTTAATTACTTATAAGACAATATATGGAAAATTGTCAAACTATAATATAATAATTGAATACTACACTTTTATGAAAATGGATTTCATAACTCTGAGATCACAAATCACATTGTTTTAAATTTTTAAGAAAAATAAGCTATTACTGAAAAAGATATTTCTGCTTGAATATCTAGGGATCTAAACCCAGACTTCAAAACTTAAAAAAAAATTCCCTCCACTTTGTCACAGTTGCATATCACAGGCAACTTGAATTATTTGGAGAAAGTATAAAACTTCCAATAAGAATTCACAATTAACTTAATTTTTTTTTAGTATTTTATGCCCAAGAGAGGTCCAATATTTCCAAGAATGTTTTATATGTAATTTTTAGAACTGAAATACAGACATGAGATTTTTGAAGTCATAATTCATAATCAAAGTTACCATAACAAAAAACTAGAATCACAGACTAATGAAACTGATAGGACTCCAGAAACAGAATCTAAATGTACAAGGCCAACCAATCTTCGATATGGATACGAAGAAAACACAGAGAAAAGGATACTTTCTTTAATAATTGGAATTGGCAAATTGAATATCTACATGAAAAGGAATGAAAAAAACACTTATTTTATACTGTATACCAAAATCAGCTAAAATGGATTGAAGACTCAAAAAGAAGGCCTACAACTAAGGGAAAGCATAAGAAGAAGGCTTTGTGACATTGGTAGAGCAATGAGTTGTGAGAAGTTATCAAGAGCACAGTAAGTTCCAACAAAACCAAAGCAAATGGAGTTATATACAACCAAAATGTTTTTATAGAGCAAAAGAAACAGCAGAATGAAAGGCAACCTATGAAACAGAAGAAAGAGTTGCAAAGCATTTATCTGATGAATAGTTAATATGTAAACTGTATAAGAAACTCATAATTCCATGATGTAACAGAAAACAACTCAACTGAAATGGACAAGTTCTTCAAGAGGTATTCATAGCAAAGACATAAAAATGTAAAAATGGATATGAAAAGGTGCTCAAATCACCAATCATCAGAGAAATGTAAATCAAAACCACAGACACTGCACCTCAAACCTGTTACTATGGCTATTTCAAAAGACCAAAGAATAAAAAACTGCTGACAAGGACAGAGAAGAGAGGAAAGCTCTGTATACTGTTAGTGAAAGTGTAAATGAGTATACCCTCTGTGGAAGACAGTATAGAGGTGCTTCAAAAAATACAAACTCTATATGATCCAGTGATTCCACTTTGTGGTATATAACCGAAGGGAATGAAATGGGTATCTCAAAGAGGTAACTACACTGCAACAATTACTGTAGCTTTGTTCATGATCAGTTGACCAGGGAGTCATTTTATCCTCTCTAAATAAAATAATCTTGTCATTTGTGACATGAATGAACAAAGAAAAGAAATAAGGCAGGGATAGAAAACAAATATTGCATCATATGATTTATTTGTGTATATAATTTATATGTATCACGCTTAAGAGAAACACAGAGTAGAATTGTGATTGCTGCCGGGTGCTGGTGACTCACGCCTGTAAGCTTAGCTACTCAGGAGGCTGAGATCTGAGGCTCACAGTTCAAAGCCAGCCTGGGCAGAAAAGTTCATGAGACTCTTATGTCCAAAAAACCGGAAGTGGCACCATGGCTCAAGTGGTAGAGTGCTAGCTTTGAGCTGAAGGAGGAGTTCAAGCTCCACAACCAACCAAAAAAAAAAAAAAATTGTGATTGCTAATGACCAGAATGAGGAAATGGAAGCTGCTTATCAAAAGGAATAACATTTTAGTTAAAAACTGAATAAGTTCTAGAAAACTGATGTGCAGATTTTTAGCTCTAATTTATAATGTTACTTGACATTTATTAAGACTAGGTCTTACATGCTCATACAGAAAGAAATAAATACTTTACATGTAAAGTGGTACATGTGTTTATCAGCTTGGTTGCAGGAATTGTTAAAAATAAACTTATCTTAAAATAGCATTTTTGTACACCTTAAAGTCTTTACTTTTCAATCTTAACAAATCTGGAAAAAATTACCTTAAATTGAATTCTTGTTTCCTCAAAGTGATTGAAAATATTTAAAACTAAGTACGTATAAGTACAGCTGTTGTTGGTTAGGTAAAAAAATGATTGAAATTATCAAAGTAACACAAAGTTCCCAGAGTAGTGGACACGTTCTTTGGTATTATGTCTTCTTTCTGCTGACCCTTTAAAGGCCTACTTAGCAGCATGTGTTTTACACCAGAACGCAAATAAACCAGAATATATTTAGGAGTTGTACTATTTCTAGTCACACAAGTTTTGTTTCCAAAATAAGACTTCAGATTACCATTTTGGTTTGCTACCCCAAAATTTCAGTGCCCCATATGGTTGAAGAGTAGTCCCATTTTCCTAACAAGACCTCCTGTGATCTGTATACAGAACTGTCTCCCAAATCTTCTGTATGCATTTGTCTTCCATGGTGAGAAGAAATAAAGGGTTTATGAGGAATCAGGAAATAAGAAAGTCAGGCGTATTCCAAAGTTGAGATTCTTAACTGCTTTCCAAATTTTCAAATGTGAAAATTTCTTTAGTTTGCTAAAACTGTTATAAATGATAGCACAGAACATACACACATTCAGCTTATGGAAAAATCACACACTGTGGTAGCTATCCTAATTAGGGCTCAAAAGCTTACTTTAGTAACTTTTTTAGTACATTAATAATAATATAATAGTTTCAATTTTATCTTATCTAAAATAATCATTAAACTCAAGCCCAGAAAAGAACACAGAGAATGTGTTAAATTATTTTTGATATATTCCCTATATGAGAATATATCTGTTTGTGAAAGACCATACTGATTTTCTTTTTAGATCTGTGTACAGTGATAGGCTTAATGATCAGTTTTATTTATATGAGCCAAACAAATACACTCCCCTAATTCTAGAATTTCTGAATATTACATTTGAGGAATTTTTTAAAAGTGAATTATAATACTTTAGGTAAATTAGTTTGAGAAATTAAAAGTTAAGAAAATAAGTTACTCCATGTTTCCATACATTTAAACATTGATCAAATGGTGCAATGACTCAGAGATACCAACTGCTTGCTACAGCACAGATGAATACAGATTAAAGATATATGTTGTGATAGTTCATTTCCCTTTTGAGAAGCAACCACTTTTTGTGATTATCCATAAAAGTTAAAATCCTCCAACCACATCTTATATTGCTGTCTTACAAACTGATCCTGAATAAAATTAACCCAAAGATCCTACAGTTTTTCTCCTTGCAAAATATATTTTCCATCTACCTCATTGGTTATTGTTATAACTATTGGTGAATGATATTTATTCTTTAGTTATTTCATAATTACTAGACAGATAGGCAGGCACATATAATCAGTGCACAGCAATTTAAAACAGAGGTATTATTTATATGCTGAAGTAGAAATTATTTTGTAACTTGTTTTTCTGATATATTTCTATGATTTAGTAATTATAAATTGACTTTTACTCTTTTCCAGTCATATGAAAGCCCATATATTAGACAGTCATTTAACTTAATGACCAAATCCAGCTATTCACCTATGACAGACGACAGCACTCCCTGAGATCTTTCTATGTGCTTGAAGAATTCACTTTGAAAACCCATAGATCAAAGCTGAGGCAGTTCATGTTGTCCCTAATTTACATAAAAGGCCAAGTAAGTAATTTATCCAAGATAAAATGGAGATGTTGGTATGTAGCCAAACTTAAATCCACACGGTTTTCTAAAATTAGGAATAACCAAATGATTGACTCGACTTAAAAAAAAAGAAAAAAACAATCCAATCCCAAACCCACAATAAACCATCACCTACTTTTGCTGATCCTAATCTGGTAGAGTTTCCAAGATAGAGTAAAAAAGTAAATAAGCTTCATTGCATACAATTATTATCTACATACATTTTATAGATTATTGCATTGTACACCACGACAAAAAGTACTATCAATATTAAAAGTTAAAAATAGGGGGCCGGAGGGAGGATGGAAAGGGATGGGAAGGGGAAACAAAGGAGGAGGCTACAATGCTTGATAAGAAATGTACTCATTATCTTGCCCATGTAATTGTAACCCCTCTGTACAGTATTTTCACAATAAAAAAATGAAAAAATAGTTAAAAATAAACCAGTTTCCAGTCAAGCATGCTTATAATTCAAGCTACTAGGGAGGCTTGTACTCTGAAGCCATCTCAGGTCAGTCAGTTTTTAAGACTCATTGTAGAGTTGGATGTCCCGGCACACAGCTCTCATCCTACCAGACAGGAAGGCTAGCACAGGCTTCCTAAAATAGCCAGCAACATCGGGGTTCCAGGCATGTCTCAGTGGTAAGAGTACCTGACTAGCAAGTGTAAGGCTCTTGGGGCTCATTTCGCCTAACATCAACTTATCTGACCATTTCTGCTTGTCTCAGACATATACTAGTTATTGCAAATAAGGGAAACCATGGGACCTATGTTTCTTTGGGCCTGGCTTACTTCACTTAATATAATTTTTTCCTACTCTTCCCATTTCCTAACAAATGGGGCAATGTCATCCTTTCTGATGGAGGCATAGAATTCCATTGTGTATATATATACCACATTTTCTTGATCCATTCATCTACTGAGGGGCATCTGGGTTGGTTCCATATCTTAGCTATGGTAAATAATGCTGAAATAAACATAGTTGTGATCATTTGGGTAAATGCCCAAAAGTGGGATTGCTGGGTCATAGGGCAGCTCTATGTGGAGTCTTTTGAGGAACCTCATACTGCTTTCCAAAGTGGTTGAGTAAGTTTACTGTCCCACCAACAATGCGGTAGGGTTCCCTTTTGGCCACATCCCTTCCAGCATCTGTTGTTATTCAATTTCTTGATTATAATCATTCTAAGTGGGGTGAGGTAGAATCTCAATGTTGTTTTGATTTGCATTTCTTTTATGTCATGCTTCATTTCTTAAGAAAAAACTAAAAATATTTTAATGCTCATGAAAGGGTCATAAAAATGTTCTTCCGGGGAAAAGCATTATTAAGTGATTATAATAATTGATAACACAACTGAACTAAACAAAATAATTTGTATTATACATTCTGATTTACTATTCAACCTGAAAAGTAAAATTTATAGGAATCTAATTCCATCTGTGTAAAGAACTGTAAAGAACTGACAAACACATATACTCAAATCTTCATTTTTTAAACTATTAAACCATGGTGAGACTCAGAGAGCCAAAACATGATGAAGGAGAAGTTGGGTGAATCTCCTTAGTGCCCAGGTTAGTCCCTGGGCTACACATTGGAGAAGCCAGAACCCAATTATGTCAGATTTTCTTATATATGTTCTCTAGGGATATACAAACCCCAGTTGGTATTACATCTTTGTGAAGAATTTTCTGTCACCCTAAGTCTCAGTTACCATTAAATTGCAATTATTTTACCTTTCATAAGAAAAATTGAATGTGTACACTTAAATGTGCCCCATCTAGTGCATTTCACAGTAATGGCTTCTGCTGGTCTATGGTTCATCATCTCTACTTTCTAGCTTGGTCTAGCTTGGTCTTCTGTTCTTTCAAAACAAACTGGTCTGTGCTTCTTTCCTATAAATGCCATGTTTACTTCCCCAATAGCATACCTTGGAACATCCTCTTCTTCCTGAAGACTTTGATCATCTTCCATGCACTGGGCCAAGTACCTCACTTTCTTCAAGACTCTCCAGAAAAAGCCAATAAGGCCAACACATTCCAATGCTATTACTATTCTCCTTTACCTCATTTTTATTATTTGGTACTCTCAATTACTTTCTGTGTGTGTATGTCTGTGTATGTGTGTGTGTATGTGTGTGAGAAAGAATCTTTATTTCTAACACAATATATCACTGAAAGCTATGATGGGAAAGAGATTCCTGTCAAGCCCATTCACATTCTCCACTAGTCACCATACAATCTTCTAACTACAAGGAGGAATACATCACTCCTAGGTTAGACCAATAGTGTACCATAAAACCAAAAAAGGTAACACCCATGTCTCAAAAATAATTTGGAAAAGAAGCTCTGCTTTAAGTTGTAGAGTTTAGAGGCAAAACTCCAATAGAAGTCCTTCATTTTATAGATAGAAATTCTAAGGCACAACATGCCAAGGAACCCTCCTTAAATTTCAGTGCTGGGAAATAGAAGAAATGACTTGAGCACAGTATGGTCAAGGCACAGAACAAAGCTCCTTCCAGTTTATTCCACTGCCCTCTATAAATTCCTATTAAAAGAGGCATGCTTTACACACTTATTGTTTAAGGAGCTTTAATTTAATTTGTAATAAAATGTTCATCTACCACAAAGACTAAAACTATTGAACCATAAACCTAAAACCAACATACTCATCATAATAAACACTAAGCAAATAATAACACAAAACCCCACAGTGAGCTCCTCAACAGTAGCAGCCATGCCCTGGTGTTCATGGAGTGCCCTGCACACCAGCGACACAAATCTGAACACTCTGTGTTCTGGCCTTCTTAGCTTCCTCCTTGGACTGACTAGTTGCTCTCCAGAGGAAATCTGACCATATTTTCCTTACCGGCAAAAATAAAATCTCAGTTGCATGCAGTGATAATCCAAGATTATCAAAGATTATCATCCTTTAAATAATTTGAAGTTGCCACTAGAGACCTTAGTTGGGAAGGTTTCAATTTATGGTTCTCAGTCCAGCCCTAAGTTTGGGGGACAAATTGTCATTGCTCACCCAATTGAATTGTAATCTCGGGACTAGGAGGTAGGCAAAATGGTATACTTTATTAATTCTGACTTACTATAAGAGTTGGCCACCACCTGGAAGTTTTGTCAATTTACTCTCATCTTTATTTTTCATAATATTTTCTGTCCATATTGGCAGAAATAGTTTGGCTTCAAGTAACAGAAACTCAATCTGCATGAATTTAGGTTCAGGTCAATGGGCTCATATTATTCAACATCAGAATCCAGTGCTGATGACCTCAGAATTTTGATTCCTTCTTTATTTGTAGTGCCTCTCTCCCACTTGATATTCTCTCTTGCCCTTTATTCCAGCTTGATTTCCATGGACACACTATCGTAACCACTCTCGCTTTCTCACCCACTACCTTGTTCCTCTTAGACTACATAAGCCTCAGAGACAAAATCATAATTCCATTGGCCCGAGGCTCTGCTTTCTCACACAGCTACGCAACTGATGTGGATGGAGAATATATGGTCCTGATAGCATGACTCCACAAACCTGGCATGGTGTTGAAGTCTTCTCAACAGTCACACAGTATTTTCCAACTCCTCTTTTATTCATCCACATTACTGGTTCCATCGAGACAAGGCCAATGGCTGCCAACTCGTTCCAGACTCAGACACATTTTTATAACTCAGACACATTTTATAACATCAAGACCTTAGATGAAAATGATCTGTCTGGGTTATTTTTTTTTTGTTTTATGCTTTTGTTTGTTTGTTTTTTGCAAAAACCAAAGTTTTTTTTGTTTTGTTTGTTTGTTTTTCAGTTGTGGGGATTGATCTCAGAGCCTGGGCTCTGTTCCTTAGTGTCTCTGTGCTCAGGGCTAGTGCTCTACCACTTGAGCCACAACACCACTTCCAGTATTTGCGTGGTTAATTGGAGATAAGAGTCTCTTGGGACTTTTCTCCCCAGGCTGGCTTCAAAATACAATCCTCAAATCTCAGCTTTCTGCACAGCTAGGATTACAGGAGTAAGCCACCTGCTCTTGGCAAAAATCAAAGTTTTAAAGACTACATCCTACCCTTCAGCCAATGATTTTGACCTAGAACATGTCACCTTGAGAAAGGATGGCAGATAACGTAATAGGTATGGGGAAGCAGGCATGGGGGAAAAGTCACACATGAGAAAATTTTTCTGAGTTGACAGCTATCCTAATTTTTTTTTTTACTACTTGTGTATCCCAAAGACATGAAGGCAGATGTGAATTTAAAAAAAATGTTGATGAATTGAATTGCCAAAGAGATTACTGTGACAGGGTATCCATCCTCCAGTCACTTCCAATTCAACATGTTAGGTAGAAACATCCTCTTCATCCCAAATCTAATCCTCAATTCAACTCAGAAGTTTTGAGACAGCTTAATAATTTCCCTCTTTCCTTCCTACCTCCTGCATCCACTCCAAGTCCAATAGTATTTATTGCTAGGAATTTCTTCTATGTAGCTCCTCTGTTATGTTTCTTCACTCATGGTTTTTCAATACCTGATTACCTGGTATACAATGTAATCTACCATCTATCATAGTAGATTTGAGGTTACATCGAGATAGAATTTACTCTTCAACTCTAAAATTATTAATTAACAATGTAGGTATATAATCATTAGCCAATGTCAGTCAATATTTGTTGCCCTGAACTGACAGGAACATACAACTATGGAAGAATAATGGATATGAAAAATGAGGACTGGCTGCAAAGTTCCTATCTTTTTCCCCAATGATTGTTGAAAAAGTTGTGTTAACAGTTAATATAGTTAATAATAGACATTAGCCTCAATTCTTCTCCCAGTACAAAGTACATTTTGCAACATCATGTGAAAGAATTAATCAATTGTAACCCCTCTGTACAGTATTTTCACAATAACAAAAGAATTAGTCAACAGAGCTGGGAAGTATAAACACGGAATTTATTCATATAGCACTAAAAAATTCAGAAGCAGAACTTGTAGTTTATTCTGCTTTCTACTCACTTCTATATTATAGGAATTCAGTAAGTATTTACTGAAAAGTTCATTTCTGCTTTCCCTTAAGAGATTTCAAAAATCATCCATCTGTTCCCAAAACTTCTTTTCTTGCAGATAAAATATTTTGTGGGAAGTCAACTTTACTAAGAAGCTAGCAGTCAAATCTCTATCTCTGTGACCATCAAGTCCTTGGTTTTAACCACTCTGACATATTACTACCTGATATATTCTAAAAAGGTATGAAGACGTATGGGCAGATGTTGTACCCACTCTGTTCTTTTTTGTAACAAAAATTTCATCTTATCATTTATCTATTTACTTATTTCTTTAACTATTTTAGGTTTTTTAAATTTTTTTATTGTCAAGGTGATGAACAGAGGGGTTAAAGTTACATAATTAAGGTAATAAGTACATTTCTTGTTAAACTTGTTGTCCCTTCCCTCATTTTTCTCCTACTTTCCCTCTTCCCCACAACTGCCCCCTCTCAAGTTGTACAGAGCATTTCCAACATATTGTCTTGTGAATATCACTGTTGCATTGGTTCCCCCTTGTCCTTTGTCTCATCATTCTGTTCAGCTATTTATTTTTCTGAGACAGGGTCTTGCTGTCTTGCCCAGGCTGTCTTTGACCTCATGATCCTCCTTGCAGTGCTAATATTATAAGAATGCTCCACCACGTGCCTTCTTGTCTCTGATGTGAGTTTGATCTGATATGAGATCTCATTAATGATTGAGTATCAAATAACCTTAGCTAGTCCCATAAAAATAATGAATATCAAAAACACTTTCTCGGTGCTCTGTCAGAAATGGCATTGCACTCATGTTCAAGAATGAGATGTCTATTTCACTGAATTCACTCAAGGATTCAGACTTGTGAACCTGAGATGTTTAATTCTGAAACTGCTCTCATTGTTAACAAATCGTCTAAGAGGATTCTCAAGAACTGAGTATCTCTGAGAACTGACATCACTGACTCAGGCAGAGCTATGTATGAGTCATCTACCATTAGAGAACTGTGCATGTTAGGTTTCTCAGTATTTTCTGAATCAATAATGACTATGAAGAAAACTATCAACAGGCTTTGTTTTCTAAGGACAGTTCTTCAAATTACGAATGTATTATTTCTTGATGTTCCATAGTGCCACACATTTTTGTAAATGCTGGGGACACAGTGATGAATAAAATCAGACCCTGATTCTCATACTATTTTATGAAATAGTAGGTGGGTGGAGGAATATCAGTATCTGATAATTATAATACATTGTGATGTGAATTCTCAGAAGCTAGGGAAGTCTGGGGAGAAGATAGTCAACTTCATATTGGGAGACAAATCACACTTATGTGGAACATTATGTTAAGTCTAAAAAGGCAAAAAGGGAAGTGCTTCAATGAAGTCAGAAAAAGGCTCAGTTTATTATGCTCATGTATCAACAGACTTACTATTGTGAAAATGGCCATACTATGAGAAGCTTTTTTCAGATTCAGTTCTCTCCCCATCAAAATCCCAAAGAACTTATTCACAGAACTAGGGGGAAAAAATCCTCAAATTCATATGGAAGCACACACACACAAAAAAAACCCTCTATATAGACAAAGCAATCTTGAACTAAAAGAACAATATTGGAGACATCACAATACTTGGCTTCAAATTATATACCACAGGGTGATAGTAACAAAAACAGCATGGTACTGGCCCTAAAACAGATGCATAGCCTATTAAATAAACAAGAAGATCCAGGACTGGAGTCTGGATAAAGCCTGGCATATACTAACAATCCCAAATACTAAGGAGGTAAGGAAAGGTAGGAAGATCACAGTCTGAAGGTCAGCCCGGGCAGAAGTTCAGGACTTTATCTAAAATCAAGCTAAAATGAAAGGTCTAGTAGTGCAGCTCTTGTCTAATAAGTATGAAGCTCTGAGTTTAAGCCCTGATACTACAAAAAAAGAGAGAGAGAGAAAAGAAAGAAAAAAATCCAGCAATAAACCCACACAGCTACATCTATCTGGTTTTCAACAAAGTGCCAAAAACATCCATTGGGGAAAAGATAGTCTTTTTAAAAGGCCTATGGGGGCTGGAGGCTGGATAGCTATTCAAGAAGCTGAGATCTGAGGATCATGGTTCAAAGCTAGGCTGAGTAGGAAAGTCCGAGGGATTCTTATCACAAACTAACCACTAGGAAACCAGAAGTGGAGCTGTGGCTCAAAGCACTAGAGTGCTAGCCTTGAGTGAAAGAGCTCGCGAACAGTGCCCAGGCCCAAGTTCAAGCCCTGAGACTGAAAAATATAAGATATAGATAAAGATAAACAAATAAAGTAATTTGAGGAAGACTAGATGTACATATGGAAAAGACTGAAAATGGATTCCTATATCTCATTGCACAAAACTCAACTGAGAATGGATCAAAGATTATTAGAGTCCTATTTAGAAAGGGTTTGCTGTACTTACATCAAAAAGAGTTTTCTGTATGTAACAACTGAACATTGAAAATATGACAGGGAAACAGAAATTTGACAAGAACTGACACATGGATTGTATCAAATTACATCACCTTTACAATAAAATATTTTTTAAAAATTAAAAAATAAAGAACAGAATTATATTCAAAACAAAAAATAAAGAAATAATGACTATCAGAATGGTGCTCACAGTAGGATAAAGATCTTCATAGCAATAGACGCAAATATAAGAAGACAGCCTATAGAATAGACGGTTTATTCCTCTGCGAGGGACAGGATCAATATTAATTAGTATTATGTAGACTATGTAAAGAGCTCAAAAATTAATTACAAAAAGAAAAAAAAATAATCTAACTAAGAAATGGGTAAATGAACTGAATAGACACCTTCCAAAGAAGAAATACAGTTAATAAATACATGAAAAATGTTCAACGTCTTTAACCCTCAGGAAAATGCAAACCAAAACCCACTTATATTCCATCTCACTGCAGTCAGAATGGTTGTTATCGAGGAAACAAGTAACAATAAATGTTGGTAGGAATTCCCAGAAAGAGGAAACTTCACAGGCCACTAGGGGAAGCAGTATGGAGATTCCAAAATATAAAAACAGAACTAATGTTAGATCTAGCTAATCCAGCTATACTATTCCTTGGGTGAATTCACCTAACTGTGCAGACATCTCCATAGTATATGCTGACTTTGATTCCTTTGGGTGTATACTCCTTTGTGTGAAAGTCAGCATACCACAGAGATGTTCGCACACCCTTGTTTATTGTGGCATCATTCATAATTGCCAAGTTATGTTATCAGCCTAAATGATCATCAGAAGATGAATGAATAAGGAAAATGCATCCTTGAGTATTATTATTCTTCCACTAAGAGGAACCATGCCAGCAATCCTGGCTACTTAGGAGGCTGAAATCTAGAAGTTTGCAGTTTGAAGCTAGCCTGGCAGAAAAGTTCACAAGACCACGTCTCTAAATTAAACAACAAAAATCAAATTCAGAAACATTATGAAAGTGGTTGAATGCTAAAGTAAGCAAGCACAGTAAGTAAGTGCAAGGTTCTGAGTTCATACCCCAGGACTATCAAAAAGAAAACAAAAGTCAAATCATTAGCAGGAAAATAGAACTGGAAATCACCATTAAGCAAAACAAGCCAGGCTCTATATTTCTCTCATATGCAAAATCTAAAAATGAAAAGGCAGGACATAGTAACTTACACTTGTATTCCAGATACTTCGTAGGGGAGGTAGAGACTAGTAGGGATGCAATTTGAAGTTAACTTAGGAAAAAAAAAGTGAGACCCTCCTCCCCCATCTCAACAAGCCAGACGTGCCTGAAACCCAGCTACTCATGAACCTAGCAAAGCATGAAGAAAAAAAATTCCCCCCTACTATAACTCTATTAATTATAGAGCCAACTTGTGAAAAAAAATCTCGGGTAGGGTTATTTTGTAAACAGAGGTGATTAAATGCAAAAGAAGATGATTAAGAGCTTTCTCTTTTCAGTAGGTCATGGGGCTTAATATACAGTGCTTGTGGGTGGGGAATTACATTGTTATCATGTTATTATATATATATATATATATCCATATTCTATGTTTTCTTTCCTTACAGGTTGAGACTTCCAACCCATGAAATACATTAGAAAACTGTTGTAGCCATGTTTCCTACAAAGACTTCATCTCCTCTTAAACATAAGGAATCAAACTATACATCAACTCTAAAAATTAAAGTTACAGAGATAAGTTGCATGTGTGACTATGGAGAACTGTGATATAGGATAAAAACATTAAGTTGAATCAATTTCTATAAAATATTAAAAATTTTAAAGACTACATTTAGATTCTTTTTCTTATGAAGTAATAGCCATTTTTTAAAAGTTTCAATATGTGCTGTTTTTAGAATTATTGGTATTAAATCCACATATTATTATTGCCTACCAATATATCAAAGTCACAACTACTTTGGTCAAAAGTCATTACTCTTCTTCAGTTGACTGGTGACTTCATATTTTTCAGGGATATTTTTATCTTTTGGCGTGATGCTGTATACCATATGGTACAATAAGAAAAAAAGGGTAGAACTAGTTTGGAATATATATTTACACATATGTATATGCATGTATAGGTGTAAATGTATACACCTACACATGCATGCACATATACATATATAGAGAGAAAGTATCACATATGACTACAAAGAAAAATAAGGGTGATGTTATGCATCCCATATGCAATACAGAGATGAGATACTTTGCCCTCAGGAAAAGGTGTTTCAGGATCCAAAAACAGATTTAAAAAAATTCACTACAGAAGACATTCAAGATATGTATTGGTAATCACTGTTGTTTACTCCATGAAATAGTACTTGACTTTCTGTAACCTCAGTGCAAAAGTAACTGCAGATATGACACTCACAATAGGGGGATTGTTGAAATGAGAAGCACACTTCACTGTCTTGGGCTAATTCCCACAGGATGGAAACATCTATTCCCTTTGATTGTTGGTTCCTTCAATGTGGCTTTATTTTGGGACTGATGCTCTTGAAGATTTTCCAAGATGAAGGTTACCTCATCCTGGCCATTACCCTGTCACAGGTTTTTTTTTTTTTGGGGGGGGGGGGTGTTGGTTTTTTTTTTTTGTTATTGTTGTTGTTGTTTTGTTTTGCTGTCACGGACTATGAAGCAGGTTGGACACTCAGAGAGCTCCAATCTTTTGCTGAGCCAAAAGGGAACAAGTGCAAAATTCTGTACATAGAACAGAGGGAAAAGGAGACCATATTTGTTGTTCTCATCCTTCAAATATGCCATCACAATCTGGTATAAGATAGGAGTTAAGGAAGAGTTAGGAAAAAGGAAAAACAGTGTTAAAGAGTTGGGCTTGAAGACAAGTACTTTTGAGTCTGAACCCCAACTGCAGGAATATTCTATCTATATGATGCTTGGAACATTATTTAAATGAGAAATGTTCTTGTGAGGGAGGATCCAATAAAATTGGATATAATGATGAATATAAAGCACTTTTCCTGTGAAGAACATAGGCCATGCTTGAAAATACTGGCTGACATCAATACAAATCAGAATTATTTTTCTCTAGTACTAAATAATACACAAAACAGAGAAAAGAGTCAACAATATCTGTTTGTGGTGTAAAGTAATCGATCCCTTTATATTCTGACCCAAAACAATGGTATTACCAACATACAATATCACAAAACTAAGTCCTTATTGGATGTAACCAAATAGTACACTCCTTCTTTTCCTGGCATAAAATGGTTTGTGTGTTCACAGCTTTGAGATACTTAATCACTAACACAAAGCACGACTTTGCAAAGCAACTTTGATTTTTTTCAAACACAAACCTGGTCTCTTTCACAGCATAAATCCTGCCATTATTGTTTTAAGTGTACTAAAGAGCAATTATGATTGATTCTATGTGAGTAACAATTTAAAAAAAACCCAGCCCTTCACACAAGGTTCTGGCTTTGTTAAATAAGCCCTCCTGACCACCTATAGGAGGGAGTAAATCTTATTCACAATTATAAAAATCTAACATCTACACTTGAAAATTAACGATATATATTTTTAAACTCTAAATTTTAAGAATCAATAATTTAATGAGTCACTAGCACTGTCTACTATCTTTTTCACTCAGGCTTAGGCTGAAGAATAATTATTGCACCAATATTTTCTTAGTCTATAAATATTCATCATCAGCAGCCACTTTCCTAAGAAATCTATCCTTTTTAATGAAAGAAGCAGAAAATTTGAAATGTATGACACTTTAAGCAATCATATATTTTGTTATCTGAAGCCCTAAGATAACAATAACCCTAAAATAACAATTACAGCACCAAGTTTCACCCATTCATGCATTCCTTCCTATTTCTTTCATCTTACAAATATTCATCAGGGGCCTACTTATTATACTAGAAACTGAATCAAATAAAGTTTCTTTTCCATTAATATTAACTATTTTGGATGAAGATATAAGAAGTGACAATGAATTTAAATCCTATTATGGTTTCACTTTTTGTTAAAAATTCTATTAATTTTTATATTAAGCAATTATAGAATTAATTAATCCTTTACACTCTTTCATAGACAAAAATAATCCCATTCCAAATACCCCCGTGTTTAAAACAAAAGCCAATGCTATAAAAATGAACACCTCAGCCATAAAAATGCTTGATATAATTGATGTCACCTTCTCTTATTCAGCAAAATAGCTTTCTGTAATTTAGTCCTTTGCCTTTCACAGAACAGTAACCTGGCAGAGTTTCAGTGGGATTTTACTTTTGTTATAGCACAAAAATATTCTCCCACAAAAAGTTGTTCATCTTTCCTCCAGAGCCGGTGGCTTACTCTGCTCTATCATTTTTGAGAAACCACGGAAGTAGGTCCACTTCCCCTTAATTCTCTTCAAATCTTCAAAGCCATATCATTTTTCTCCACCAGCATGCAGGCAGCTATTAAGTAGGTATGCAACAAATCTCTGCTAAAAGAAGTCCATTGTGGGGAAAGACATCTACATCCCATCTATAGCTTAAGTCCTATTTCCAAAACCATTCTAAAGATTCATGGAGCTTGGGCTTGGAATGTTGCTTAGTGGTAGAGTGCTTGCCTATCATGCATGAAGCCCTGGGTTCAATTCCTCAGTACCACATAAACAGAAAAAGGCAGAAGTGGCACTGTGGCTCAAGTGGTAGAGTGCTAGCCTTGAGCAAAAGAAGCTCAGAGATAGTACCCCAGGACTGGCAAAAACAAAAAAAGGATTCATGGAGTTGTCTGTACATGATAAAACTTAATTATGAATTGATTAAGAGAGACATAAATGAATAGTTTATGACAACCTGTGAATCCAGGGACCAAGAATACTCAAACTAGTTTGTGTTAGTACTGTGATGAAGACTGTGGTTTTATAAATGTTCACATTGTATTCTTGTTTCTCATGAGCAATTAGAACTCTCTGCCAAAGGCTGCATTTTTCTCATTTTTTGAGCCTTCTTTGAAGAAGCAGTGTAGCTGAAATGCAAAAGCAAGAGTCATAGGCTACTGGCGCAATGGATAATATATCTACCTACAAACCAGAAGATTCTAAGTTCAAAAAGCATGAGTGATAAAGCCACTGTGTTAGACTGTCATGAATACTGTAACAATTTCTATCCAGGGGCTCAGCACACATTTATGATTAGCTCTATACACCAGAAGCCTAACCTGCATGTCCCTGGAGTAAAACCAAGTATTGAAAAGGCATGAATGACTATGATACTTTCTTGCAAGTGTTGGGGAGAATTTGTTTCCTTTCCTTTTCCAGTTTCTGTGGGCTGCCTGTATACTTTGATCAAGGACTTCTTCATCCCCTTATATGCAAGGTTGTCAATAAATACAAAGCTCCAGATTTGACCCTGAGCACCAAAACAGAACAAACAACCCTTAAAAGTCACATCTTTTCCATGCCATACCATTGTAATTTTTTCTGACCTTTCTCTTCTATTTTTTTACATTTTTACTTATTATTTATTTTATTTTCTGAACTTCAAAAGGTTGTATAAGGGAGTTACAATTTTACATGTCATCTAAGTATCTAGTGCTTCTTAATCAGTCACTCCTCCCATCATTCTTCCCTATCCCAACTTTCAGCTTCAATGGCAATTGTAGTTACATTGAGCCCAACCAAATAATCCAAGATAATTCTTGATTTTACACTCAGCTGATTTCATTCCTTAGGCACTCTTAATTCTTCTTTACCATGTAGCCAAACCTATGCATAGGTTATAAAGAATATGTGATATCTCTGGAGTCGAGAGGGACTTATTCTATCATATCCTGAGTAGATCTATAATCAAAAACCCAGTTGCATGCCTGAGGTAAGCTTTACCTAAGGCAAAATAATTAATCCCCATTTCATTTCTGATTTTGAAAAAATAGCAAAGATTAAATGAGGCACTACATTAGAAAAAGTTGGACCCATTTCTATTTTCCTTTGTCATACTCTCGGAAATCCTGAGTGTACTCATAAGCTGACATGTTGAATTGAAATTCCTTATGTAACTATTTGAAGATAATTTTTTTAAAAAAAGAACACCAATTTCATTGAAGAGTTGGAGGAGAATTGGTGTGAGTTCTGCTTTGAAGGCCTTGTAAAATTCCGCTGTAAAACCATCTGGTCCTGGACTTTTCTTAGCTGGGAGGTCTCTTATTGCTGTTTCTATTTCAATGCTTGATATGGACCTGTTAAGATAGTTTAACTCATCTTCGTTTAGTTTTGGCATGTCAATATTTGCTAGGAAGAGGTCCATTTCTGTCAAGTTGTCGAACTTATTAGCATAAAGTTTTGAGAAGTATTCCCTTATAATGTTCTGAATCTTGGTTGTTTCCGTGGTGATGTTTCCATTCTCATCTCTGAGTTTATTAATTTGGGTGTGTTCTCTTCTTTTTCTGATAAGATTTGCTAAGGGTCTGTCAATTTTGTTAAGTTTTTCAAAGAACCAACTCTTTGTTTTGTTGATTCTTTCTATAGTTTTTTTTGGATTCTAATTCATTTCATTGTGATTTAATTTTGATTATTTCTTTCCGTCTACTGGATTGGGGTTTATCTTGCTGCTCTTTTTCAAGGAGGTTTAGATGTGTCATTAAATTGCTAGTTTCAGATCTCTCCAATTTGTTGATGTAGGAGCTCAGAGCTATGTTTATTGCAGCATTATTTACCATAGCTAAGATATGGAACCAACCCAGAAGCCCCTCAGTAGATGAATGGATCAAGAAAATGTGGTATATATACACAATGGAATTCTATGCCTCCATCAGAATGAATGACATTTCCCCATTTGTTAGGAAATGGAAAGGCTTGGAAAAAATTATATTAAGTGAAGTAAGCCAGGCCCAAAGAAACATAGGTCCCATGGTTTCCCTTATTTGCAATATCTAGTATAGGTATGAGTCAAGCGGAAAAGATCAGATAATGTGATGTTAGGAAAACGAACCCTTAAATATGTATTTTAATGTTTTCGTTTCTTTCATGCATGTGTTTCTAACGCATTTATAAGATTATTTCTTTGTTGCTTTGTATGTCCCTCCCCCACAGTGTAACCCCCGCTTTCACTTTATTTGATGTCAGTATAACATGTGGAGGAGATGGGGACAAACAAGTCGTTTAAAGATTCAGGTGGACCTGTTGTAACAAGGAGAATTACAAAATGTCATGTCAAAGCAAGCTTTACAATGTCGGTGTGGGGGGGGGAGGGGGGTATGATTGGGTGGGGGGGAGGGGAGAGGCTGGGAAGGGAGGTGAAGGGTAAACAAAGGAGGAGCATGCAATGCTTGGTAAGAAATATATGCATTATCCTGCCAATGTAATTGTAACCCCTCTGTACAGTATGTTCTCAAATAAAATAAAATAAAATTAAAAAAAAAAAAAGAACACCATTATCTCTTAGCACCTTTGTCTTAAGACTTTTAAGTCTGCCGAACTCGAGATAAACTTTTCTGGTTTGAAAGCCATCCAGTTTATTGTATTTCCTTGTAACAGCCAAAGTGGATTAAGTAACCCATCACCCATGTAACTAGGTTAACACTTCAATATTTTATTTCAATAGTGATAAAAAGCTTAGGCTAACTCAACAAAACTCCTGAGAATGATTTTCTCAAATGTTTGATACACAACCAACAGATTTTTGATATAGTAAGTGTTTCTGGGATTTATCAGAAATATGTGACGATAGAATTTAGCAATCCTCAGTGTGGGTCCAAGTGGCATGAATGAATATTTCATGACTAATTAATTGGTTATCTTCAGTGGCCAAGAAAATTAGGTCAATCACCAAAATATTTTTGTTCAGGAACATCATCTTCCTCCATCACTATCCAAAACATTCTCTCTTACAACCTCTTTTTTTAAGAGGTTGTAACAAAATAGACTAGTAAAGAAGGACAGAAAACAGGATGAAATGGTAATACCACTAATTCAAACCCTGGCTTTAACAAGAGGAATTTTAGTACAGTGTATTAATCGATAAGCAATTTAACCAAAAGCTACTACAGTACCCAGAGAACTCTCTAACACTTCCCTTGTAAAAACACAAAGTCCCATCTGTTGATCTTGACACAATCTTAAATAGAAGATGACTTGACTTGACCTTCTTTACCTATATTTTATTATGAGAAAAGAAAAATAAAGCTATTCACTAATGGTGGCAGCCTAGCTCTCCTTATCCCATAGGTGGTGATAACAATACAATGGATCTAGAGCACCCAAGATCTTGTGTAGGAGTCATTAAGTACTGTTGGGCATTCACAGCCTTAGGTTATGTATCTGTGGATTCAAACTTGCAGATCTGAAACTTTCAGAAAAAAAAAATCGCATCTGGCCGGGCGCCAGTGGCTCATGCCCATAATCCTAGCTACTCAGGAGGCTGAGATCTGAAGATAACAGTTCAAAGCCAGTCCGGGCAGGAAAGTGGGGGAAACTCATCTCCAATAAACCACCAGAAAACTGAAAGTGGCATTGTAGCTCAAGTGGTAGACACTAGCCTTGAGCTAAAGAGCTGAGGGACAGCGCTCAGGCCCAGAGTTCAAGCCGGGAAAAAAATTGCATCTGTACTGAACAGGTGCACATCTGTTTCACCTTGCCATTATTCTCTGAACAATATAATAAGTATTTACATTGTATTAGGTATAGTAAGTAATCTAGGGATGATTCAAAGTATTATCCTTTTATATAAGAGATTTGAGCATAGCAGTTTCTGATATGCAAGGGAATCTGGGATAAATCGCTGATCAATAGAGAATGATGACTATAATCAGAAAGAGAAATAATTGTGTGAAGCAATAATATCAACAAATCAATATCTCAAATAAGCTATTATCTATATAACCTACAACTCAAAACAAAAGTCACTGAATTTTTCCTTGGACTCAAACTGATCTAAATAGAATTTTAATCTTGTTTCTTACTTTTATTCTTGTTTCTTCTTTTCTCTGAACCAGTACCTAGGAGAAACAGGTCTTTGAGTGGTACCAAGAACATCAAATATGCATGCAAACTGTCTTCTAACTTTCAAATCCAGACTGCCTATGATATTTCAGCATTCTGGACTTGGTCAGCCCTCAGTTACAAATGAAAAACCCCTGCTGCCCAAAAAGGATTTTCTCAGAGCTATGAGGCTGGAACAATCATTCAAAAGATTAGTGTTACGCAACATATCATCCTGTGTGACACAACCAGGGACTGGTTATTTTTTGCTGATGTTTTGTTTTGTTTAAATCACCCATCTGCAAAATGATAAGCACAGAACCTAAGAGTAAACATCTTAGAAACGTTTAGAACAATTTGATAGAATAAATCTGTATCTGCTGAATGTAATAATATACAAACTTAGGTTTTACCACCTTTTTAATTTTGTTTTATGATTTTTTTCACTTACTTACCAAAGAAGCCATCTTTGACAGGTGAAAATTAAAAGAAAGAATGAAAAAAAACAGCTCATTACAGCTAACTTGAGAAGAAATAAAAGATCTTTCGTAAACAGATTAGATAAACAGTAGCACCTTAAAGACTTCCTGATGAAAATTATTTACAATGGCACAAGAGTAACTCTTGGAAAGTAACTGATAATGCAGCCAGGTAAGGACAATAGGATCAAGAAGAAAAGCCAGTAGACATTCAAGCCAGGCATAGTGGCTCATGACTATGATCTAGCTATTTGGGAGGTAGATATCAGCAAGAACATATTTTAAGGTGAGCCTGGGCAACAAGTTAGTAAAACTCATCTAAACAAGAGAGGCATAATGCAACATGATCCTAATTAAGAAAGAGGCATAAGGAGGGTCATAGTCCAAAGCCAGATCCAGGCAAAAAATGAGACCCTATTTGAAAAATAGCTTTTATTTTATAGGCTATAGCATGGCTCAAAAAAGTGTGTGCTAACATACACGTGTGTGTGTGTGTGTGTGTGTGTGTGTGTGTGTGTGTGTGTGTGTAATCTATATTTACAAAAAATAGAAGAAAATGTATATAATAGAAGGGATGAAACCTTTTTAAAGAACAAATCCATGTCAAATGAAGTTTCTTGTAGACAACAATACCCCAAACAAAAACCCAGAATACTACTTGAGATGACAGAACTGAGGCTTATGAAGTAATTGGAAATCTAGGAAATAAATCTAAATAAGGAGAAAACATTCTCCAAATCTGCATATAAACAACCCTCAAATTCTTGGCCAACCCTGAAGTGCACATCTGTAGGAAAGCCTTTCAAAAGCCCAAGGAAAGGGATCTATTATAAGACTGAACAAACCTCAGCTGTTGCTGGGGAGACATGGGTTGATAGTTTGACTCTCATTTAGTGTGTATGAGCTACTATAACAAAACAGCACAAACTAGGTGGCTTATAAGAAACAAAACATATCTCTCCATTTTGAAAGTCAGAAAAAAAGTCCAGCTTAAGGCATCAGTAGATTCAGAGTTCAGTGAAGGTTGTTATCTGATTCATAGATGGCAATCTACATACTGGGTCCTCACATAATAAAACTAACATGATCACTTTTGAGGATAAGATTTCAACATTTGAATTGATGGGGATAGCATGAGGATATAAACATTCACAACATGGCATTAGTAGTACAAGGTTTGCCTGACATGGCCCCCAAGACCTCGATTCCAAGGAAGGAAGGAAGGAAGGAAGGAAGGAAGGAAGGAAGGAAGGAAGGAAAGAAGGAAGGAAGGAAGGAAGGAAGGAAGGGAGGGAGGGAGGGAGGGAGGGAGGGAGGGAAGGAAGGAAGGAAGGAAGGGAGAGAAAGAAAAGTGAGAAGAGGTGAGGGAAAGAAAGAGATGAAAAAGCAAGAACACCAAGTTCTCCCTTGAACTTATTTATATCACATTTCAGTTAATACTTCTGCATATACTTGTGAATCTTCCAACATATTTAATAATAAATTTGTGAGCTAAATCTAGCTTCCACATGTATGGGAAAACATGTGTGCTTTGTCTCGCTGGGCCTGACTCACTTCACTTAACATAATTGTTTCCAAGTCTTTCCATTAGGAATATATCTTAACTAGCTTTAACTGACACTGAAAATAGGGAAGGTAGAATCACATAGCCCTCGTTCCCTAATCATCTTGGCAGCTCAGACAAAATCACAACTCCTGGAGAATACAACCTGAGAGAGCTTGCTGCACATTCTAGAAAGATCTGAAAACTCATATGGGAGGAAATGCAATACCCTTATCCTATTCAACAGTGGGAATTTAAGAGAATGTTGACAGATATTTGTATGAAGCACAATAGTTCCACTGTCTCCCAAATCAATGAGAAACAACCCATATCACACATGCATATGTGCTGATATGTATATATACTGTGAATATAAATTAAGTAATGATTGCTATCTACTAAAAATGTATCTGTTTAGTTTTTAAAAGTGATAAAAACTAAAGGACGGAAAGAAAAAAACTTAAAATGAATGATTGTATTTGAATTCCACTTCCAAGCTTCAAATTAGACAAATAGTGACACTTCTGAATTTTGATGAATTGCTAGGTTAAAAAAAAAACAATAGGCCATGGGCATAAACAGACACTATTACCCCATTTACTTCTCACAAAATTTCCACAACGTGAAAGTTCTGTTATTTCATTTCTTTTTTGAGATGAAGTCCAGTCAGGTAAACTGAGGCACAAGGTAGAACCCTGAGTTGTTTTTATATCCTGCATCAGATTTCCTGGAAATCTTTTAACTGAATGAAATGTAAGCAAATTCCTCTCCTACAGGGTTCCATGAATTCTAGGCCATAAAGCATCGACACACGCAGCAGCAACAGGATACACAATAGCATGCAAAAGCCACAGGCATGATGAATAATGTCTAGGGCCAACCTAGGGGATTTTACAACCTGTGCTTAAGCTCCAAATCCAACTGGGCCCCAAACCTTTAATATGAATACCTAAGTGTAGGGGAGTCGCCTTTGTGATTCCACAAGCTCCCAAAAGATGCCAGTGGCCTGGAGCGAGAGTTGTGTCTGAGCTGCCAACCCTGGAGGGGGCCGGGCTGGCTTTCCATCTGGGTGGCGCAGGGGACCCAGGCGCATGCGTGGCCCGGGCAGGGCAGCCTGGGCGCGCTTACCTGGTGCGCCGGGTGCGCAAATACAGGACGAGGAGCAGCAGGGCCGCAGCGAGGACCAGGCCCGGGAGGCTGAGCAGCTCCATCGGGCCCCAGGACACGTGTCTTTCGGTCCCGGGCGGTGGGCAGCTTGGGGAGGTTTTTGTAATCTGCGCGCGCGGTGGGGAGAAGGGGCGGGCGGCGATTCTGCAGCAGTTCTCCTCCTCGTCTGAGATGGCTGCTCAAAGCGCCCACGGTACTGTCACCGCGGGTTCCCGAGGCAGAATTACAAAGTTCGTGGAGTCCCCACCCCCTCGCCACCCCACAACCCACGCGCACCGCCCAGCTCTGCCTCCGCCTCCCTGTCCCCATCCATCCGGCCTGCTTCTGGAAAACCCGCGCTGTTTACTCATCCGAGCAGGAAGAAGGGCCAAAGAAGCAGGGAAGAAGTTAGGACTTCCCGAGAACGAGCCCTAGAGGCCTGGAGGAGGGGGATTTTGTGTCTGAGTTGGAAGTGAGTCCTCTAGACTCACGGTCCCGCGGCTCGGGCAGGGCGCCGGGCGGGGGAGGCCGCTGCCTGCCGCAGGGGAGGGTGGGACGCCTCTTCGGCGTGACTCGGGCCAGGAGCTGGGCTGGCCAGTGGGCACCTGCGGGCTGCGCTGCCCCAGCCCGATCGCAGCACCCACCCCTGTCCCCCCACCCATGTCTACTTTAGTTCATAGGTCTTTTTGAGGGCCTAATGAACACAAAGACTCCCAGAGGCAGAGATAAAGGTACCCAGAGCTGTTTTCAGAAGTCCTGGTGAGGCACCCAGTTGAGAAAACTCAACAAGCAAAACCAGTGACTGCAGAACAGCCTGGTTAAGGGGAAGGACAAAGATAAAAATTAAAGGCCCACAGCCTTTACCAATGAAGACTAAGGAAGATACTTTGTGCGTGCGTGTGTGTGTGTGTGTGTGTGTGTGTGTGTGTGTGTGTGTGTATCTTTTCTTGAGGAATAACCTTCCACGAGGTATGCTTGCACAGGGTTGCTTTTCTCTCCCAACTTTTAAGTCTAACTGTTCACAGAAAATATAATGAAACTCAGGTTATGGTGATTTGCCTTGATCACTGACTTGATAAATAACATTTTAACCAAAACCAGTTCCATGTGTCCTTTCCCTCTTGCAAGACAACCCTTAGACAGTCCTGGACTCCTAAAATGGTCTCCCGGCCTTTCAGCGTTGATCTTTCTAGTTATTATCCCCTAAAACACAGACCTGCTTTTGGTTTCTGTCCAAATTCTTCGTTATAATCATAAATCTTCCACCTATAATGAGAAGCCATCTATACTCAACTCCCTGGTCAAACTCCCTCACTAACATAGTTCCATTCATACCAGCTTGAATTATTGTATCCCTTACATTCATCCCATTGATACTTTTATTTAGAATGCTCCTTTTAACTTAAAAAAAAAGTGTGGGGGGGGGAGGGACTGGGAAGGTGGCTCAGTGGTAGAGTGCTTGCCTTGCATGCAAGAGGCTCTGGGCTCAATTCCTCAGCACCACATAAGCAGAAAAAGCTGGAAATGGCACTGTGTCTCAAGTGGTAGAGCGCTAGCCTTGAGCTGAAGAGCTGAAGGATTTCAGGCCCCACCACTAAGAAAAGAAAGAGAGAAGTATTTCATATTTCTATGCTAAGTTCTACCTACCCTTCCTTACAAGACCCAGATTAAATCCCACTTTCTCCTAGAAATTTGTTCCAAACTCTACCTTTATAGTTAATCTTTCCTACTCCACATTTTCATATTTTCTCAACATCTAAGCTATTTCTAAGTCTGTTTATCCTGCTATGAAAAATTGATACTATGCCTGGAGTACAAGAAATATCAGCACAATTCACAACATCATGGCACAAAAGTATGTCCACTATTATTTGTTATATATTTGAAATTCAAATTTAACATTCTATGTTTTTACTCACTAAACCTCAACCTGGCTAACCTAGCTGCATTCCACCTTAAGATTTCAAAGAAAACCAGGTGTGGATGACAATGGTAGAATCCTGACTACCTAACAGTTCCTTCCAGAAGCCAGCAACAGTTATTTCAACACTGGTTGCCAGCATTAGTGTCTTGTGTACTTTGGACACACTATTTAGACTGCGGTCAACAATCAGATCTTGAAGAGGTCATTATGGTTCCTACTGCCAACTTGGCAATATTCAGGTATGAAATGTCCTCGGTATTAACTCATAAATGGCCTAATCACATTATTTCTTTTCAGAAAATGTAGACTGTGAAACACACTGACAAGGAGAAGCAGAAGCAAACGCAGAAGTAAAAGCAGGGGAGTAAACAGAGAGTGATACATTGGAGTCTCTAAAGGAAGGAAGAGAGATGAACATGAGGATGAGAGGTCACACTGCAGAGCCTTGGCCTACCTGTCCAGGTGCCTTCATCTATCAGATGATTGAAGTGATGCTATGTGTTGGATGTGTTTTGGCCCCCTGGATTCATGTGTTAGAGGCTTAGTCTTTGGTGCAATGATATAAACTTCAGAAGTATAGCTAATGGAAAAGAGCTAGTCAGGGCCCTGGGGCCACTTCCTTTAGTTCTAATGGGCCCCTAATTAGTTATTTTAAAAGTGAGTTTTTATGAAACAGTAAGCCTGACCCCTGAATCCTTCTCTGGCTTTGTGTCTTACCATGTGTTCTCTCCTATGCTCAGACATTCACCTCATGTCATGAGCCAAGAAGGCCCTCCCTACAAATTCAACCAAAGGGACTGATTCATCTTACACCTTCAGCCTCTAAACCAGCTAAATAAAACTCTTTTTTGGATAAACTATTAATCCTAGATACTTTGTTATTATAATTAAAAATGGAATAACATAAGTGGTCAGTTTCTTTATACCTCCCTCTCTTCCTCTCCATCCCTCCCTACCTCCCTCTTTTTTAAAATAATTTTTATTGTGATTAAGTGATTACATAAATTTCACAGTATTGTGAGATAGTGATACTTAGTTAAAGTCACAAACATTCTAACCTTCATGAAGCAAATTATTATTATCGTGGTCTATAAAATTTGTGAATTCTATGAGCTTTGACAATACAACTATTTCTTCCACAGTGGGTGATATGTACATTTCTTTCCTTTTGCTTAGTGTTAGCTGTTCCCTCCTTCCCTCATTCCCTTCCTCCCATCGCTGCCCTTGAGTTGCTTAGTTCATTTTCATCGATGTCAAGTGCAGCTGATGGGCCCTCTGTTTTGTTTTCCCATTTCCCTCTGATTCTGTGTCCTCCTTCAAGCTTCACTCAGATGTGTGCACACATATATGATATATATATATATATATCATATATGTGGTCAACAACATGGGGTCATTTAGTAGTTATACAAGATGAGTGGAGGTCCTTTGTTTCTCGAGTCTGTTTACTTTATTGTATCTCCTTATATTTTGGATTTAACATCCACATATCAGGGAGACAATGTGCTATTTGTCTCTTTGCTCTTGGCTTACTTCAGAATGATTTTTTTTCTAGTTCCATCCATTTCCTGTGAATGCCATTATTTTGTCCTTTCTAATGGCTGCATAATATTCCATTGTATATAGGTATACCAAATTTTTTGGATCCATTCATCTGTAGTGGGACATCTGGGTTGTGTCCATATCTTGGTTATTATGAATAGTGATGCCGTGAATATGGGGGTGCCTAGGGTAGATGCCTAGGAGTGGTATGGCTGGGTCATAAGGGAGATCTATATTTAGCTTTCTGAGGTACCTCCAGACTGCTTTCTAAAGTATAGGCGTACATTCCCACCAGCAGTGCAGTAGGGTACCTCTCCGCATCCCCTTCAGCATTGTCGTTCACTAAATTTAGGATATGGGCCATTCTGACTAGAGTAAGGTGGTATCTCAGGGTTGTTTTTATTTGCATTTACTTTACAGCGAGGTGTGATGAAGATTTCTTGTGTTTCTTTGTCATTTTAATCTCTTCTTCTGAGAAGTGTCTCTTTAGCTCCCTTGCCATTTAGTAATTGGTTTGGTAGGTTTGGTAGGGATTAGTTTCTTGAGTTCCCTGTATATAATGGTTATTAGGCTTTTGTCTGATATATTGCTGGTAAATATTTTCCCCAATTAGTTGGCTGTCTTTCTAGTTTGGTTGCGATGTCTTTAGCTGTGCAGAAACTTTTTAATTTACCTCCCTCCCTCTTAGGCAGGTATTCTAGCACTGACCCATATCTCAATGCTCCTTTATTCTCCATCTAAAGTGGTATTAGGGCTAAACTCTGGACTTCTCTTTGATTCTCTAGAACTTGTTTAAAAGTCAGCAAAAACCCTACATTTTTACATGCACATTCTAATTCTCCCACTCAGACTTGAAAAATGTTATTACATTGGCTTCAACCTCCAAATCACCCATGTACTCACCAAATTTGTTGAGTGAAACTATAGCACTGTACTTGGTCTATTGGATCTGTAAAAAATAAATACAATATATTTTTTCTAATAAGGTATGAAGGAGAGGCTGAAAGGGATTCAAAGAATTAGTACAAAGTGAAAGAAAAGCAACTAGTCAACACGTGACTGGGAAGTGACCCTGTGGGAATCTGGGAACACACTCCCACATGGCTTTAATCTTGTGGTTTCCCATGAAGCAAATGAAGTTCTAGGAAAGGGCAGATTAGAGGCTATATTTGTTGGGAAACATTTGAAAGCACCATTGTGGGAAATGTCAGAGTAGAATTAGGCACATTTTTTTCACCAACGTCATGATGTCTCTAAAATCAGGATTAAATGTTCAAGCCTGGAAAGGTTATATGAACTCTTCACAGCATATAGACTGGGATTTGAATAATATCAAACCATTATCCTCTCTAATGAAAAAAAATCTTACTTTTCCTGTAACTTTGATTTCCTAGCTCCTAACAGATTAGAAGTAAATCCACCACTGAGCAAAACTGTGACATAGAAAAGGGGAAAAAAGATGCAGAAGGAAAGATGAGCTATGTGTTTCACATACATTATTTTATGTAATCCTCAAAATGAATCTCTCATGTCAGTAGTACTTATTGCATCTAATAAGTAATGAGAATTGCTGGTAAGCTGATTATTCTTTATCTGAAATACTTGTGTTTGGGATTTCAGATTCTTTTTTAGCTATTGAGATATTTATAGACATAACAAGATTTCTTGTCAATTACACAAATGTCTAAACAATAAATTGATTTAGATTTCCTATACATCTTATACATAGATCCTAAAGTTAACTTTACATAAAATGTTATTATGTCTGCATTTTGACTGTGACTTGTTGCAGTCTCCTCTCTTCTCCCTTTTTTTCTTTCTTCCCCTCTCCTCCCCTCTCCTTCTCTCTCCACTCCTCTTCCCTTCCCCTCTTCTTTTCCCTCTACTTTCCTCTTCCACTTCTTCCCTCCCCCTTTCCCCATCTCTGTCTCTGTCTCTGTCTGTCTGTTTCTCAGTGTTTAACAAAACGGACTCAATTTTAATTCTGACAACTTCTGTAGATGTCAGCCAATGAATCCCTGACCTTTCATGTAGCCCAGTCCTCTTGGACAAAATAGTTATAGGAAGTTTTATTATCTCCCGGGTAAAGTTGTCTCTCTGTTTTCACTTTTGCTTCTGAATTTTCTTCTTCAAGCATCATATATATCTTGCATTTGAAATGTAAATCAACTCAACCCTTACATTTTATCTGAGGAGACTGCTGAGTCTTCCTATGCTAGTTAACTATCAAAATATTCTCCTGAATAATGAATATTATGAAAATAAAATTATCATCACTAAAGACAACAATTTGAAATATTTTTAAAAAGTATATATTATTTTCTCTTTCAAGAATTTAAGTAGATTTTAAGGAAATTGAAGGAAAATAGTTTCTTCCATCTTTCCTGAAAAATGCTCTAATCAAAATGACTGGTCAATAAAAGTACACGTAAATGGACAGATATTATTGTGTCCTTTTGTATTTCTAAGTACATTGTGTCTTTTCTTTTCATGCCTCTCGCTCCCCTTTACTGGCTGGCTGCTCAATCTAGACAGCTATGAAGACTAGCTCTGGCTTCTCAGAAGTTCCTCTTCCTTCCTTTGTATATTTCAGGACATCAAAATTCTTTCCTTCTTCCCATATCTCTTTGTTGTTGTTTCTCCATTATCAGTTCTGAACCATCTGGAAATCTCTTCCGTATCAACATTCTCACTGCTAGTATCAGCAAATCTCAGGACCTCTAATAACTAAGGCCTCTCTATGGAAAGGTAAGATAATATTGAAAGGACGTTTTTAAAGTTCACACAACCATTGAAACATATGCTTTGTACATTAAAATGAGTTTATTAGAATTCTCCCTTCTACTTTTCTCTGAATCTATGAATCAGGAATCAGAACAAAATTATTTTAAAATTAGAAGTATGAAAATAAGCCATTATTTCTTTAGAGTTGATATAGTTAGTAGTAAAGTTAGTTAGTTAGTAACTCAGCTGAATATTTTCTACATTTTGCACACATTCCTTGTGGCCTCCCAAAGAATATACACCATGTCTATCTGTCTATCTGTTTTACTAATGTACACACTGTGCTTGGCACAGTGTACTGCATTTAGTAGATCCTCAATGCGTGTTTGCTGAATGAATGAAAATTAGAGAACTATTTTTTAGAAATGAAATGAATGACTTAGGGAGTCACCATTGTGTGCTGACCACTGAGCTAAAAACTTTCAGCTTGTTTTATTTGAACAAAATTTCCCTGAGCTGGACTAAGTTCTGGAACTAGAAAGTAAAGCAAATGGATTCTCATTTACAAATCTGAATGTTTTCTATACATTTCCTATTGTATGGGTTTGTCTCATTCTAGAGATCCCATTTATTGAAACTTACACTGCATTTTAGCATTTTGTGTGTGTGTGTGTGCATGTGCACAGGCTCTTGCGTGGGTCCTACAAGTTGAACTCAGGAACTCAGGGCCTGAGCAGTGTCTCTGAGCCATTTTGCTCAAGGCCAGTGCTCTTGAATATGGGCCACAGCCCCACTTCTGGCTTTAGGCTGGTTAATTGGAAATAAAAGCCTCATAAACTTTCCTGCACAGGCTGGCTTTGAACTGTGACCCTCAGGTCACAACCTCCTGAGTAACTAGGATTACTGGCGTGAGCAACTGGTACCTGACTGATTTTATCATTTTTTGAAACGGTATTTCTAGCTCTTGGGTCAATATGTATAAATTACTAAATCCTCAATCTGAGCAAATCTCCATGAAGACAGAACTAACAGAGCAACAAAGTATAGTTCAAGTTGATTATTTTTTGAAAAATAAGAAAATAGATTCTAGTACTAATGTTTCTGAGTTGACTTTGACATTGTTTCCCAAGAGAAATTGTTTGGATTAGGCCAATAGACATTTCATGAGTCACACGCCAAATTTAACAGTCTGTGGTAAGTGTCTTATCTTGACAGCTTCCTTTGTGTTGACTCTAAGGATTTACTGTGTGTTGGTGGAACAAAAGGATGAAACTATCATAAGTCTCCTCGAGTAAGACATTTGGGGTTCCATGAGTTATGTAAATTTGTTCAGAAAATAGAAAGACAGCTGGAAAGAAAAAGGATAATTTTTAGATTAGTAGGGATTTTTCCCCCAACCCCTTTTTCCTTCACATCCTTTAAAACTTAGTCAGATCTTTGGAGAATAAAGGTTATTAAAGTAGAGAAAGGATACTGAAGGGTACAGAGGACTGAAGGAACTCTGTATGTGTATATTTATATAAAGACAATACCACTGAAATTTACCAAACAGTGTTTGAAAATGGAGGAGGGGAGTGAAGGAGGAAGTTCAAAGTATACTATATACACTTGTGGAATTATCTTGATGAAACTGTATGTTATTCATATATGCTAATGCAAAAATATAAAAATAAATAAGCTAATACCCAAAAAGGAAAGAATGATTTTGCTAAAAAAATTTCTGAACTACTGAAAGCACAAAACAGTATTATTTTATGATTCTTGTATGCACATGCAGTACAAAAGAGGACATGTTCCTTATTTCACGAAATAACAGCCTAGACTCTGGTGATCAAAATCTGGAGGAATAAATAGAATTCTGCAATATGACAAGGTGATTTCCAGCAACCCAACTCCATAGTGCAGGACTTACTGTTTTGCAGTCACTCTCTTACTTGCCCTTTGAGCCAAAGGCTCACATTTTTGAGAACTTACATCCTTATCTCGTAGTTCATTAGCCTTCTTAGCCATGTCTTTCTCTAATTGGCAACTCATTTTCCAAAGTCTCAGCCTATTTTGTTACTTTTCTTTTTTTCACTAGGAACTCTAGGCAAGTAAACTTTAAGCTTTAAAAATTAGGTCAGGTACAAAATTGGTTAACTACTTGTAGAAAACTAAAGCTAGATCCTTATATATCACCCTACACCAGAATCAACTACTAGTGGATCAAAGACCTTGAACTCAAAGCAGACACTCTGAAAACATTACAGGATGGAATAGGAGAAACCCTAGGTCTCCTTGGCTCAGGCCGAAATTTTCTGAATAGAGACCCAGAAACAACAAATCAAAGAAAGGTTGGACAAATGGGATTGCATGAAGTTGCAGAGCTCCTGCATGGCAAAAGACATAGTTAGCAAGATCAATAGAAGGATTGGGAGATCTTCACTAGCCATACAACAGACAAGGGCCTCATATCTAAAATATACCTGGAACACAAAAAATTAAATCCCCAACAACAAATCCTCAAAGAAATAACTGCCCAATAAATAAGTGGGCTAAAGACTTAAAGAGAAACTTCTCTGAAGAGGAAAGAAGGATGGCCAATAGACACATGAAGAAATGCTCAACCTCTCTAGCCATAAAAGAAATACAAATCAAAACAACATTGAGATACCACCTCACCCCAGTTAGAATGTCTATAATCAAGAACTCTAATAACAACAGATGCTGGAGGGGATGTGGCCTGAAGGGAACCCTACTGAACTGTTGGTGGGAGTGTAAACTGTTCAACCACTTTGGCAAGTAGTATGGAGGTTCCTCAAAAGACTCCACATAGAGCTCCCTATGACCCAGCAATCCCACATTTGGGCATTTACCCAAATGATCACAAACAAAACCATACTAAAGCTACCAGCACAACTATGTTTATTGCAGCATTATTTATGATAGCTAAGATATGGAACCAACCCAGGTGCCCCTCAGTAGATGAATGGATCAAGAAAATGTGGTATATATACACAATGGAATTCTATGCATCCATCAGAAAGAGTGATATTGCCCCATTTGTTAGGAAATGGAAAGACTTGGAAAAAATTATATTAAGTGAAGTAAGCCAGGCCCAAAGAAACATAGGTCCCATGGTTTCCCTTATTTGCAATGATTAATATATGTCTGAGACAAGCAGAAAAGGTCAGATAAGTTGATGTTAGGTGAAATGAACCCCAAGATAAGGATTCAGATGTTTTCCTCTTTCTTGCGATTGTTTCTATCATATTTATAAGATGATTTCTTTGTTGTTTTGTATGTCCCTCCCCCACGGTATATCCCTTCTTTCACTGTATTTGATGTTGGTATAATTTGTGGAGGGGAAGGGAAAAAACAAATCATTTAAATAGGGATATCAGTGTGGACCCATTGCAACAATGAGATGTACAAGACGTTATGTTGAAAAATGAACTTTACAACTTTGGTCGGGGGATGGGGGATGAGGGGTGGGGCCTGGGGGGTGGGGGGTGGATGGGAGATGGGAAGGGATGGGAAGGGGAAACAAAGGAGGAGGCAACAATGTTTGATAAGAAATGTACTCATTACCTTGCCCATGTAATTGTAACCCCTCTGTACGATATTTTCACAATAAAAAAAAATTAGGCCAGGTAAAATATATGTTAAATCAGTCTTCTTTCCCACCTCTATAGCCATCAGTCTATCAGATGACATCGCCTATCTCCCTTTTACCTGGCCTGCCCTCTGCTCTTACCTCATTCACTCATCCATCCACCACACTATTTATCATTGTCATTATTTTTAAAAATGCAAGTCTAATCATTACACTACCACATTTGAAATACTTATGATGACATTTTTATTTGATAACATAAGAATTCCTTTACTTCTAAGCAGGCACTGTCTTCATTCACTAGGTCCTAACTGGTGTCTCTGCCAATCCTATTGACGGCAAGTGCCGTCAGTAAATTATCATGGTGTCTTTTCACATAATCCTTCTCCTACTTGTCTGACATGTATACCTCTTTAGCCTACCTAAATTGCAAATTGCCTTCTGAAAATCAAATACCATTTATTTGGGAAAGTGTTTCCTGATTCCCTAGACTAGGTCAGTGCAGTATAATTCTTAGGACAATTTATCATACTGATTTGAGAATCTCTCCACCATAATGCCAACTTTTGTAAGTAGGGATTCTGCTTGCTTAGTTCACTGCTGTACTTTCATACAGGGTCTTCTATATAATTGGTGTTTGCATATTTACCCAGTATATAGAACAATTAATCAATTAAGCAGTTGATATTAAACAAAATTGATGCTTTCAAGAGACCATTTAACATTTATGAATTGCTTAGCCATAGTGAGTTATTCTTTAATTTAAATGCATATTCTTTTTTTTGTGTGTGGGGGGGGTCCAGTCGTGGGGCCTATACTCTGGGCCTGGGCACTGTCCCTCAGCTTTTCAGCTCAAGGCTAGCGCTCTACCACTTGAGCCACCGCGCCACTTCCGGCTTTTTTCTTTTTGCTTGTGTGGTACTGAGGAATAGAACCCAGGGCCTCAGGCATGCAAGGCAAGCGCTCTACCACTGAGCCACCTTCCCAGCCCTAAATGCATATTCTCTAACTTAAATCTCATGAGAACTCTGAGGGGTAGGGCCTGGGTGCTGTCCATGAGTTTTTGTGCTCAAGGTTATTGCTCTACCACTTGAGCCACAGATCCACTTCTGGCTTTTTGGATGCTTAATTGAAGATAAGAGCTTCATAGGCTTTCCTGCCTAAGATGGCTTTGAACCATAATCTTCAGATCTTAGCCTCCTGAGTAGCTAGGATTACAGACCTGAGCCACCGAGCCCAGCTAATTTCTTTCTATTTTAAAGTAAAAGCAAAGTTTATTAAGGATAGTAAAATTTATTAGAATATAAAGACACTTCCAGAGACGAGAGTAAGTCATTTCCAAAAAAGAAGTAGAAAATGATCATCTGTTTTACTTCAGCACAGACTTTTTAGAGGCTTAGAGAATCAGGTCCTTCTCCAAGACTAGCACCTATGGGATGACTGGTGTGAACTTGTACAGGAATTACAACATACCTGAAGAATCATTCTGCACATATGATTACCCATGACCACCTAAGAAAGACCCATGTGAGCATTTGAAGTTACAATGAGATTGAAATGACAAGGTAAAGAGCAAAAGGCAACTCTAGGTCAAAGTAAGAAAGAGAGGGGGTGGAGAGGGAAAGAGAGGGAAGGAGGGACTTATTTTAAGAAATTGGCTCACATGATTGTGAAAGCTTGGCAGACCCAAAATGTGAGGGTTGCCAGCAGGATGAGTTCCATTGGAAGAATTGCCATTTGGGTCCAAAAATGATCAGCTAGCAGAATCTTAATGCTAAGATTCTGTTACTCTGGGATTACTTTCAGTAACAATTGTGTTGTCCAGAAAACAGACATGAAGCATATTATGAGAAAAAGAGCTTTGTTTGTTAATCAGACTTTACTGTGAGAGCTAAGGTAGTGAAGGTGAAGAAGGAAAACTTGCAAGATTTGTAAAAGCAACATCAAGCCACCTGATACATCTTAACATGTGGACATGTTGGAGCTTGTAGAAAAATCAGGAAACACAAGCACATTTAATACTCATACTAGAACATGAATAGGAGTCAAGTTGGGAGAGTATACAGGAAGCCTTGAGACATGAAGTCTGTAGCTAAGCCCACTAATAGTTTGCTTTGGAGTTACTCTGAGTCAGCTAGCCAACATATGGACAGATTAGCTGGACAGAAAGTGGAGTATGACAAGGAAAAACTGAGGATAGGTTCAGAGAGAGATTTTGATGATTAGAGTCAATCAGAGCCTCTCAGTTTCATTACCTACTGATGTTATACAAACAACTAATTTTATGAACTTCCATTTTTCTATGTGTATAAGTAGATATATGTATATATATATATATATATATATAAATATATCAGAAGGCTCCTTTAATATCCCCTTCTATATTTTGTAATCTCTTCTGTCTGTTAACAACAGAATTTTATCATAAATTAAAAAGTTTCAAAAGATGTGGTATTTAGCATATTTTAATGATCAACATTGGTGACAAAATTGTAATACTATTTTCAATGTATCTATCTAGTGTGATCTAAATGCTAAAGCAATTTTATGCCCTCCATCATCAATTTTAGAACACATGAATAAGCTCTTTTTTAACAACCAGAAATTTCACAATGTTCCATTTTCTCCTTGAACTCCTATTTCCATTCCATTTCTTACACAAAATTTTATCGTGACATAATTTATTTTTATGCTTGAAGGTCTTTTATTGATAACATTTTATATCTTTCTGCAGTAAAAATATATATATATAAACTGAAATTAGCTTTTATATTCTCTGTGACCATAAGACCTATTATTATTTTATCTGCATTAAGGTATCATTACAATTAACATTGGCACATTAATGAACAAAGAAACTTAAATATATTATTGAAACTGATTAGTAAACCTAAAACATCTAAGATTAGTTAGACATGAATATTTTAATATGTGCATATCTATATGCATTTGTGCTTATGTGTATCTTTGATCTTTGAAAGTGAGGAACGTGGATTCCTTCATTAGCAATACATTCAGTTTTCTTGATTAATCCCACCTCTGTGTAACCAACTTCACATCTTTTCCAACTCCATTGTCCCATTCCCTTCATCCTGCTTAATATCCCACTCTTTGGGGGAGGGGCTTGCTCTCTTATTTCCTTTCTTTGGGTTATTTTGTTCTGCTCTACCTACTGGTGTTTGCTCTAAATTATTCAGAGAAAATATGAGGGAGAAAGGAAGAGATATTAAGAGGCAACAATGCTTGATAAGAAATGTATTCATTACCTTGCCCATGTAATTGTAACCCCTCTGTATGGTATTTTCACAATAAAAAAAGAAAAAAAGAAAAAAAAGAAATACATGCCCTTTTGCAAATCTTTTTTTTCTGTTTTTTTTAAATATTTATTGTAAAGATACTGTACAGTAGAGTTACAGTTACACTAGTAAAGTAATGAGTACATTTCCTATCATTACCCCCTCCTTTGTTTTTCCCCTACCATCCCTTCCCTCCCAACCTCCCCAACTCCTCCCTCCAAAAAAATCACATAGTACATTTCTGAAATAGGCAGAGAGTGAGGACATAGAGCTTGTCTCGTTCTGTTTTTTGCTGTTTGTAACAGAATACCTGAGACAGATAGTTTGTAAAGAATAGAAAATTTTCTGTTCTTATAATTCTTGAGGCTAAAGTGAGGGACTAGGATCTGGCAAGTCTTCTTGTTGTGTTATTCCATGACAGAAGTTGGAATAACAGAGAATGCAGGGGAGACAAAAAATGGACTGAACTCATTCTTTTACAGGAACACGCTTCTTCCATAATAATGGCAATGATTCAAGCATGAGGAAAGAGTTCTCCTGGCCTAATTATCTTTTGAAGAGCTCAGTTCTCAACAGTGTTACATTAGATTCACTGGGGGTTTACATGGTAATTTAACCCCCATATGAACTTTAGGGACACATTCAAACCATAGCAAAGCTTTTTCCTAAATTTCTCACAGAGTAAAATAATCCAGGTATACAATACTAATACACTTTTTTTCCCTTTATTCCAGAGTTTTTTTTCACTATCCATGACTCAGATGAGTTTTGGAGACTCTTCATCCAATTCAACAATTATGTCATTTCAAAATTTCTCAGCCAAGCATTCTATTGTTTGTTTCCTACTTTGTTTAGAACAGAAACAAAAGAATGAGGAAGGAAAGACAAAAACCCTTTCAAAGGATTATGGTGACTTGATTAAAGAAGGCTTCATATACCTGGATAATAGTCAGGATGGGAGAAATAGAATATCATTTGTAAATGGTGTCAGTTTGCTTGTTAGAAGAGATAGGAAGGAAAAGCAGATTGAATTTACCACAGGCCTAATATCAGGCAAATCAATTTTAACAAAAATAGAAGTTGAACATATAGAAATGGACTTTCTCTTTATTTTTTTCATCTTTAAGTAGTTGCACAAAGGAATTGCCATTCAACAAAAAGTTTATAAATGTAATGAATTTTGATCAATGTTGCCACTTTCATCATTTTTACCCATCCCTCCCAACTCATCTTTCCTTTTATTTTTCTTAATTTTGTAGGGTATACATTGAATTTGTTACTGAATTCTTCCCCATTCACTTCATTTAGCTATCCATTCTCCTTGACCTGACCCTACCCCTTTCAAGTACCCATTTCCTGGTGTTTGTTTTGTTAAACTATGATTGTTTTTTTCTTTCTGAGGAATTACACTGAGTTCTCCCCTAAATCTACCATATATTTCAATTAATACATTTATGTATACTTGCATACCACCCAAGTTATTTACTCAAATATTTATAAACCAGTCCTAGCTTCCATATATAATAAAAGATGCAAAATTTTTAATCTCTAGTCTTGACTTCACTTAACATATTTCTTTCTATGTCTGTTAAGGGCAACTCAATTCTTGAAAATCTTCATCTTCACTGAATTTCATAGGCATACATTTATAGTTCAGTTACTGGCTTAAGTGTTCAAGAAATAACAAACTACATTTTAGCAACTTGATAGTAGGGGAAAAATAATTCATGTAGATAATCTAGTAATGCCAACAAGTTAGAGTAAAGTGAAATATGTTTAAATGTTATTCTGTTATGGCAACATGAATTAGGGAAGATCAAAATCAGTTTTCAGAGGGGACAAAGGAGTTTATTGCCAGCAACCTGAAGCAAACTAGTGCCAAAAGTTCTTAACATTACGATGCTCCATCTGATCTGCACCAAGAGGACTGTGATTATAACAGCAATGGTAGGCATAGGGATTGCCAGGGCCCCCACCATTAGGACCACTTTCAACATGAAGTGGTCCTTTTATTATTATTACTTTCAGTCATGGGGCTAAAATTCTGGGCCTGAGTGCCAACCCTGAGCTCCTTTTGCTCAATGCACTCCTATCACTTAAGCCACAATGACACTTCTGGCTTTTTCTGTAATTAGTGGGAGAGAAGAGTGTCATGGACTTTCCTGTTCCTGCTGGCTTTGCACCATGATCCTCAGATCTTAGCCTTCCCAGTAGCTAGATTATAGGCATGACCCTCCAGCACCTGGAGGGTCTTTTTTTTTTAATATAATTTCTCACTTTTTAGAGCACACTAATTGTTTGGGCCAACAGTCAAGGCCAGATGGAGAAAGCTGCTCTTGCTCTTTTCTTTTTCCTTGGACAAATACTACACCATTTAAAGGAGTGCAAGGGGTTGGTGGGGGGGTAGAGGGAGGCTGGGAAGGGATGGGAAGGGGAAACAAAGGAGGAGGCTACAATGCTTGATAAGAAATGTACTCATTATCTTGCCCATGTAATTGTAACCCCTCTGTACAGTATTTTCACAATAAAAAAATGATCTGAGAGTTAAAAAGAACAAAGAAGATACTGCTGTGTGGTGTTAAATACACACTTTCTAAATTCCTGGCTTCCTTTTACCAAGGCTTATTTTCTTAATGTGTCCTGCCCTCAAGCAAGGACACTGGGTGGGCATTCTGTTAAGGCTTTATTATGTTTTAGTCCTAATGTATTACTGCCTTTTGTTCTGATTGATTAGAACTTAGATTTATATTCTTGCATTAGTGTATGATTGGAAAGGGTTAAAAGCTTATCCAAGCAATCAACCAAAAGCAAGTTATCTGTTCAAGCAAGAACTCAAAAATAATTCTTACTCAGCTGATGCCTTATGACTTGAGCCATACCTCCAGTCCCTAGAAAAACAATTCTTATGACAGGATGTGGCTTAACTAAAAGAACTTCTTGTAAGATACTAGCAACCCTTAAAATGGCAATGATTAATGTCAAGCAACCACATTTTTGACAGAGAAGATTCTAACTCCTGTTATAGTGAGGATTACAGGTCTGAGCCACCAGTGCTCAGCTTGTAGTGAAATTTTTATAAGCAACATATACTTGAATCAGTTTTTTGCTTTGTATGGACTGCTCTGCCTTTTAATTTATGCATTTAAACCATTTACATTCAAGTCAGATATTAAGGTTTAAGTCTACTTATTTATTTTTTTGTTTTCCTGATTTTCTGTCAATGACTTGATTATCTTCTAGAATTCCATTCTAATTTATGTGCATTTTCCATGGAAGCTTTCTGTGTAGCTTGCTTAATGTCTGCTCTAGATATTATATACGTATAAGCTGTCAGAGTCTAATTTTATAGGCTGTTCACAAGATAACTCCTTAGACTAATTGAAGCTAGTAGAGTTTATCAGACAGAAAAAAAATAGAATGAAACAAAGCAAAAGTTCACAAATGCAAAAGCTCCCAGAACCAGTGAAGGTTCTACAACCAGCAACATAATCTTAGAGCATCTTCAGAAAACAAATGAGCTAGTAGAGATAAACTCAATTGTTTTCATCTTAGCAGGTTAATAGGTATAGATCCTCCAGCTGTCACTTACTTCCACATAGTTTGGTTCTTAGTGTATAACCCTAGAGATCAAGTCAATGATATCCCATACATTTTATGTAACAATTCATTTTACCAGCTTCATTTCACCTTGATTGAATTGAGGAATATGTAGAAACCCAGGATAGCATTATTTGGAGTGTGCCTTTGAGTGGTGGTTCAGAGCAGACTGGCATGTCTGATTGAAGTAGCAGGGAAAGACTTCCTTCCTTGTGGGTGAGCACCATCCAATTGTCTAGTGGGTCTGAAAAGAGAAGCTGGTTGATCTCCCCACCAGAGAGCTTCTTGTTCCTGGGTTTAAAAGTCAGAATTTCAAGCTTGCTGGCTTTCAGGCTCCAGGACTTACCAGTGGCTTCTTCATCAAGTGACCCAGGCTTTCAAACTGAGAGCGACACTTCAGCCTCCCTGGTCTTGAGCACTTCAGACTTGGACAAAGACAAGCTGCTGGCCTCCCGGGGTCTCCAGGAAAGCGACAACCTGTAGTGGAACTTCTTGCCATAGCTGGTATCTTCTCATGTGTGTCCTCTAAGACTAGGCTGGAGGGTATACACTTGTCCTTTACAGCATCATTATATAGCATTATAGATGTTTAAAGTTTATTATACATATTATACACATGAAACATGTTATATACATTAATGTTTACTCATAGTTCACAATATCCACCAATATACATATGCCTTTTTTAACTTTAAGGATAAGAAGCATTTTTTTATAATTTTGCTTCAGAAACTATTTGCTTTAAGGAGATTTAAAATGTGGGATGCTGGAGATAAGACACATGTTAAACATCTGGCTGATGATAAAAGGTAGACTCAAAGTACATGAAAATAGGATGTAGAAGGCAAATAGGGTACTCCGAAAATGTGAATTTTTGAGGGTTAAGTAGTGTGAGTGAAGTCCAGGGCACAGCTTATGGAAGAGTTGAAACTCAACAAAGTACAAAGGTTAAATGCCTATATGTTTCTCTAGTTACTGTCTTCAGCTACACTACTGTGAATCTCAGTCTTTTCAATGACATTTAACATGATTTTTTTTGGTCGGTTGTGGGGCTGTCCCTGAGCTTTTCAGCTCAAGGCAAGTGCTCTACCACTTGAGCACTTTGTAGTGGTTTATTGGAGATAAGAGTCTCATGGACTTTCCTGCCCAGACTGGCTTTGAATTGCTATCCTCAGATCTCAGCCTCCTGAGTAGCTAGGATTACAGGTGTGAGCCACTGACACCTGGCAACATGATTCTTTTTGTTTCTAGGCATACAAATTTCTTTTTTTTTAATCCCTCTCCTCCCCCCCACCAGTAGGCATACAAATTTCAGTCCAGTTAAAATGTTTGATCATACATCATTTATGTTCTCCTTCCTCTTCTTTTTCCCTGGGCCTACTTGGCTTCTATTGAGAGAAACAAATAGAGTGGAAGGTCTGCTTCTGACCCTTCCCCATTTCCCTTCTCAACCTCTCCTCACCAAGTTATTTACTCGCACTTGTTGAGGCAGGAGAAGAGCAGGCTATCTTTCCAAAACTCCTGTGTTACATTATTTCATTATCTCACAAATGTCACTCAGGGGACAGTAATGCTTTTCTGTGGGACTCTGCAGGGAAAATTGGATGTGGTCTCTCTGCTTCCTGGAACCTGGAGTGGATAATGTTCTGTTTTCTCATAAGCTTCCCCATGGATTTTCCTCTTGTAGTTCCATCTCCATGTTCCCAGGCATTCTAGATGGGTTAGGAGGCTCCTAAGATAGCCCACAGATGGTCACAAAGTTCTTTTCATTTGACTTATGAGAAGTTCAAACATTCATGACACAAGCCACTTAATTCTGGAAACTTCCAGTTCCCTTTTATTTTGATTTTTTAAAATTTTATTTTATTGTAAGTGTGATGTACAGAGAGGTTACAGTTACATATGTTAAGGAGTACATTTCTTGTCCAACATTGTTCAATTTTTTCAGGTCTTTTTTTCCCCAGACCATTGCAAACCAAACTGTAATGCAAGATTAACAAAGCCATAGTTCACAAGATCACTAAACCTTGGCTGTCAGAGCTCTGTATGTTGAGCTATTTGATTCTTGCCTGGATCAGTCACTGGATGTGGATCATCCTGAGAATGATATCACCTCCAGAAGGTGCTGGAGCAGCTGAGGTGGCCCCTCCAAAAGATGAGAGTTGGAACTGAAGGTCCCTGCTTGATAGTCCTTCTCACTATTGGGTGACAGTACTTCAATTCTCTTTTCTACTCCAAATCACCCTCTTCTTAAGCCTAGTCACTTGGGAATGAGCTGTAAACAACCTTTTTGTCAATGGTTTCTTAAATCTCCATGTGTGATTTTCCTGGCTAGTGATTTTCCTGATTAGTCTAGGGTGCAAGTGCATCCCTCCTCCTTCACACAGTAGAGAAGACAGAAGGGAACAGGAGTCCCAGTAAAGCTTTCTTCCTGGTGCCTGGGACAGGAGGTGTTGGACAGATTGCTTATTCAGTAATGAGAGTGGGAAGAGGAATTTACCCAATTCATTCATACTGAATTGCTCTTTTGGCTCTCATGATTGGTTCCCACTCTTTGATTTTAGAATCATAATGTCTTCTCATACAAAAAGCTTAAAAATCACAAGTTGGGTTTTCACACAGCAATTCAAAGACAGTTTGGTGTGCAGGATATTTTGTAAGAATTAAGAAATATTAAGAAATGAGGAAAAACAGATTGGCTCAGAGGTCAGCTGCAATCTAAGATCAACAAAGTCTGGGCCAGTCCCTTGAGAATTCTAATTAACTTAGTGTCCCTGGATGGGGCAAATTACTGGGGCAAATTGGCAGGTCTCTTTACTCCCTTTCACGCTGACAGTAGGTATGAGTTGCCTGGGAAGGCCGTGCCTTGGGTGAGGACTTCTCTGAACCTGACTTGAAGGACTAAGAATGAGAACCCATCTCTGCCCTCACTCTTGAATCTGAGCAGCGGGTCTACTGCCAGGAAGTCAAGATGGTGTGTCTCTAAATCTGCCACAAAGAAAGCACTAAAACTTTCTTTCCCTGTCCCAAATTTTACCTATCTATATGTGAATACAGAAGAACAATTGATAGTCAAGTTTTAATGCCCTCGCCTTTTATTTATGAAAAAAATAATTTAATTGCTTTAGCATACTAATACATTGGAAAGACTTGGAAAAAATAATATTAAGCGAAGTAAACCAGGCCCAAAGAAATATAGGTCTCATGGTTTCCCTTATTTTCAATAACTAGTATATTTCTGGGACAAGCAGAAAAGGTCAAAAGCTATGTACATATGACCAGATAAGATGATGGTAAGCAAAATGAACCACAAGATAGGGACACGAGTCATTTTTCTTTCTTGCTATTGTTTCTAATGTATTTATAATATACCGTGTGATTTTTTTGTTGTTTGCATGTTCCTCCCCCACGGTATAACCCCTGTTGTCACTGTATTTGATGTCGGTGCCTGCATCTTGTGTATTCACTTCTCTTATTTGGGGAGAGAAAGGGAAAAAAATGCTTAAATAAGGAAAGAGGTCAACCCATTGTAACAATGAGATGCACAAGACATTGTGTTGAAAAACAAACTTTACAATTGCGGCGGGGGTGGGAGGGTGTGGAGTGTAGTTGTGGAGGTGGGAAGGAAGGGATGGTAGGAGAAAAACAAAGGAGGAGGCAACAAAGCTTGATAAGAAATGTACTCATTACTTTGCTTATGTAACTGTAACCCCTCTGTACAGTATTTTATTTTTATTTTATTTTTATTTTTTGTGAACACACTGTACAGAAGGGTTACAATTACATGGGCAAGTTAATGTGTACATTTCTTATCAAGCATTGCAGCCTCCTCCTTTGTTATCCCTTCCCAGCCTCCCCCCCCATCCTCCCTGTTACACCTCCCCCCCCCCCCGCACCAACATTGTAAAGCTCGTTTTCGACATGACAACTTGTACTTCTCATTGTTGCAACAGGTCCACCTGTATCCTTAAACGGCTTGTTTTTCCCCATCTCCTCTACAAGTTATACTGACATCAAATATAGTGAGAGCAGGGGTTATACTGTGGGGGAGGGACATACAAAGCTACAAAGAGATAATCTTATAAATGCATTAGAAACAAATGCATGAAAGGAAAAAAACATTAAAATACGTATCTAAGGATGCATGTTCCTAACATCACATTATCTGACCTTTTCCGCTTGACTCATACCTATACTAGATATTGCAAATAAGGGAAACCATGGGACCTATGTTTCTTTGGGCCTGGCTTACTTCACTTAATATAATTTTTTCCAAGCCTTTCCATTTCCTAACAAATGGGGAAATGTCATTCTTTCTGATGGAGGCATAGAATTCCATTGTGTATATATACCACATTTTCTTGATCCATTCATCTACTGAGGGGCATCTGGGCTGGTTCCATATCTTAGCTATGGTAAATAATGCTGCAATAAACATAGTTGTGCTGGTAGCTTTAGTGTGGTCTTGTTTGTAAACATTTGGGTAAATGCCCAAAACTGGGATTGCTGGGTCATAGGGGAGCTCTATGTGAAGTCTTTTGAGGAACCTCCATACTGCTTTCCAAAGTGATTGAACAAGTTTACATTCCCACCAACAATGAAGTAAGGTTCCCTTCTGTCCACATCCCCTCCAGCATCTGTTGTTGTTAGAGTTCTTGATTTTTGCCATTCTAACTGGAGTGAGGTGGTATCTCAATGTTGTTTTGATTTGCATTTCTTTTATGGCTAGGGATGTTGAGCATTTCTTCATGTGTCTATTGGCCATCCTTCTTTCTTCTTCAGAGAAGTTTCTCTTTAAGTCTTTAGCCCACTTATTTATTGGGCAGTTGTTTCTTTGAGGATTTGTTGTTGGGGGATTTAATTTTTTGAGTTCCAAGTATATTTTAGATATGAGACCCTTGTCCGTTGTATGGCTAGTGAAGATCTTCTCCCAATCCGTGGGCTTTCTATTGATCTTGCTAGCTATGTCCTTTGCCATGCAGAAGCTCTGCAACTTCATGCAATCCCATTTGTCCAACCTTTCTTTGATTTGTTGTGTTTCCGGGTCTCTATTCAGAAAATTTCGGCCTGAGCCAAGGAGACCTAGGGTTTCTCCTATTCCATCCATAATGTTTTCAGTGTCTGCTTTGAGTTCAAGGTCTTTGATCCATTTGGAGTTGATTCTGGTGCAGGATGATATATAAGGATCTAGCTTTAGTTTTCTACAAGTAAACCAATTTTGCCAGCACCATTTACTGAAGAGGCTGTCTTTCTTCCATTCTATTGTTTTAGCTCCCTTATCGAAGATTAGATGGCTATAGGTCTGTAGGTTCATTTCTGGGGTTTTAATTCTATTCCATTGGTCCTGAGGTCTGTTCTTATGCCAATACCAAGCTGTTTTGATTACTATGGCTTTATAGTAGAGTTTGAAATTTGGTATTGATATTCCTCCAGCAGTGTTCTTTCCATTGAGGAGCTTTTTTGCTATTCGGGGTCTTTTATTGTTCCATATGAATTTTTAGATTGCCTCTTCTATTTCCTTGAAGAATGAGGTTGGAATTTTGATAGGTATTGTGTTGAATTTGTAGATAGCCTTGGAAAGTATTGCCATTTTCACGATGTTAATCTTTCCAATCCAGGAGCATGGGCTGTACAGTATTTTTACAATAAAAAAAGTATTAAAATTTTAAAAAATTAGGAGAAATCTAGCTGGGCGCTGGTGGCTCATGCCTGTAATATTAGCTATTCTGGAGGCTGAGATCTGAGGATCATGGTTCAAAGCCAGCTTGAGCAGGAAAGTCCTGAGACTCTTATTTCCAATTAACAACCAGAAAACTGGAATTGGCACTGTGGCTCATGAGGTAGAGTGCTAGTCTTGAGCTGAAGAGCTCAGAGACAGCACTCAGGCCCAGAGTTCAAGCCCCATTACTGACAAAGAAAAACAAGAAGCAATCTGAGGTGATTGGAGGGAAGCATCCTAGCTAACTTAAAAAAGTGAAGTAAAAACCCAGACCAAGGAAAAGATCCTTAAAGCTGTCAGGGAGAAAAGGGTAATCACCTACAAAGGGAAACCAATTAGAATTACCTCAGATTTCTCAGCAGAGACAATCAAAGCAAGAAGAGCCTGGAATGACGTATGCCATGCCCTAAAAACAAATAATTATCAACCAAGAGTACTGTACCCAGCTAAACTCTCCTTCATAACTGAAGGCCAAATAAAAACCTTCCATAGCAAAGAAAAATTGAAACAATACATCTCCACCAAACCAGCCCTACAAAAGATTCTTAAAGATGTCCTACACATAGAAAACCAACAAGACCGCAACAAAGGCCAAGAAACTGCACCCAAAATGAGAATCCAAGAACCTTAGGAAGAACCCAGTTTTCACAGCCCCCAAGAAGGTGGATAACATGGCAGGAACTCCCAAATACCTCTCAGTACTATCTCTTAACGTTAACCGACTGAACTCTCCAATTAAGCGACATAGACTGTCTAGTTGGATTAAAAAACAAGACCCCTCTATCTGCTGCCTGCAGGAGTCACATCTTGCCCGTAAAAACAAACATATTTTCAAAGTTAAAGGCTGGAACAAAATCTACCAAGCAAACGGCCCTCATAAACAGGCGGGAGTTGCAATCCTAATATCAGATAAACTAGACTTCAAACTAAAATTCGTGAGAAGAGATAAAGAAGGTCGCTACATACTAATTAAAGGATCTCTCCTTCAGGAGGATATTACAATTCTAAATATCTATTCGCCAAATAATGGAGCACCCAAATTTATCAAAGAAACACTACTTTCCCTCAAATCCCATATAGATCCAAAGACATTAATTGTTGGGGATTTTAACACACCACTCTCCCCACTAGATAGATCAACTCGGCAAAAACTCAACAGAGAAACCGCAGATCTAAACAGCTGCATAGATCAACTAGACTTAACAGACATTTACCGAACATTTCACCCAGCAGCAACAGAATACACGTTCTTCTCAGCAGCACATGGAACGTTTTCTAAAATAGACCACATTTTAGGCCACAAAGCAAACTTGTCTAAATTCAGAAACATTGAAGTTATACCTTGCATTCTCTCTGACCACAAGGGAATAAAATTAGATCTCAACACCAAAAGCCACCAAAGAAAGTCCGGTATCACATGGAGGCTGAACAACACACTGCTGAATCATGAGTGGGTCATGGAAGAGATTAGAAAGGAAATTCAAATGTTCATGCTATTCAACAAAAATGAACACACAAATTACCAGCTCCTCTGGGACACAGCAAAGGCAGTACTCAGAGGCAAGTTTATAGCTCTGAGCTCCTACATCAACAAATTGGAGAGATCGGAAACTAACAATTTAATGACACATCTAAACCTCCTTGAAAAAGAGCAGCAAGATAAACCCCAATCCAGTAGACGGAAAGAAATAATCAAAATTAAATCAGAATTAAATGAATTAGAATCCAAAAAAACTATAGAAAGAATCAACAAAACAAAGAGTTGGTTCTTCGAAAAACTTAACAAAATTGACAGACCCTTAGCAAACCTTATCAGAAAAAGGAGAGAACACACCCAAATTAATAAACTCAGAGATGAGAATGGAAACATCACCACGGAAACAACCAAGATTCAGAACATTATAAGGGGATACTTCTCAAAACTTTATGCTAATAAGTTTGAGAACTTGACAGAAATGGACCTTTTCCTAGCAAATATTGACATGCCAAAACTAAACCAAGATGAGTTAAACCAGCTTAACAGGCCCATATCAAGCATTGAAATAGAAACAGCAATAAGAGACCTCCCAGCTAAGAAAAGTCCAGGACCAGATGGTTTTACAGCGGAATTTTACAAGGCCTTCAAAGCAGAGCTCACACCAATACTCCTCCAACTCTTCAATGAAATTGAAAGAGAAAGCTCACTACCGAACACATTCTATGAAGCCATCATAACCCTCATCCCAAAACCAGGCAGGGACTCATCAAAGAAAGAGAACTATAGACCCATTTCTTTGATGAACATTGATGCAAAACTTCTCAACAAAATTTTGGCCAATCGACTTCAACAATTCATCCAAAAAATCATACACCATGATCAAACAGGATTCATTTCAGGGATGCAAAGCTGGTTCAATATACGCAAATCAATTAATATTATTCATCACATCAACAGGAGCAAGAATAAGAACCACATGGTTATCTCAATAGATGCAGAAAAAGCATTTGACAAAATCCAACACCCCTTTATGATGAAGGTTCTGGAAAAATTAGGAATCCATGGAACATTCCTCAATACAATAAAGGCTGTATATGACAAACCTACAGCCAGCATTATACTCAATGGTGAAAAACTAAAGCCATTTCCTCTTAACTCAGGAACAAGACAAGGATGCCCACTCTCTCCACTTCTCTTCAATCTAGTATTAGAATGCCTAGCTACAGCAATAAGACAAGATGCAGACATAAAGGGGATCCAAATAGGGAAAGAAGAAATAAAACTCTCCCTCTTTGCAGATGACATGATCTTGTATTTAAAGAATCCCATAGACTCCACTCCCAAATTACTCAAGCTGATTCAAAACTTTGGCAAAGTAGCAGGTTATAAAATTAACCCCCAAAAATCAATGGCTTTTCTATATGCCAACAATGAGAAAAGTGTGGCTGAAATTAGTAAAGCAACTCCATTTGTAATAGCCCCACAAAAAATAAAATACCTAGGAATTAACTTAACCAAAGAAGTGAAGGACCTCTATGATGAAAACTTTAAAATCTTGAAAAAGGAAATCAACACAGAACTTAAAAAATGGCAAAACCTCCCATGCTCCTGGATTGGCAAGATTAACATCGTGAAAATGGCAATACTTCCCAAGGCTATCTACAAATTCAACGTGATACCTATCAAAATTCCACCCTCATTCTTCAAGGAAATAGAGGAGGCAATCCAAAAATTCATATGGAACAATAAAAGACCCCGAATAGCAAAAACGCTCCTCAACGGAAAGAACACTGCTGGAGGAATATCAATACCAAATTTCAAACTCTACTATAAAGCCATAGTAATCAAAACAGCTTGGTATTGGCACAAGAACAGACCTCAGGACCAATGGAATAGAATTGAAAACCCAGAAATGAACCTACAGACCTATAGCCATCTAATCTTCGATAAGGAAGCTAAAACAATAGAATGGAAGAAAGACAGCCTCTTCAGTAAATGGTGCTGGCAAAATTGGTTAACTACATGTAGAAAACTAAAGCTAGATCCTTATATATCACCCTGCACCAGAATCAACTCCAAATGGATCAAAGACCTTGAACTCAAAGCAGACACTCTGAAAACATTACAGGATGGAATAGGAGAAACCCTAGGTCTCCTTGGCTCAGGTCGAAATTTTCTGAATAGAGACCCGGAAGCACAACAAATCAAAGAAAGGTTGGACAAATGGGATTGCATAAGATTGCAGAGCTTCTGCAGGGCAAATGACATAGCTGGCAAGATCAATAGAAAGCCCACCGATTGGGAGAAGATCTTCACTAGCCATACAACGGACAAGGGTCTCATATCTAAAATATACTTGGAACTCAAAAAATTAAACCACCCAACAACAAATCCTCAAAGAAACAACTGCCCAATAAATAAGTGGGCGAAAGACTTAAAGAGAAGCTTCTCTGAAGAAGAAAGAAGGATGGCCAATAGACACATGAAGAAATGTTCAATATCCCTAGCCATAAAAGAAATGCAAATCAAAACAACATTGAGATATCACCTCACTCCAGTTAGAACAGCAAAAATCAAGAACTCTAACAACAACAGATGCTGGAGGGGATGTGGACAGAAAGGAACCTTACTTCATTGTTGGTGGGAATGTAAACTTGTTCAACCACTTTGGAAAGCAGTATGGAGGTTCCTCAGAAGACTTCACATAGATCTCCCCTATGATCCAGCAATCCCACTTTTGGGCATTTACCCAAATGTTTACAAACAAGACCACACTAAAGCTACCAGCACAACTATGTTTATTGCAGCATTATTTACCATAGCTAAGATATGGAACCAACCCAGATGCCCCTCAGTAGATGAATGGATCAAGAAAATGTGGTATATATACACAATGGAATTCTATGCCTCCATCAGAAAGAATGACATTTCCCCATTTGTTAGGAAATGGAAAGGCTTGGAAAAAATTATATTAAGTGAAGTAAGCCAGGCCCAAAGAAGCATAGGTCCCATGGTTTCCCTTATTTGCAATATCTAGTATAGGTATGAGTCAAGCGGAAAAGGTCAGATAATGTGATGTTAGGAAAATGAACCCTTAAATATGTATTTTAATGTTTTCGTTTCTTTCATGCATGTGTTTCTAACGCATTTATAAGATTATTTCTTTGTTGCTTTGTATGTCCCTCCCCCACAGTGTAACCCCCGCTTTCACTATATTTGATGTCAGTATAACATGTGGAGGAGATGGGGACAAACAAGTCGTTTAAGGATTCAGGTGGACCTGTTGCAACAATGAGAAGTACAAAATGTCATGTCAAAACCAGCTTTACAATGTCGGTGTGGGGGGGGGGGAGGGGGGTATAATTGGGTGGGGGGAGGGGGGTAAAATTGGGTGGGGGGAGGGGGGAGGCGGGGAAGGGAAGTGAAGGGTAAACAAAGGAGGAGGCTGCAATGCTTGGTAAGAAATGTATGCATTATCCTGCCCATGTAATTGTAGCCCCCCTGTACAGTATGTTCTCAAATAAAATAAAATACAATTAAAAAAAAAAAAGTGAAGTAAAACAGATGACAGTAACTTCTCCATAAGATGAAAAAGCAGAAAAGGCCAAAAGGTATGTACGTATGACCAGATAAGATGATAAGTGAAATGAACCCCAAGATAGGGACACAAATATCTTTTTTCTTTCTTGCTATTGTTTCTAACATATTTATAATATACCATGTGATTTTGTTGTTGCTTTGTTTGTCCTCCCCCACAGTATAACCCCTATTTTCATGTAGGCACACCGCATCTTGTATATACACTACTCTAATTTGGGGAGGGGAAGGGAAAAAATAAAATGCTTAAATAAGGATACAGGTTGACCCATTGTAACAATGAGATGTACAAAACACCATGTTGAAAACGAACTTTACTACTTTGGCAGGGGCAGGGGGTAGTTGTGGAGATGGGAGGGAAGGGATGGTAGGGTGAAAACAAAGGAGAAGGCAACAATGCTCAATAGGAAATGTACTCAATACCTTTCTCATGTAACTGTAACTCCTCTGTACAGCATTTTTACAATAAAAAACATACAAAAAAGGTGAAAAAGGTACAGTATTTGAATGACATCACAGAGCAGAATCTCCTCCAAGTCCATTGCAGTATTCTAGGGAATGACAAACAATCAAAAAAGAAAGTTTAACTCACATTGTTCCTCCAGAAGTGGTCACTGAGGAAAGAAAGATCATTTTTTTTTTCCATCGAGGGTGACTCGTGTTAACTGGAATGCAGATCCCTGCCAAGTATGGCAGAACAGAGGAAGATATAAAGACTGTTTGTTTATATTGTGCAGTGGATCTCTGCAAATGGCTTTGTGTGATTTGTTCAAGAGAAGCAACATTCTTTTTGGTTTTCCCAGATTTCCATAAAGCTCTAAATACTTGGTAAAGACTTTTCTTTTTTTATATTTAAATTTTTATTTTTTTTATTGTGAAAATACTGTACAGAGGGGTTACAATTACATGGACAAGATAATGAGTACATTTCTTATCAAGCATTGCAGCCTCCTCCTTTGCTTCCCCTTCCCATCCCTTCCCATCCTCCCCCCCCCCCCGCCTCCCCTACCCGATCCTCCCCACACACCCCCCCCCACCAAAGTTGTAAAGTTCATTTTCAACATAAGGACTTGTACTTCTCATTGTTACAATGGGTCCACCTGTATCCCTATTTAAACGACTTGTTTTTCCCCTTCCCCTCCACAAATTATACAGACATCAAATACAGTGAAAGACTTTTCTGAACAAGGAAATTGAATCCTTTTTCAAAGTGATTTTTGAATCCCAGTCATGTTAGGTAGATTTGACCAAATGTTCAGTTTGTTTGCCTTTGTGCAGTATACTTTTGAACTGCTCTGGGTATCAGAGCATCAGAGCATTGTTGCATACATTTGTTCATCCCTAGATAAAGTGAAATATTCATATGCATAATATTACATAAGACCTCTCTGCGGAACCTTGATATTGTTTATATTTGTCTTCTGAGCATCTTCAAAAAGTTTTTAATTCAATAACTGAAAAGTCAGTTGTTGATTTGGAAGGTTTGTTTATTTTTTATAAAAAGTTATTACTTTGGGTAAAGGAAATAAATGTGGATATGACATATTTTCATATCAGGGCATGAGGTATGTATTAGATTGGATAGATTAATGTAAGTACATTAAAAAATAGAAAAGTAAGAAAAATGACCTCTTTACCCAGCTCAGAGGTGATGCCACAGAGGAAACAAGCAAATGGAACTTGATTTAAAATTTTGAGGCCTCATTAAAAAATGAGCTGCATCAGACAGATGTGTAGTTGTGTACCTTTTTAATCTCAGCCATATGGAGGCAGAAATCTTCCTAACACAGTTCCAAACAGTTATATCTATGGAAATGTGCAGGAAATGATGAGTTTTATTCAGAGATGAGAAATATTAAGCGACTTATAGCATTTCTCTAAGTTTACATAAAGCTTGGTGCTATAGAACCACTTTTGTTATCTTAGCTATGCAGGAAGGTAAGACCTGGAGGAACAAGGTTCAAAGCCAGTCTGACAGACTAATTTGAAAGACTTCATCTATTAAACATCAAAATGTTAGACTGGAAGAGTGGCTCAAGTGGTAGAATGACAACTGTGAGCAAGAAAGCTGAGTGAAGAACATGAGGTCGTAATACTAAAAATATGTTTACATACGATGCCTAGCAAAGCACCGTCAGTAAGGAATGAAGTCTGTAGGCCTTTAATAGACATGTTAAGGTTCCATGTGATTTTTCCATTTAGTTCTGATGAAATCTGTGTTAGTGTACCTTCACATTACAGTAACTTAAAACCTTCTGTTTTTAAGATGAACATAACTCTAAGTTGCCAATGGATATGAATCTTTTATGACCTGATGTTTTATGCTAACAAACCTTCTTACTGTTTATCAACCTACTAGAAAGTGTCTCACCCAGGGGACCATTCAAAGAGTTTTCTAAAGAACCAGGCTTGGTTCTTCAAGGTCATGACATATTAGAGTGCTTGGAATATTCACAATAATGTCTGATATAATCTTACTACACTATAAAACAGCTGCCTTTTCTCCTTAAACTAGCAGAGTATAAATCAGACAGATTGTACAGAATATTTATCTCTGATCATCTACTCTGGTGAACGAATAGCAAGTTCTTTCTCATAAATAGCAATAATAAATCTAAATTTGTAATCAGCTTTAATTTGGTGTCTTAGTGACTTATTTTAAATTAAAAAAATATTGTGACTGCATATGTCTCAAATGTACACATACATTTTATATATGCTATCTTTATTCTGTATAAGTTATATATTTGTATAAAGTGCATAAATAAAATAAATACGGCATATGCTGGCTCTGGGTTTGCAGATAGAAACTCTTGGAAGTTAATTTAGGGTATGGATCCATGTAGATCTGGTTTTAAGTAACAAAAATGAAGGTAGAGTGCTAGCCTTGAGCTGAAGAGCTGAGGGACAGTGCCCAGGCCCAGACTTTAAGCCCACAACCAACAAAATAAATAAATAAATAAAATTCCATTTTGTAAATATACCATATTTTCTTGATCCATTCATTTATGGGGGGCATCTGGGTTGGTTCCATATCTCAGTTATTTTTGAGATGGAGTCTAGCAAACTTTTCTGTCCATGCTGGTCTCAATCTATAGTCTTGTGGATCTCAGCCAAATCACCACCTCATTCTAAAGTATTATTCATTATAAATAAAATAACATTTAAATGCTGAATCTCATAAAACCTTAGGCTGAAGAAAGGAAAATATAATGTTGAAAAAGAGCAATTGGATATTGAGATGATATGTCACTAAATAGCAGTTTGTCTGTGGCTGTCTCTGGATTCTGGTCTGTATGGAGAAATGTGGTTTTATGCAGATCAGGAAATATAAGATGGTCTAGAATAGATTCACACTGAATAAAGCTATGAGAGATAGATATGTAAATCAAGATGCCAATGTGTTAATTTGTGTTCTCAAGTACTGAAATACTTGAATTCTCCATTGAGAGTATCAAGGGTGAATCAAATATGTAGTTTGCCTGTCGGTGGCCATGTGTTGTAGCTGAGGATCACTGAGTTCAGAAAAGCAATTTATTTTCCAGTACTAAGTGGGAAGCAAACTTGCTCTTTGTTCAGAAAGGTAACATTACTCCATTCCTTCAGATTGCTCAGATATGATCCTGAGAAATTCCTGAGAGACATTGGCACACCAAACAAAACTGTGTAAAGAATCTTAGGTGGTTTTCCTGACAGACTAAAAGAAGACATAATCAACTTTCATACATTTTAGAATGAATTCTAAAGGATTTGATTTGTGAGACCTTTTTCTAAATAACTTGCCCTTTCATTTAACTCCTTTGAGGCCATTTTTAAACATACTATTGGGACTACTTTACCTCCAAGGTACTGACTACATCTTATCCTATCAAATTTCTCCTTACTGTGCCTCCTCATTATCTCCTCTTCCCAAAAGATATCCATTTTTCATTTGTACAAAGTTCCAGTCACACTCTTGTCTTAACTTACTAAATGTTCACATTTACAAGATAATACTTTGCATTATCAGGAACTATCTTTCTGAAAGAACCAAATGCACAAACATGCCCTACAATTCACTTCCTTTCTTTATCTAACAATGTAATTAAAATAATATTCAATCTGTCCATGCAACATTTCATCAAACTGAGTTTGTCTGAATTTCCTTTTTGCTCAGTCTAGATTACAGTCTGGATACATTCTTTACTTTTCTAGATTACACAAAGAATCATTAAAACTCAAACTGTTATAACAGGATTATGGAAAGCCTAATTAATAATGCTCTACTGAAACACATACAGACAGAACAATCTTTCATTCTGTGGTTCTCAAACCACTCCATGTTTGTAGTATAACAGAAGAACCTCAGAGTCTAGGGCTAAGTTCTAGGAAATCTGATTTAATGGTTTGAAGACTCAGAAAGATTTTTCTTTGTTACTTTTGTTTCTCTCTCTTTTTAAAGATGCTGGTGCTTGAACTCAGAACCTGGGTGCTATCCCTGACTCTTTTTGGTCAGGGCTGATACTCTACTGGTTGATCTACACCTCTACTTCCAGCTCTGTGGTGGTTAATTAGAGGTAAGTGTTTCATCTTCTATGCTTTTTCTTTCCCAACTGCTAGAATTACAGGCATGAGCCACCAGCTCCTGGTTTTACTTATCTATTTATATTTTTGAATCTCTGACAGTGACTATAATGTTCAACCAGGATTGAGTATAGGTGCTCTATCAAATTCCAAAATATCATTCCCTTAAATACACTGGGCTGCCCAATGTACCATGTCATTAGATATATTGGAAATAAAATGTTCTCAGAGAGGTCATTTCCTTTGAAGATCCCTAGTCTATTCTTTATCTTCTAAGAAGTTTAATAGTACTTTACTCTTCTTGTCCCTTCTCTCTCAGTTCCCTAAAACATAAATCTAAAAGCATTTGTTTAGAAAAATAAATCTGAATGTTAATAATACACTCAGATTTCTTATGATAGAGTGAAACATCTCAATGCTCTGGCTTGTAAGAATCCAAAACCAGCTTCACAATATTCACAAAGTGTTTGGAGGACAACCATTTCCTAGCATCTTCAGTTGTTTTGGCTGATGTAGTATCTGCCTGCAACATGTGAATTGCAGCCTGAAACTCAGGCCTGTGATGCTAAACAATCCCTTGCATACATCGTCTGAGTTTTGAAAGTGGCTGGGCGAGCAGTTTCACTCTGAAGAAAAACTTCTAATTATTCCTGATGGCACATTTACTTCCACTTTTAGTAAGTTACTAGTCCCTTGGCCCTTACCTCAAGGAGTTTCTCTTAGGAAAGATAAACAAAAGAATTATCACTGGGGCTGGGAAGGTGGCTCAGTGGTAGAGCACTTGCCTCGCATGCATGAGGCCCTGGGTTCGATTCCTCAGCACCACATAAGCAAAAAGAAAAAAGCCAGAAGTGGCACTGTGGCTCAAGTGGTAGAGCACTATCCTTGAGCTAAAGAGCTGAGGGACAGTGCCCAGGCCCAGAGTTCAGGCCCCACGACCGGACCCCCCACTTCCCCCCCAAAAAGAATTATCACAACAACTGCTGTGATACTACAAACTAGGTTTGTTTTTTAAAAATAAAAATTAGTATATAAATACCAAGCAAGTATTTCCTTTCCTAGGTAGGGTTGGGAGAGAATACGGAGAATGATGGGAAGGGTGACATTGATCAACTGCATTGGACTCATAAACTGATATGTTGAATTAAAACCCTTTGTAAAACTACTTGAAGATAATTTCAAAAATACATTAAAATGTTTTAAGATAAAAGCATACTCTTCTGTCCAAAAAATAAGTTTCTAGTATTTGAAAACAAAACATTAAATGGCTCCAAAGTAATAAATCAACTCCATATACACAGAGTCAAGTTCTTTGGCATTTTATTTTCATTTTAGTGTGTGAAAAACTGATGCTGATACAATCAGTGTCATCATTCAGAGTCATTATCATTGCACAGGACTAACTCCCATGGCCAGTCTCCTGTTAGAAACCTATTCTCTTTCAATTTCATTGAAGAGCTGGGGGAGTATTGGTGTGAGCTCTGCTTTGAAGGCCTTGTAGTATTCCACTGTAAAACCATCTGGTCCTGGGCTTTTCTTAGATGGGAGGTTAATGAGATGTACAAATCGTTATGTCATGTTGAAAAACAAACTTTACAACTTTGGCAGGGACGGGGGGGGGGGGAGGCGGCGCGGGGAAGGGGGGAGAGATGGTAAGGGATGGGAAGGGGAAACAAAGGAGGAGGCTACAATGCTTGATAAGAAATGTACTCATTATCTTGCCCATGTAATTGTAACCCTTCTATACTGTATTTTCACAATTAGAAAAAAAGAAAACCTATTCTCAGCAATTTCTGTTTCCATAATTGCTGGAATCCTATCAAAATTGAAACCTTATGATTTTTTTGAGTAAGTTATCTATTAAACAATAGTAGATTTGAATGGTTGGATAAATAAGAGATTCTGTTTTAACTGAAAGATTTAATTCATGCCAGTAAGGCATAAACTATGGTTAAAGAATTAAGCAATACTAAAATGTCTGCTTGTGATATGTGTGTGTGTGTGTGTGTGTGTGTGTGTGTGTGTGTGTGTGTGTGTGTATGTGTGTGTGTGTTCCAGTACTGGACTTGAACTTAGGACCTGATTGCCATCCCTTAGCTTTTTCGCTCAAGGTTGGCACTCTACCATTTGAGCAACAGTTCTAATTTTGGCTTTCTTGGTAATTAGTTGGAGATATGAGTCTTACAGACTTTCCTGCCCAGGCTGTCTTTGAACTGACACTTTTCGGATCTCACCTTCTGAGTAACTAGGATTATAGGCCTGTGCTACCAGTACCTGGTGTTGGCATCTTTTTCATTTCTATTTTCTATCTGCAAAAAAGATCTCTTGTCATAAGTTAAAGACATGACTTGTTGTAAATAATAGTCCAGCTGAAATTTAAGGGAAGCAAAGAATTAGGGTGAGGAAAATCTGAGGCAGTAGTAATGGTGGTGTATTTAAAGTAAAGCTTCAGAAAAGAGATCTACAGAGTACAAATTTCAGTTATTTAATACCTGTGTGATCAAGGTCAGGTTGCTCCACCTGTCCAGGCCCCAAGTGAAATGAAGATCTTTAAGAGGAAGATATAATGATAGTTCCCATCTCACAGGGGATTATTAGGAAGATTAAGTTCATATGTATAGTACGCTCTGTATTGTAAAAGCTAAATTGATGTTTGCAACTCTCATTAGGAAACTTCACTGTCTAGGGCTGATACCAACTGAATTTGAGTTTATATGGGCAGAGTCTAATACATAATATCTCATCACCTCTGCAACTAATAATACCAATTTATAAAAGTGACACATTCTATTATCCAAGAGATGAAATGCAATCCTCTTTGTCATAGAAAATTTCTTTTTGCCCTTATTTTTCTACAGTGGGTCACCATAGAAATTCACCACTAACAATGAATGAAAATTCTTAAGCCATCTGTTTTTGTCTTACATATTATGAATATATCTTCATGCCAACATACAGATAACACAAAACATATTTTCTGGCCACACATATAGCAGATAATGTTATAGTCACATTTTTCCCCTGCGTTAAACATCTGGTATCAACAGAAGAGACAAGAAAAAAAATGACGGCAATGTCAGAACTAATAATTCAGAAATATTAATCAGCTCTTATAATCATCTATCGTATATCAAGCATAATTGGCCTTTATGAATTTTCCTCCCTTGCATTGTAAAGTATATTTTACAACTAGCATTTTAACCAAACCAAGCCACATTCGTTAGGCCTGTGATTCTTACTAACCTCAGATGATGCCGCTCTGTAGAAATTACTTTTGAAGGGTTAAGAGAAAATTTTTATCACACAGCTTGCTGATCAGGGACCTTTGACCTTAAGATAATGTCTTTACAGGTGCGATGGTTTCAATGAGTATCTGGATATGGTCTATCCAGGAGAATCTACATAGCAGTCTCATCATTTACAGAAGGCATATTTTTATAGGATTGTTTAAATGAGAAAAAGGAGTAATCTTCCTCAGGCTACAAAACACTCTACTGAATGTGGAGTAGAAATAAGATAAATGATTGATGTTTACTAAGTTTTCAGACTTCTAGCCACCTTGTTGCTTAACAGGGATTCCAACATCTGGCTTCTAGATTCCATATTTCATGTTCCACATAGTAGTTTTCTTTATTTTGCAGAACAATATTAACTTGTACTGCACTGTCATATTTTACTATGCATTAAGCATCTGGTATCCGTAGAATAAACAACACAGAAAACAGGATTTTGCTGTCAGCCTTAATAATGCAAAGTATTAACCAGCCCTCGTAATTATCAGTATTTCTTCATGTGTAATTGGCCCTTGATGTGCATTTTGTACCTCTGTGTAACTCTCTGCGTACCAGTACACAGTAATGGTGCCCAATCTTTTATGTAACTAACAGAGATAATTTGGCTAAATGAAATCCATTTATCACTGATAGTAGTTCCTCGCTACAAAAGTTTTTTTAATTAGCTAAGCACCTATATGCTCAACACATGGATGTATCCCATACCACATAGTTGTTAAAACAATATTGCATGCTTGTTGTATACAATAACAGACAAGGGAAGCTATTGTGCTTTTAGCAAACAAGAAAAGTGGCAAAGGAACCACATTGCTGACCTTGCCTGTGGAGTTTTTAATGTTTGGGCTATGTAGAGCTTCGGTTTAAGACCGTGTGCTTCAGCATTTAATTAAAACATATTTGTCATCTGCTGTCATATATTTGTCATCTGCACTACTGCAGGACTATTCAAATCACCTTTATACTGGGTCTTGAACAACTTGATTGTTGTTGAGATAACATGTCTTTTCTGGTGAGAGCCAGTGTGTAAAGCTAAGCTGAAGAAGTAAACACTGGTTAAAAATTCTGGGGCTGGCCAGGTGCTGGTGGCTCACGCCTGTAATCCTAGCTACTCAGAAGGCTGAGATTTGAGGATCACAGCTCTAAGCCAGCCTGAGAGAGAAAAGTCCCTGTGAGACTGTTATTGCCGATAAACCACTCAAAAACTGGAAGTACTGGGCTGGGAAGGTGGCTCAGTGGTAGAGCGCTTGCCTTGCACGCATGAGGCCCTGGGTTCGATTCCTCAGCACCACATAAGCAAAAAAGAAAAAAGCCAGAAGTGGCGCTGTGGCGCAAGTGGTAGAGCGCTAGCCTTGAGCTGAAGAGCTAAGGGACAGCGCCCAGGCCCAGAGTTCAGGCCCCATGACAGGACCCAAAAAACAAACAAACAAACAAAAAAAACTGGAAGTGCTATTGTGGCTCAAGTGGCAGAGCTCCAGTCTTGAGCACAAAGAGGCTCAGGGACAGTGCCCAGGCCCTGAGTTCAAGCCCCACAACAACAACAACAAATCTTGGGCTCGTGATACTTTTATCTGAAAATTTCAAGTTCAAAGACATCTATTATATTTTTCCTAGAGAAATATTGTTTATTAATATTTTATATTCCCTGGCAGTTTTCTTCCTCTCAATTTCATTATTTGATGCATATCAGTGTGTCAGAAAGGAATAACTTTTTTTCTCCCTGGTGACTTTATGCTATGTCTATGAAGTGGGCTTTGAGAACAACAAACAAGCCTGCTAAACACAAGTGCTAAGTAGTAATCAATGTGCTGTGAGTGATGAATGAACCTTTATGGAGTAGCAAAGTCAATGAACTACTGATGAGCTGCTGTTCAGACTTTCTGGTTGTTTTCTGTGTCTTAAGTTTCACGTGGATACAGTTTGCTGATATTGATACTGACTCAGATGTGGATCTCTTTTAAAGATTTCTTTTTCAGGGTATAAAAATGTGTGTTTCTTTATTTATATAAATAGGGTTTAAAAACTGTCATCTCTAAAAGAAATCCACATTATGGCATTCACTACCAGTAAGGTCCTGACAGGCAAGCTGAGCATGGTGATACACAGCAAGGACCTCACTGCAAGACAACAGGAGCTCACGAAAGCACGGTTCATTTGAGAAGTGGTAGGTAGGTTCCAGCACGCCAGTTGCACTGCCAGCAATTAAGTCTTAAACCTCTTTCTCAACCAAGTCCTCTTCTTCAAACTGCCCCCTGATCATCAGCAGTGGCCTCCTGGCACAACTGGTTCTTTCTTTCCAGGTCATTCATGTTGCTCTCACCCTAGGTAAACTTCATCTTGTACATACCCTCTCCGGTGTACCAGTGCAGGAAGGCCTTGTGACCAAACATGGTGGTGAACTGCTCTAGATGCGCTTAAAGGGCTCCCGAATGGCCGGGTTGTTGCCAATGAATGTGGCCAATGTCTTGAGGCCTCGGGGAAAGGTGGGGGGGGGTAATGTCACACACATCTTCATGTTGGGGAGCCATTCTGCGAAGTGTCTGTTGTTCTTGTTCTGCACGTTGAACGTCCGCTCATCCACTTCCTCCATGGACCTGCGGCCTTGGAAGATGGCAGCCATGGTCACATAGAGGCTGTGGTGAGGGTCAGGGGCGACCATCATGTTCTGGGCATCAGATTTCTGCTGGGTTAGCTCAGGCACCGTGAGGGCCCAATACTGCTGGCTGGCCTGGCTGGGCAGGGGGGCAGAGCCTGGCATGAAGTGCAGGCCGGGGAAGGGCACCACGTTCTCAGCCATCTTGCACAGGTCTGCACTCAGCTGGCCTGGGAAGCACAGGCAGGTAGTGGCCCCGCTCATGGTGGCCGACACCAGATGGTAGAGGTCTTCATTGATGGATGTGGGCAGCTTCCAGGCACGGAAATAGATGTTGTACAGGGCCTCGCTGTCGATACAGCAAGTTTCATGAGTGTTTTCCAACAACTGGTGGACAGAGCATGGTGTTGTAGGGCTCCACTACCGTGTGGGACATCTTGGGCGAGGGCATGACATTGAAGGTGTTCATGGTGGGGTCTGGGTACTCCTCTCAGATCTTGCTGAGAATCAGGGTGCCTATGTCTGACCTGCGAGTGGGCCAGCTGGAAACCCTGGAGACAGTCACACCTTTCTGATTCCCTCCTCTCCACAGCCAGGACCGACTCCACCAGCTTAGCTCCCTTTGTGTAGTGGCTCTTCGCCCAGTTCTAGCCTGCCCCACTCTGGTCGAATATGAAATTCACTGGCCTGAAGATCTGGCCAAATGGTCCTGGTCACACGGAGTCTAAGGTGTCAGGCTCTCGGTCCAACAAGATTGCCCAAGAGATGTATTTGTTACCAGCATCTTCATTGAAGTATGCATTGGTTTTCTGAAACCGCAAGTCACTGTCGCTGTGGTAGCTGCCAGTGCTGTCAATATTCACTGCTTATAATCTCCCAACACTTCCTGCCAATCTGGTTTCCACGTTGATCTCCCTCATGGTTCAGTGCTGCGGAACAGCTGAATGCTCTATCCTACCTAGATACCTAGATGGTATCTAGTAAACACGAACTTTTTAAGTTAAAGGATCCAGTGTGTACATTTTTCTGAGAGTAATTCTTTCATTGACCCTAAAAGAAGTCTAGAATTTCAGTGCATATGCATGTCATTCATTCACAAAGACACACACATACAATTGGAACAAACACTACTTCCTATCAGATTTCTTAATAAATTGCAGAACCTTTAATTCTCTATAGTAGAGTTCCGTGTGAAAGAGGGCAGAGCAGAGTGTGTTGGTTTTAGGGGTAACCATGAGAAAGTAGATTTTTTTTAACAAGCTCATTATTTGACCAATGCAACTCCTGAAAAGAAGTGGATTAGTGTTTAAAAGAGTTGTCTGACATCTTCCAGATCCTTATTTGTAAAGCAGGAATAATGACAAATAACTAAAAGGATTTCTGGAGTTGAAATGAGGTATAAAAAGTTCTGTTCATGGTATATGATCACAAACAATGTTTTGGTATTTGCTAAAGTATGGTTAAAGACTCCTATTGTCCTAGAACATATTTACCATCAGTATCCAGATTAGATCTAATTTTGTGTGTGTGTGCTTGCGCGTGTGTTTAGTGTGTGTGTATGCACACATTCATCAGTGACATCCTGGAACTTGAATTTAAGGCCTGAGTACTGTCCCTGAGCCTTTTTTTTTGCTCAAGGCTAGTGCTCTTGCACTTGAGGCACAGCTCCACTTCTAGCTTTTTTAAAAAAATCATTTACTAGAGATAAGAGTCTCACAGACTTTCCTGCCAGGGCTGGATTTGAACCACAATCCTCTCAGCCTCCTGAGTAGCTAGGATTATAGGCATGAATCACTCCATTCTAGCAAGATTTAATCATTTTAGAGTCAAAATTGTTAATAGGCTATATGAATTGTGTTATTACCATGGTGTTTCATTGTGTTATTTCCATTGATATAATGGATCATAATTCGTTACCCCCTTACCTCCTTGTTTACTTTTTAAAAGTGTTTATTGGATTTTATTATGCAATATGTATGTATATATATATACTTTAATTTTAACTTAACTGTATTTATTTTGCTATGCATAATTATACACTTATATGTATATATAAAAATTTATTGTAAAGGTGATATACAGAGGGGTTACAGTTACATAAGTCAGGTGGTATTGAGTACATTTCTTTTTTAACAGTGTCACCTCTTCCCTCACTTTCTTCCAGTTTTTTCCCTCCCCACCCCTTCCCCCCAAATTGTTTAGTTCATTTCCAGCATAGTGTCTAGTCATTATCGCTGTTGAATTAGTTCACCTTTTGCCCCACCATGTCTGTGCTTCCCCTTCCCCTTCCCAAATCAGATAACCTTATATACAAGACAAAGGGTACAAAAATCAAAAACAGTGACAAATGGAGAAAAGCATAATAAAACAAAAACCACAAAAAGTAAAATAAAAAACTCTGGCTTCTATGTCTTGATAAGCATCATTTCATATGATCATATGCACATAGCCATTGAGCCCTTGTAAACTTCTAAGAATATCTTCCTTTGGTCTCACTGTTCTAATGTTTAGAGCCCTGTTTAATTTATCCTGTCCAAGTGTAAGTTTTTGTCTTTCACTACCCATTGGGTTTCCTTATAGGTTTATAGGCACATTCTAATGATAACAAATAAGGGAAACCATGTAATGTATGTTTCTTTGGGTCTGGCTTATGTTGCTTAATATGATTTTCCTCCCAAGTCTTTCCATCTCCTTATAAATGAGGCAATGTCATTCTTCCTGATGGAAGCACAGAATTCCATTATGTATATATACTAATTTCTTGATCCATTCATCCACTGATGGGTATATGTGTTGATTCCATATCTTAGCTATGGTAAACAATGCTGCAATAAACATGGTTTTAGTATGTCCTGATTTGTGGTCAATTGGATAAATGCCCAGGAGTGGGATTGCTGGGTCATAAAAAAGACTGGAAAAATGGTCTTGCATCAAACTGAAGAGTTTCTGCATGGCTAACATAGCTAGCAAGATAAATAGAAAACCCCAGAATGGGAGGAAATTTTTACTAGTCATGCATCAGACAAGGGTCTCATATCTAAAATATACTTAGAGTTCAAAAAACAAACCACCCAAAAATAAATGTTTAAAGAAACAATCCAATTAACAAATAGGCTAAAGACTTAGAGACTTCTCAGAAGAAGTAGGGATAGCTAACAGACACATGAAGAAATGGTCAATATCTTTGGACATAAAAGAAATGCAAAATCCAAACAACATTGAGATTCTATGTCATTCCAGTTAGAATGGGCATTATCAAGAAAACTAATAGGCAGGGAAAGTGGCTCAGTGGTAGAGTGCTTGCCTTGCATGCATGAGTACTCTGGGTTTGATTCCTCAGTACCACATAAGCAGAAAAAGCAGAAGTGGAACTGTGGCTCAAGTGGTAGTAGAGTGCTAGGTTTGAGCTGAAGAGCTGAGGGATAATGTTCAAGCCCAGAGTTCAGGCCCCATGACCAACACACACACACAAAGAAAACTAACAATAACAGATACTGGCAGGAATGTGGCCAAAAGGAAACACTACTACACTGTTGGTAGGAATGTAAACTTCTTCAACTACACTGGAAAGCAATATGGAGATTACTCAAAAGACTAAATATAGAGCTTCCTTATATATGTACTTTATATGTATATATGTATAAATACTTTAATTTTATCTAATTTAATTATTTAATTTTATTATGCTATAGATTCATGCATTGTGTGTATATATGTATATATACATATATATATATATATATATATATATATATATATATATATATATATATATATATATATATATACATACTTTACCTACATATACTTTAATCATGTTTACCACTCAAGTACCCTCTCATTTCCCTTTCCCTAATCACACACTGATTTCTTGCTTCAATAGCCAATTCTCTCTTTCCACTCATGCCCCATTTTTACTATTGTTCATATCATTTTAAGTCTAGGTTCTGCATAGGAGTTACAATATGCAATATTTGACTTTTTAAACTTGCCTTGTCTCACTCAACAAATAGTCTCTAGTTTTATCTATGTTTCTACATAGCAAAATTTAATTCTTTTTGTTGGTTGAATAATAGTCCATTTATTTTATATAATACAAACAATATATATAAATATATAATATATAATACGTATATGTATGTATTATTCATTCACTGATTGTTGGGTATGTTGATTACATAGCTTGGCTATTATCAATAGTGCTATGATAAGTGTGAGCATCTCTCTTCCACATTGATTTACACTCCTTCAGATAGATATTCATCAGTGAGCTATATTTTAGTTTTTAAAATATGAATTTCCATATTATTTCTGCAGTAGTTACAGTAATTTACATCCCCAGTGTACACTGGTTCTTCTCCTCATTACCCCCACCCTCAATCCTTATCAAGATTTGCTCTTTCTTTTCTTAATGATAGCCATTCTGACTGGGGTAAATGGAATATCAGCACATTTATGGTATTTCATTTTCTTTACTGCTAAGGATGTTGGATGTTTCCTCATGTACCTCATGTATTTATAAGCCATATAAGCCATTTATACTTATTTTAAGAGTGATCTGTTCATTTTACGATTTATAGGTTTGGTTAATTTTCCTAGGATGCTTTTTTTTTTTTTTTGAACACCTTAAATACTCTGGATTTGAACCTTTTATCCAAGAAATGTCTTGCTTTTTTCTCCAATTCTGTGGTGGTCATATAATTCTAGTCATTATTTCTTTTAATGAGCTGAAGGTTTTTAATTTCATGTACGCTCATTGGTCAGTTCTTATTCTTATTTCCTGGGCAATTGTAGAACTGTTTAAAAAATGATCACCTATGCCTTTCTCTTCCAGTGTTTTCTCTGTGTTTTTATTTTATCTATTACAAATTGATATTTTTAACAGAGTTAGAGATAGGAATCTAGCTGTAGTCTTCTACATGTAGATACCCAGTACTCCAGGTATCTTTCATTGGAAAGTCTGTGTTTTCCCCAATGTATGTTTTTGGATCCTTTGTTAAAAATCAGATGACTATTGCCATATATGCTGTTTTGTGTCTTCTATTGTGATCTATGTAAGTGTGTTTGCGCCATTACCAAGTTGTTTTGTTATTGTGGCTCTGTAGCATAACTTGAAGGTTGGTATTGTGTTATCTTTAGCATTGCTCTTTTTTGCTTAAGATTACTTTGTTTTTTTCAGGGTCTTTTATAGTCCCACAAGTTTTAGATTTTTTTCTGTTTCCATGAACAATGACATTGGAATTTATTTTGATGGAACTGAATTCAATCTGTAGGTTGCCATTGGTAGTATAGCCATTTTCACAGTATTAATTCTGACTATCCAAACATGGGAAGTTTTTCCATACGTTAATGTATTCAATTTCTGTTCTCAAGAACTTATAGTTCTCATTGTAGAGGATTAGTTAAATTTATTCCTAGTATTTTATTTCATTATTTTATTGAGGTTTTGGGATTGTTTTCCTGTTTATTCTCAGCTTGTTCATTGTTGATATATACAAAGAGCTATTAATTTTTGTGTGTTGATTTGTATTTTATTATCTTGCTAAAACTGTTTGTCAGAGGTAAGAATTTTTTGACCTCTTTCCTATTTATAGCCTTTTACTTTCTTTCTCTCATGCTCTAAGAATTTAAGCCTACATATTGAATAAGAGTGAGAAGACTAGAACCCATCTCATTCCTCATATATTTATTCATATATTCATCATATGGTTATTCATATAACCATCATTGCATTATCCCTGGGATAAAACCAAATTGACTATGGTATGTGATCATCTTAATGTGCTGTTGAATTTGCTTTGCAAGAACTTTTGTTGTTTTTTTTAGAATTTTTGCATCAATGGTCTTCACACTGGTCTATAATTCTCTTTTGTCTCTGTTTATTCCCTTTTCATTTTATGGAAGAACTTAAATATTATTTGTGTTAGTTCATTTTTGAAGTCATAGAATTTAATCATGAATCTATCTAGTCCTGGAACTTTCTCTGTTTGGAGATCATTACTGCTTTAGCTTTGTGGATTGCATAGAACCATTTCAGTTATTTACATCTTCTTGGTAGAATTTTGGAGGTAGAATTTGGTAGAATTTCAAGATCATTGTGTTTTATGTTTAGGTGGGAGGACCAGTTGCCATGGGCAGCCAGTATCAAGATCCCTGCCACTAGGCATAGTACTTCCAAAGGTTCCTTGTTGCCCTGTTTTTGGTGGTTCTCTCCCAAGTGGAGGGTGAAACCTCAGAGACCTTCATGCCCATAAGCCTTCTCTAATTGCAGTCCTGCAGCAGGTACTGTCTCTTGTGGAACCTACATCTTGTCTATTTTCCTGCCTCCAGGCCTCCCTTCCACTTGTGGCTTGGTACCAAGTCTGTCTGGCCACAAGCTGTTTGCAGTCACTCAGTGTAAGCTGTCACTCTGTGGTCTGGTTGTTTACAGTGGGAGTTAACCAGTTTTCTGAGTTGGCCCTGGGGAATGAAGTTGCTGGGTAGGTCTGTTGACTGACAGCAGCTTATATATGTCTGCCAATACACTTGTAAGTTAGCCTCTCAGTAATCCACACATATTACCATCAGAGCCTAGATTTCTTTTTTCTTTGTATTATTGACAAAATCTTATTTGTCCAATGGAAGAGGCGCTCATTGAGGAGGAGGTCATCATTCCCTATCTCCCCCTCTGAGGGCTATCAGTTACTTGACCCTTAGCTCACTAAATTACAGATTGTGTATATCTGTTTCCAAGTTCCCAATTTTATATCAATTCTGAGAACCTGTCTGGCCTTAGGTGCTAATAAAATTTGATTCCCTGGGCAACTCTATCAGGAGGCCCACCTACAAGATAGCATGCCCCTAGCACTCTCTGCATTTAAGAATCACAAGCCTGTTTGACTGGGGGAGTCACTGATCCACCAAACCCCTCCCATACCAGGGTTTGATGCTTACAGGGGGTATGCATTTATCCTACTGCAAGGTTTGGTGTTGTTTCTTGGAGATCACCTGGCCTGTCTTGTGGTAGGAATGCCAGGATTTTCTCTCCCTAACAGAGGAGAGTGGGTTGAGGCTGCAAGCTGTTTACTAGATTCCTCTGCCTATCACTTTTTAGCTGTCTTATTTATCGCTAGTGGTTCTTGGCACTGTCCCTCAGTTTTGCTTTTCTGAATATAGCCTCTCCTTTGTTTCTCAGCTTATTTTCATTCAGAGTCCTACAAAGAAAGTCTGTTCTTTGCCACATTTCTCTGCCTCCTTTACTTCAACAAAGTACTCTTTTCGTTGTTGAGGAAGTCAGCGGGAGAGATAGAGTTTCAGATCTGAGGAGATGACACTGGGGGCTGTGGACACTAGCGATGGAGCCAATGACCTCTGAGGATGTGTATGGGAACTTCATCCTAGAGAAGTGAGTTTTACTTCTTCCAAAAGAAGCTCCATGAAGATGAGATGCAGGAAACCTCAAGAATCTGGCCTCAGTGGTTGTCAAGTGGTCAAAAACTGTCAATACTCCTCAGAACTGTCAAAAATCAGCAGAAACAGGGCAATTGTGAGCAATAGTCATAGCCAGCTAGTCTCCAAGGAGACTAAGAGAACCTAACAGCTAAATGTAATATTGCATCTGGATGGGATCCATGTACTTATTAGTCATGTGCCTTTGGGAAAGTTTTGTTTCGTGCCAATACTGTGGCTTGAACTCAGTGCCTCATGATCAGCTGTTACTCTAAAACATTCAGTCTATGTCTTAGGATTGGAGCACCAAGACAATAACATTTAATTTTATCCATTTTACAACTGTTGAAGTCTTTTATTGTAAGTCTTTTATTGTATTGTTGACATTTGATGGAGTTATACTACATTGTTATTTCTGTACTACTTGTGTTTCTACATTGAAATTTATGTATCTGGGGCAAAGCTTTTGGCAAGGGGTTGTAATCTCCTGGATCTTTTTGTCTTAATTATTCACAAGATTTAGGCAAGACTAGATAGTAGCTGGATATTTTTTTCACATTTTCCCATATCACTGAAGAAATTCTTTCCAGGCCCTACTCCATACAGAGAAAAGGTTAGTTGCAGAAGTAATTATAATGGATAGATACTATATAATGAAAGGGGAGTGACTAAATAGAGGAGAATATTAAGAAAGAGAAAAGATACAGGAAAGACTTAGCTATAGAAAGGAGAAGAGAAAAAAGGAAAAAAGAAATAAGGAAAAAGAGAAGAAAATAACAAAAGCAAACAAAGCCAACAAAAAAAGAGAAAAGGAAAACTAAGAGAAAAGAATAAGAAAAGGTAGTTTGACATTCTGCCTATCTGCTAAAAATAAAGACTTGAATGAATGATTGTGGATAGAATAGAAAAAGAAGAAAAAGAAGACAGAATTACATTACTTGTAGACAGAAAAAAGTAGGAATGGGGAAGAGCAACAGAAGAGAGAAGATATGGTTACAAGTTGAATAGTTTTCTTGTTCAAGTAGTTATGCAGAAATGATTCATGATGTCAGTTTATTTGTCCAATTTGATCATATCTTGATCAAAATACCCCTTTCATAATTCTCCCCACCTCTCTCAGCTCTATCCATTCCTTTGATTTTCCTAATTCCATTTTCACATATGTATGCACATTGCCTATCATGACTGCATTTGCCCATTCTTCTTTCTCCATTTGAGTACATCTCTCGACTCGACTTACATCCCCCTGACTCCACAAGATTTAGCTTACTCATATTCATTTTAACGAATTGTGAGATAGTTGTTGAAGGGAATTATACTATTGGAATCCTCTCCTGCATATACCATATTTTTTAATATGTATGTCTATGCATGAGACCCTGTGTATGTTTACATACATATTTATAATTTAAATCCAACTTCAACACATGAAAGAAAACACAAGTCTTTTGTCTTTCTAGGCCTGATTTACTCCACTTAACATTATTTTTTTCCATTTCCCGGCAAATGACATATCATTCCATCAATTCCATTGGATGGAGATGGATGGATGGATAGATAGATAGACAGACAGACAGACAGATAGATAGATCGATCGATAGATAGATAAATAGATAGATAGATAGATAGAGAGAGAGAGAGAGAGAGAGAGAGAGAGAGAGAGAGAGAGAGAGAGAGAGAGAGAGAGAGAGAGAGAGATAGATCTAGGTCTCCAAACTGCCTTCCACCATGCTCACAACAGTTTGCATTTCCATGAACAGTGTATTAGGGGTTCTTTACTCCCATATGCATGTCAGCATCTGTTGTTTGTTTGCTCATAATATCTGTTCTTACTGAGATGAGATGAAATCTCAGTGTTGTTTTGATATATGTTTCTTTATGGCCAGAAATGTTGTGCATGTTTTTATGTGTCTATTGGCCATTTTAGTTCTCCAAATAAGTTTCTATTTAGTTTTTTTGCCCATTTATTGGTTATTTGAGGGTTTGGTTTTTTGAGCTTTTTTAATATTCTTGGTTGTAAGCCTTTATCCAATATATAGCTGGTAAATGTCTTGTCCCATTCTTAGGTTGTCTTTTCAGCTCAGTATAACTATGTCCTTTGCTGTGCAGAGACTTTTTATCTTGATACAATCCCATTTGTCAATTTGTTTTCTAATCTGCAGAGCCCCAGGAATTCAGAAAGTTTCTGTTTATGTAGAAACTAGTAGTTTCAAGGTTTCATGTGTTACATTGAAGTTGTTGGCCCATTTTAATTAATACTGGTAAAACTGACAGGCAGGGATCTAATTTCTTTCTTCTGCATATGAATATCCAGTTTACCCAATACCATTTGTTGAAGAGGCTTTTTCCAACCTGTTTTTGGGTCCCTTGTCAAATATTAGATGGCTATAAATAAGGTTTACTTCTGGGTCGCTAGTTCTTTGGACCTATTTTTGTGCCAGTAGCAAGCTGTTTTTTTTGTTACTGTAGCTCTGTATTAAAGTTTGAAGTCTGGAACTGTGATACATCTGGTTGTGCTTCTTTTTCCGTTTTGTTCAGGATTGCTTTTGTCAGTTGGGGCCTTTTAGGATTCCATATGAATTTTTAGATTGTTTTTTCTATCTCAATGAAAAATGACATTGACGTTTTAATGGGTAGTGCATTGAATTTGTCGAGTGCCCTTAGTATATGGCCATTTTCACAATACTAATTTTGCTAATCTAGGGACATGGAGATTTTCCTACTTTCTGGTGTCTTCAAATTTTCCTTTAAGTTTTATCATTTTCATTGAGGTAGTCCTTTCTTTCCTTGGCTAGGTTTATTCTTAGATACTATTTCCTGATTTCCTTCTCTACCTGCTTATTGTTGGTATACAGGAGAGCTACAGTTTTTTGTGAGTTTACCTTATATACTGCTATTTTGCCAGTTATTTATTAGCTCTAGGATCTTGGGAGAGAAGACTTGTAGGTCTTTTAGATGTAGTATATTATTTACAAATAGGGATAGTTTGACTTCTTCCTTCCCTATTTGGATTCTCTTTATGTCTTTCTCTTGCCTTATTGCTCTGGTTAGAAACTCCAGTGCTTATTTTTGTTCATAGATAAGGATGGAGGCGGGGCAGGGACAAAAAAGAGAGAACAACCAACACACAAAAGAGACAGACATAATCAAATAAATATTTCTAATTTTTTCTGCTGTTTTCAAGAGCAGTTGTTTTGAGAGATTTTTTTCACTTCTTTCTTTCTTTCTTTCTTTCTTTCTTTCTTTCTTTCTTGCTTTCTTTCTTTCTTTCTCCTTTCTCTTTCTTTTCTTTCTCTTCCTTCCTTCCTTCCTTCCTTCTTCTTTCTTCTCTCTTCTTTCTTATTTGTTTTTCATAAACCAGTTCAGCCAGTAGAGGCCATCTAATTTGCAGTCTTGCCTCAGTTTCAGTGAATAAACAACCACTCAGAGCCCTGGGCTGGAGTCCAACAAAGAATAATAGACAAGTTCTAATTTCAGATTTTTATACTGGATTCCTGGGCTGGGCTCCTAAATTCTGAAATTTCAGAAACTCCCTACTTGACCTGAGGTATGTCCCACATCTCCCTATAATGACAGGCTGTTGCTTTTTCTGCATAATATAAGGGAAATCACTTGTAGAAATAATAGAAAGTAGATGTTCAAATATTATCAAAATATTGAATTCACTGTTATACTAGAAATTACCTCCCAAAAGTAATAAGGAACAATTCTATACTAAAAACTCAACCAAAAGACAAAATATTGAGGATTAAATTAACAAAGACAATAAGGAATTATTTGCGGATAACTAAAATATCTTACTTAAGCAAGATAAAAAATGGAATAAATTGAATAAAATTATAAGTTTCTGAAGTAGAGGATTCATTCTTTTAAATTTGTAACTCTATGATAAAATCACTGTAAACCTAATGAGAAAGATATTGGGGGAATTTAGACTGTACATAATTATAAATTTTTACAAGCAAAACCATGCCCCAAATAACCAAGGCAATTTTGAAAACAAAAAGCAATATGAATACATTTACCATAAAGGAAAAATTATTACACTTATTTTATTCTTACTGGTATTACAACAATGAAACAAATAAATAGAAAAGAGGATGATTGTACTTATAGCTACATATTAAGAAATCCTAGGATAGTTTTGTGAAGGTATCTTTGTTCAGGATGTTCACTTTTACTAATATCATTGTAGACCTTTTGAGATCATTACATGCAATGATTCTTAAGCTCGTTTGACCACAGAATTCTTCTTAAAATGAATCTTGTAGGACAGATATTTCCTCTGTTTACTAATTTGAGGAAAACTGGAAAAGAAACAGACACACATTTGTGTGAAATTGGAAATTCCATGAAAGAGATGCCTCAATACATTTGGTAAAAGGTAGATTCAACCAATGTACTTTAGACAATTTAGAAAAAAATTAGACATAAATTTGAGCTGCAATAATATCCAGAAACTGAAACCATAGAAGTAGTGGAAAGCACTAATATGAAGATATATATATATGTATATATATATATATATATCTACAAACACACATAGTTAATAATACCTATTTTATAGTTAATAATACCTATTTTAATAGATACTACATTATATTGTTACATTGTAGTATTATTACCTTTTCTGTTATCTTTTACATATTATTACATTATAGTCTCTATGTTAGTATAACTATAAAAATAAACACCCCACCTCATCAATATCCTCAATAATAAATTAAATCTGCCAAGATTAAACATACATGTCCTCTATTCATATACTAATAAAAATCTGCCAAAAAGCAGAGGTGACATTTGATTTTGATATTCAAATTTTATCTTGCTTGACCACAAGGTATTTGGTCATATGCCAGGGTCATCTCCCCAAGTGTTGTTGAAATCCCCAGAAGATGCCTCTGTCTTCTGCAGATTGGTTATGGTGGTCACCTATGGTACTCAGTGGTCTCCTCCTGTCCACTGCTTCACACCACTGAACTTCTTTTACTCCTCTCTATCCACTAGAAGATGAGTGAGGAAACAGACCATGGCCTATATGAGATCAAAGTATGCTCCTTTGTAATTATGGTGAAAACCATGTATGTGAGTGCTCCCTATTTATGAAACTGTCCCAGGAACAGTAAAGGGAAGTAGAAAGGAATAGGAAAACTTGGCCATGTCTAAGTTTTCATATTCTCAGATACAAGTAAAAACAGCCCACAAAACAAAACAAGCCTCATAGGCATGGAGCACATAGGTCTGACTGTTGACCATCCACATCTCCCTCCATCACCTCCTATAGGGATCTGAAGCACATCTCAGACTTTGAATTATTTCTTTTATCAATATGTAGAATGAATTTCCCCAACAAAGGGGGTCTTTAAGACAAAAATCACTAGATTTCTCATACTAAAATTGACCAGCAATTCTACAATGACAATGCCTAATAATCTTCAATTTTTTAAAGGTACTAGGACATAAGAATGACAAATGGGCATTGCAGTACTGAAAGTGTACAAACATTTCCTGGTAGATTTGGAGGCCTGGCTCTCTACTGTTGGTTCAGCAGGCGGCTTTTCTCCTGATCTTGAGTGTCACCCTGTCGCCAAGCTCCATGGTCATAGCTAACAGCAGGACCCTTGAGCAAAGCTGTCCTAACCAAGGCCTATTCTCAAAAGACAAGGAGTATAGAATCATTTCCTATTTTATATTTGCATACTCAAAAGGCCAATTAATTTCTCCTCAGAACAAAATGTACAGTCTGTTCTCAAAGGCATTGCACGCTATGCTTCAGTTACCTTGTCGGCGTTCATGTCTGTATTATTTATGGGAGGAAGGTCCTGGGTTGGCTGTGAGGAGGGGCTTGAATCCTGGTTTCTTCTTGCCTAGGGGCCGCAGCAGATTGTGTCATTTCTCTGAGCTTTCATTTTCTTTTTTATATAATGAGATTGACATTGTGCAATTGCTGTAAGAATTGAATTGTATAAGAATTGTTGAAAGAATTAAATTGTACACAGAGAGAAAGTCATAGTGTTCATTCAGTAAGTGGGGAGTATAATAGTAATATTTTTAAGCTTAAGTATGCTAATAAGTAGCATATATTAGTTTAAATCAAGTTTGGACATAAGCTCTGATCCTTAGCTAGGAACAGATATTTTAATCATTCAATAGTTTGTTCAACAAAAGTGAGCCTTACTTTGTAACATTTCTCTACTAAATCTATGTTAAACGAAAAAATAATTTGCAAACATTTTAAATAAAAACACCATTGTCTTCTTACACATAACACCTTTTAAGATCTCATTATGTAGCCAAGACTGACCTTAAACTCATAATCCTCCTGCTTCATGAGGCACCAGGGATGAGTCACCATGGTTAACTAACTCTTATATTTTGGCCTCCATGATATAACCCCTGGAAATCTTTTTTCTCATTCTCTTTGCTTTTTTGTTCCAGAAGAAACCAGACAATACATTCAAGTTGGAACAATTTAGGGGAAATTTCATAAGGAGACTAATTGCAGAGATGTGAGCTTGTTATAAAAAATAGACAGGACACATCAAGCAGCAAGGAGCTTTCTTAGGATCCAAAAGCCTGAGAGGGTAGAGTGAGAAGAGGATTCTGGGTCTAGAATAGAGAATCTGTGCAAAGACAGCTGTTTGACCGTTTGATAGATCAAGGCAGACCTAGAAGGACTTTGTAGGGAGGAAGCTAGGGGAATGAATTCTCATTCCTCTCATTATTCCTCCTATCACCAACCTCCTACTCCTCTTGCCAGAAAACAGAAGGTAAGAGACTGGCTACCACCTCAACACAGCTCAGCCTCTCACTTGGACCCAATGCGTGACTTCAAAACCTACTAAGAGATGAATTTTGCTAGATGTTTTCCTTGAGATATTCACTCAAAATATGCTTATCAAGTGCTCTAGGCAAACCATCAGTGTGAGGTTAAGAACATGGCACGCTCCTATAGGCTAAGGTAGTGTGAGAGACATCATTTAACAGTGTTTATTGTTAGCTTCCGGCTCTTGGTTCACTGTCCCCAATATCCCTAATTTAGCCTGTCTCACTTCTGTATCTGACATACTGAAGTTAATATTATGGATTTTAGTTCTATCAATATTACTACAAGTGGTTAATTTTATTCTTGTTTAGGGTTACATAGCATTCCATTATACATATGTATTATACTTTTTTCCTCTATTAATGGATACCTAAGGTGATTCCATTTCTTAGGGGATTTTTTTTTGTGAATGCTGCCACAATAAACACAGACATGAAAGTATCTGCTTGTTATATTCATTTAACTTGCATCTGATATTTACCCAGGAGTGGGATGTCTGTATCACAAGGTACTTTTGAGAGTGAGAAGTGAGAAGAATTGAATTATTTATAATACCATAGATAGTAGGGCAATAAGGCCAGACTGGGATTAGTACAGGTAAGCTAGGCTACATCATACTGAGAGGGGATCTGGAGGGGGAAATGGAAGATATAGTATAGTGCCCCCATGTGCATGTGCACACACACACACACCCCTGTAATTTGATATTAGAACATGAATTCTATATCCTTTATCAAATTTAGAAGTCTATTATGAATTTTTTCCTATATAGTATTTATTTTTCTAAAATATAATTTTAATTATGTAAAACTGGCTTATGTCATACCTAGATAATAATTGATTTAAACATTACCTCACATTTGATGCTCAGATAATGTCTTATTTTCCCCTTATAATTCTGTAGTAGACACCACAGAACAAAAAGCCATTGTGACCATTTTTATTAATAACAGTCACTTGAGGAGCTATGTACTAGCTACTCCAGGTAAATGAGTATAATGTAGTTCTTGAAGGCTGTAGTCAAGCAGTGGAGACTTCTAACAGCAGCCTTTGGAGCAGAAATACGAAATTTTATCACTCAACAAGATTCTCACTTTGTGGGAGATTGAAGGAAGGCACAGGTCTTGATGCCAGACCACATATATTGACTTTGTATTTAGCATTTGTTCAACTCCCTGAGTGTCTCTGTGGTCCTAGATTCTATTGCGCCACCATTCTGTCCTGTCCATAGCTTCTTCACCCAGCTGGCAGTCAAATGCAAATGTAAGGTGTCATCCTTTTGCTCAGTTGCCTTTACTTGGCATGAAGCTAAGTAGATTGGCTCAGCTACATTGATTCTTTTTGACTGAGGCTGAGGACATAAATATATCCTTCAGGAGACAGTATTTGGAAATAAACATGTCAGATAAACTAGGACCCTATTGAGTGAAACTAGAGGACAAAATGTCTGAGGATAAATTTGAAAGTGGTGGAACCAGCTTAGGATAATGTAGAGATCCATTTGGACAAATTAGTAAAGATTGGAGACAAGGTGAACAACACCATTGTCTTGGCAAGTTTAAGAGATATTGTACCAGGACCTATTGCCAGAGCTTTACATATCCCAGTGTCTTATCTCCCATGAGTCACCTGTGAATGAAGTCTTTGTTAGACCTCATTCAAGCCTAACTGGATTTGTTTTTTTTTTTTAGTCCCTTTCTGACTTTATTGAATCACTTCTTCATGGTACTCATCATTCTGCCTGTGATTTCCCCCTTAGCTGTCTCCCTTTCCTGATTCTCAGTCTTGGCATCTGTGTATCCTCCTCTGTCTGGAGTTCTTTTCCTCCATTTCATTTCAATGGCTGCTACTTGCCATTCACTTAGAAACAAAATAATCTGGGTTGTGACTCATGGCTATAATCCTAGACACTCAAGAGACTGAGATCTGAGTATCCCAGTTTGAAGCCAGCCCAAGCAGGAAAGTTAGTGAAACTCTTGTCTCCTATTAGCCACCAGAAAACCAGAAGTTGATATTGTGGCTCCAAGTGGTAGAGCACTGACCTTGAGTGCAAAAAGCTCATGAATGACCTCCTAAAAATATTCTGATGTCCCACCTAGGTTAATCTTGTCTAGATACTCTAACTCATTACCATCTGTCATATTCCAAGTAGAACTTGTCACCGGCTGGAATTTACTTACCTTGGGATCTGTTTGCCAAACATCTCCCCCACCAGGTCTAAGCTCCATTAGAATTTCCTGTTTGCTTTCTCCATTCTCTTACATAGAAGGTCATCTCACCTAGTGGGTGATATTGGTCAATTGCCATCTCTGGATGGATATGTGATGGCTTTGTTTTTGAAGTCATTGTTCTGAGAGGTTGTTTTGTTTCTTCTCTGACCATTTGTAGATTATTTTAGGAATGTATTTCTTTAATTCTGTAAGCATGTCCTTTAAAGAGACCTCACCTTGCCTATTTACTTAACACATACATTTCTGTGGTTAGAGAAATACTGAGTGACATTGATTGAGCTAGCAAATAGAATGTTTTGAACAAAATCCACAGCAATATGAAATGGCTTCTTGCCTCCAGGTCTTGTTTCAACCTGAGACATGTTGAGCCACACCAATGTTTAGTTGAATGTTTTCCTTAGTCTTATTAACTTTCCTTAATCTTGTTAACTGACCAACTCTTAAGGAGATGATGATACAACACAGTTTCTCGAAAATATTGAAGGCTGGAGACCTCAGGGCTCATGCTCCATCTCCAGTGTGTTTACACCATTCTCTAAACCATTGCACATCTGGATGATGGCATGTGGAAGACAATGTCATATCTAGGATGCTTCCTGTCTATATCTTTTATAAACCTTTCCTCTTTGTTGCTTTGTATGTCCCTCCCCCACAGTATAACCCCTGCTTTCACTATATTTGATGTCGGTATAATTTGTGGAAGGAAAGGGGAAAAACAAATCGTTTAAATAGGGATACAGGTAGACTCATTGCAACAATGAGACATATAAGTCGTTACGTCAAAAACGAACTTTACAACTTTGGTGGGGGGGGAGGAGTGGAGAGGATTGGGGGGGGGGATGATGGGAAGGGATGGGAAGGGGAAACAAAGGAGGAGGCTACAATGCTTGATAAGAAATGTACTCATTATCTTGCCCATGTAATTGTAACCCCTCTGTACAGTATTTTCACAATAAAAAAAAGACCTATGCAGATGTAACTGTAAAGTCTTTATTCTAATGAGAGAGGAGAGGGCTTGGGAGTATCCACCTGCAAGATTCTCTTATTCATTATTTTTTATGTTTTGACAAATTCCTTGCTTTCTTTATAAAGGTTCATCAAGCCTATAGGTTAGGGAGAACTTAAATGACATAAAATACTAAAAATGGAGAACAAGTCATAATAAAAATACCAGTTGAGAAAGAAAGAAGAGAAAAAGAATCTCATAATAGTGTTCATTTCCATACTGGGAATCATCTACTTGGAAAAAATCTGTTCATAATCTACCTTAAAGTTTAACTCCATGGTGAGATATACTTATCTTAGGTGTCTAGAATTTTTGCCTTCATAATCACAAGACAAACTTTTTGTTAATAACAAGAATTAAATTGAAAAACCTCTAGGGAAATTACTGATAATTCATAGAATGGAGAAAGCTATGATTTTGTGGCCCCCTCATCTTTAGCTACAGAATGATGTAAGCTCATTTCTTGTGAATCTAAACCAGAGGAAATCTGAGATACTCTCTCTTAGGTAAATGAAGTAAGTATTTGAAAGAACCTTAAAGAATATATTACTTAAACCCAGTACTTCCAGGTTTTAGACATCTCGCCTAGATTTTAATTAAAAGAGGTTGTTCTATAGATGAAACTTTTATTTTAAAGTCTTTGCCATCAATCAGTAGTAATTACTGCTATATAATATTAATTGACATGATTATTTTTACTAGTAGCTATTCATTTAAAACATAATTTTGTCAGACCCTTGCTAAGAGTGGGACTAAAATATTAGTGTCATGATTCCTCTTACCACTTCCCAACCTCCTTGGTGTTCAGTGTGGATCAAGAGGTTCTTCAATAGGATTTCATTATGTATCCAGGGAGCCATAGAGAAGATTTTGGAAGATAAATTTTGTTCCTCCAATTCTATGCAAAAGTTTGGACTAGGATTTTTCAGCATCATCAGATGAAGGACTTTAAGTATGCAAAGACAATTTCTTGATAAGTTAGTGTCCATCCACGCCTCGTCCCAGCTACTCAGCCTCAGACATCAGGGGAATACAAGGGTCCTTTAGAGCCCATATACTCATTTGCCAGAAAACACTTTCATTTCTTCATTTTATATCTTTATCAGGTGCATATTCATTTACACACCCATATTTTTCCCAAGGAAAGAGGATTTGACACTGAAACATTCAGTAAAACATTTTCACTTCCCTAAAAAAAGTGTTTTTCTTAATTTTTATGTTTTTTATTGCTAAAATACTGTACAGAGGGGTTACAGTTACATGAGTAAGGTAATGAGTACATGTCCTATTGAGCATTGTTACCTATTCCTTTGTTTTTCTCCTACCATTCCTTCCCTCCCCACCTCCCCAACTCCTGCCTCCCCGCCCCCCACCAAGTTGTAAAGTTCATTTTCAATATAGTGTCTTGTACATCTCATTGTTCCAAGGTCAACCTGTATCCTTATTTCAGCATTTTGTTATTTCTCTTCCCTTCCCAAATAAGAACAATGTATATACAAGATGCAGGGCACTGACATCAAATACAGTGAAAACTGGGGTTATACTGTGAAGGAAGAACATACAAGAGAAACAAAAAAACCCACAGAGTACATTTTAGATACATTAAAAACAATAGCAAGAAAGAAAAAACAAGTTGTGTCCCTATCTTGGGGTTCATTTCACTTAACATCATCTTATATGGTCATATGTACATAGCTTTCAGCCTTTTCTGCTTGTACTAGGTTTATATTAGTTATTGCAAATAAAGGAACCATGAAACCTTTGTTTCTTTGGGCTGGCCTGGCTTTGTTTTTTCTTAATTTTTATTTTTTTACAGAGTATCATTTAATATCTTCTCTTCTTTGTACTGTGATCTGATGAATTGGCCTAATCTCCTTACTAGGCTGGGTTCCTGGAGGACAGACATGTGATAGCCACATCCTTTGAAGCTCAGCATCTAACACACTATAAATGGTCAGTTAAGTGCTTGATTTCTCACTGAGCTGGGAACCATTCTAAAAGCCTATCACTACAGATAAGAATTTCTTAGGAAAGACAGGAGATTGCATCTATGATATATATTTTGCTTTCTGTTATGGTGGAACCAAATTCACAGAATCATAATAAATCATAATTTAAAGAATAATAAATCATAATTTAAAAGGACTTTTCAGCTGTTCATGGTTTTGATCAGTTAAAAATTTTTTTTCCAGTTTCCATTTGACTGTGCACAATGAGAGAGGAGAAAATAAAAGAAAGGAAGAAAATCAAAAGACTGTGAATAGTATGCTAAAGGAAATGGTAGGGCCTCTAAACCACATGAAAAAGCAAGACAAAGAGTGAGAGCCGAGAAATGTCACTTAAGCTGCTGGAGCTGTGTTGATGCCCTCAGTTCTTCTCTAAGATGAGTTTTTGACTCACAGGATTCTGTTCTGCATGGGCTTTCTTCTAGTGAAGGATTTATTCATGGAACGGATGGATATTCCATTTACACATGACTTCCCAAATCATCATAATAGAATATGTCCTGTTAACTTCATGATAGTCACCACCTGCCTTATTGTTTCCACTTCCCACAAAGTTTTTGAATATCCAGAACAGTGCTTTATAATTTTTACAGGAGCGCTTTGGTCTCGGCGGCAGAGTCGAGATGACGAAGGGAACGTCATCCCTTGGAAAGCGTCACAATAAGAAGCACACATTGCGCCCCCGCTGCGGTTCTAAGGCCTACCTCCTTCAGAAGTCGGCGTGTGGCAAATGTGGCTCCTCTGCAAAACGCAAGAGAAAGGATAACTGGAGTGCCAAGGCTTAGAGACGAAATACTACCGGAACAGGTAGTATTTCTAATTGTCTCTTGCAGATTCAGGCAAGGATTCCGTGAAGGAACAACACCCAAACCCAAGAGAGCAGCTGTTGCAGCATCCGGTGCATCTTGAGAATTTAAAAGATTAGCCATACAATAAATGTTCTGATCTAAAAAAAAAAATTACAGGAAAAAATATTTTTCCGGAAAAATGCTCCATGGGTGGCAGAGGTAACAATCAACATCTGATAGCATCTTACAACCTGAACAGAGGCTGGGGGAAAATGGGAAGCCCATTGTGAGGTACATTGTGCGGGCTCAGGTATGGGGCCAGCTTCTCCCACTATGAAGGAGTGGTAGGTATTACCAATCAGGACTCTGGCTATGGTCCACTTGTCATTGCTGCTAACCACAAATTACTATGGACAAGAAAAACTGTGTAATTTAAAGGATCCAGAGAGTTGGGTATCAATGTTCTTTTTGTTTCCAAATTATTTGGAAGTTCCTGGAGATTCTGTCGTCTGCCATTTTATTGCTACTTCCTGGATTCATGTCTCTGACATTTCCTATTTGGTTTAAGCCTTGGCTCATACTTTCTATGTTGAGTATCTGAAATATCTTTATATTCTCTAGATAGACTGTTGCTTTCTTCCTTTGAAATATTTTCTGCCTTCCCAGCTCTCCCCAGATTATAGTTAATCCTGTACATCTCCTTTCATTTAGATGTGAATTTATCATTACCATCTTGTTTCTCCAGGAATCTCTCCCTCAATCACTACCTCATCCCCAGGCCATGACTCAGTGCCCTTCCTAAATTCCCTTGGCTGTGAATTACTCCTAACACAGCCTTTGTGTCCTGACATTTGCATCGCTCACCAGATGACACCCACAAGAGGATGATATGTGAGTTTTGCTAATCAATACATCTAAAATCTAGAAATGTTCCAATAATTATCTATTGAATTAATTCATGAATATGGAACAGGTGACAACATAAAACTTAGAAATGTGTTCATTATAATTGTCTTTCAGAAGTTTGTTGAAATGAAATGGAAACAGAGGTTTTTTTGTTGTAATTTTGCTTTTTTTTCTTCTTCTTTGTTGTTCTTTTTTATTTCTGTACCTTTTTTGTATGCAAATTTATCTGGTTGAGGGAGGGTTGGGGAAGCACTGAAATGGTGGGAGAAAAGGTACAGCAGTGATAGTTATTAGGCATTATGTTGAAAGTGAACTAAATAACTTGTGGGAGAGGGATCAGGAGAGAAAACTTGAGGGGAAAAAGTGGGGGTGGAGAGTAACACTGCTCAAAAGAGATGTGCTCATTACCTGACTTAGGTAACTGCAATCCCTCTGTACATCACCTTTACAATAACAATAAAAATTATTGTCTTTCAGATCCTTTATATCCACGGTCAAAACTCACATAGATATGGAACCAACCCAGATGCCCCTCAGTAGATGAATGGATCAAGAAAATACACAATGGAATTCTATGCCTCCATCAGAAAGAATGACATTGCCCCATCTGTTAGGAAATGGAGAGACTTGGAAAAAATTATATTAATTGAAGTAAGCCAGGTCCAAAGAAACATAGGTCCGATTGTTTCCCTTTTTGCAATGACTAGTATATGTCTGAGACAAGCAGAAACAGTCAGATAAGTTGATGTTAGGTGAAATGAACCCCAAGATAAGGATTCAAATGTTCTTTTCTTTCTTGGGATTGTTTCTAACATATTTATAAGATGATTTCTTTGTTGCTTTGTATGTCCCTCCCCGGCAATATAACCCCTGTTTTCACTGTATTTGATATTGATATAATTTGTGGAAGAGAAGGGAAAAAACAAATTGTTTAAATTGGGATACAGGTGGACCCATTGCAACAATGAGATGTACAAAAACAAACTTTACAACTTTGGCGGGGGGGTGGGGGGTGGGGGGGGCAAAGGAAGAGACAACAATGCTTGATAAGAAATGTACTCATTACCTTGCCCATGTAATTATAATCCCTCTGTACGGTATTTTCAAAATTAAAAAAAAAGATTCTTATATATAGCAAAAAAAATCCCACATAGATTCTGAAGATAATTCTTTGCTAATTCCAATTTTTATTCAAATGGTGACTGGGAAGAAAAGTTTTTAATTATATAAAAATTATTCCCAAAGAGATTAAGAATATTTTTGCCAATTTCAATAAGAGAGATGAGTTCAAAGAGCTCTGCAGAGTAATACTGTATTGTAGTTGTCAATGGTCTCAATTTCTAGCAACATGCTTTTTTTATTTTCCAGACTTTGTTAATTTGTCCAACAAATTATATGATCATTCCTCTCTAGATATTAGAAATACATGAAGTAAAGACTCTCTTAAATCACACATATACAAACATACCCCCCCACACACACACAAAGACTTAGAGAATTTATGTATGCTTTAAACTACACTTTGGAAAGAAAACCAACACCATATCCCAATTCTAGTTTAAGATAACAATACAATTCAAACTATTAGAAGTGGAGCTGTATAAGTGGTAGAGTACTACCCTTGAGTAAAAAAGCTCAGGAACAGTGCTCAAGCCCTGAGATCAACCTACAGGATAGGCACAAAAAGCAAAATTGAAGGGAAAATATATTCAGAGCTTTACATAATCATGAGCAATGATTAAAAGGAAGAAAATAGTTTTGTTGTGCTTCTTAACAAATTGCTCACAAACTCTATTAGTTGTCCAAAGATAAACATTCATGAATTCTTTTTCTTTGGAGAAGAAAGATTATTTTTCAATTAATTAATGACTGATGTTTCCCAGAATTCTTTCCAAAAACCTAGAAGCTAGTGTTATTTTAGATTGGCTTTTGCTTCTCATCCTTTTCTTTTGATTGAAGCTGATTGTTAATTTAAAAAATAAATTGATATGAAGCAGTGAATGTATAATAAGTAAACAGTGTTTTTTTTAAAGTCCTTTCTGTCTCATATAAGAAAACAATTCCAAGGCTGCCACATCCCTTACTTGTGCTGCTTGAACTCAGTGATCGGTAGATTTGTAGGATTTAAGAAAGAGAACACCAAAATTTTGGAAGTCAGAAAGGGCTAATTTCTATAATTCTTTTCTATGTGTCCATTTCACATGTATTTAATAGCAATCTGTTTGCTTGTCTTTATAATTTGCCTGAAAATGTCTGAGAATTGAGAGCTTTTGTCCCTTCATAGAAGAAGTTCATCATACAACAGATGCCTCTTGCTAACTAGGCTCCAGGGGGAATTAAAAATTGTTTTCTTTTGCTTAAGTTATACCATAAATATGGAATTGTCATCGAGAGCTGGACATATGAGTACATAAACACTCTAAGGATATTTCTCTTATCTCTTCCCATTTTCCTTTATGTATTTCTCTGCTTCTTTCTAAACAATAGTTGAGTTGACATAAACAAGCTATCCTCAAGTTCTTGGCTTACTATCTGTGAGCCTGGTTTATGTTTTACAACTAGAGCATTTTATGTTGCGCAACACTAGATGAGGAATGAGTGTCAGCTCTGCATTTGTAAACTCTCTGAGAAGCAATCATATACTCCTCTGTGAGCTCCATAGCATTAATATCCCTGGTTACTATCCTCATTTCTGAGAATCTTTTTTTTTCCCCTTCCTGATGGCTCCTCATAAAGGGAAAAGACTAATTTCTGTGTTATTTCTCTATGGCCTTGTGCTTCCTGACTAATGTGAATAGATTGGCCAAATGACTTGAGTTGGACAAATCATATTTTCTCTTCTTGAAATCTGGTAGTAGCACACTATTTATACTAGAGAGAGTGATATTGCATTGAGTTAAGGTTGGTTTGCACAGTCATCTCCTGCAGTGCATAGGTATATAGGTTGCTGTGTTTCGTCCATGATACATGGTTTGCTATAGAGATAACAGTTTCTATGACCTCAGAGATGGAGGAGGTGATTTGATTTCTGTTTCACCTTCTCTATCATCTCTGACTCCATTGGATGCTACCATGTCAGAATTTCTGTTTAGTCTAACCTATGTTTTTAAGAAAGTAGCTAAAGTTCATATTGATTCATCTTGGTACTTGCTGAGAGTCATGTTTGTGAAAAAGATTAACATCACTGATTACTTCTTCTTTTAGTGTCATTTTCACATATCCTCTTTCCCAAAATTTCCTACAAAACAAAATTATTTCTGAAAGGGATTTGAATCATATTAGTAACAATTTCAGAGAGATTGTTCTGATAGCTAATTGATAGTGAACTCTTCTGGGTGTTAACTAAGTTTCAGAAAAAAAAGAGAGGGATTTGGCTACAACAGTACAGAAAATAAAAGGATAAGGTAAACATTTCTGTCTCAGGCTGGCCTGGCTTAGCTTTGGAAAAAAATTATTAAGTGGAAAACAACCAATGTTAAGAACTGAGATGAGCTAAACATGCTTAGTCTATCTTATTTCTGCTTTTTAAGTCAAGTGATTAAACTAGAAGTGAATTTATAGTATGACATATAAATTCATAGGTAGAAAATCACAATATAATAGACAGTCTTTGTGCATAGTTTTTTTACCTTGGTTGGTTTAGATTCTCTAAGGAAAATTCCTTAGATGGGCATACCTCTTACTTCCATGGAAAATTAAATGAAATTATTTAAGATTTTTCTCTCAATAAGGCCTGAATAAATATGTCTTGATGCTCTGGCCCCATAATTAAGAGTTTTGACTCATGAAAAGCTCTTCTCTTTGCATTTATCTTACCATAAAACAAATCTAGAAAAATGTTCCTCTCCATGTGATTTTAAAAAAAGAATAGATTTCTTTTAATAATTTTTATGTATTATTGAAAAATCTCAGCATTTGGAAAGGGTCTTAGAGACAGAAAGGACTAAACTGTCTCCACCTTTAAAACAGAAAATTGAAAAACTTAGACATTAAATTTCAGTATTATTTTTAACCTGTTTTTTGTTAGATCTGGGGACTTTGGTTGATGCAAAAGGGGAACAACAAAGGACAAAGACAAAGGAGAACCAATGCAACAGCGATACCCACAGGACAACATATTGGAAATGAACTTTACAGCTTGGGGGATATGGGGAGGTGAAGTGGGAGAAAAATGAGGGAGGGGGAAATAGTGTTTGATGAGAAATGTACTCATTACCTTAAGTATGTAACTGTAACCCCTCTGTATATCATCTTGACAATAAAATTAAATTTAAAAAAATTTACCCAGAATCAGAGTAGCAAGCTAGGAGGGCAGAAGTTTATTCACTTTCCAAGAGAGAAAAAGAGGCAGATGCCACAGGCAAAGGTGAACTCTATGGAGTAAATGGAATGGAGCTTTAAAGCTTTTGTAAAGTGGGGACCCATGGGGGGTGTATTCTGAGGTACATGAGCACACTGACTAAGGTATAATTTGTTGCCTTCTAAGTTTCTGGATACAATAGTTTTTATCAGAACAGAACAGTGGTAGTGCTAGCTGGTTCTGAGAAAGATAAGCAGGTTAAGCCCAAAACCTGCACAAAATGGAGCCAGATACAATATGTATCTGGTCCATTTGTTGGCTTCACATTTTCCTACTTAGACAGGTAATAAATAATTCTTCAGAAGCTTGGGAAGGGTAAGTCACCTCCCTGAGGGAAGTGAGTCCATTTTTCATAAGCCCTTCAAGCTGAGAAAGGTTACAGTTGTTCCTGTGATGTTGGGCAGGGTGTGGGGGTGGCACCTTGAAAGTAGGGATTGAAATGAAATAGCCCAGTAAATATATCTGGGTCCTAGGCCCAGGTAAATTGATAAAGATACATGCTCCTGAGGAAGGATAGTAGAAAGGAGAAAACCCATGCTCCAAAAGTTACCAAACAAAGGACAGCAACCAAAGGACCAAGAAAAGGAGTATGCTATTTAAAAATTGACCAGAGAAGGATGAAAACTACAACTAAGAATCCAATGTGGGGCTGGGAAGGTGGCTCAGTAGTAGAGCCCTTGCCTTGCATGCTTGAGGCCCTGGGTTCGATTCCTCAGCACCACATAAGCATAAAGAAAAAAAAACCCGGAAGTTGTGCTGTGGCTCAAGTGGTAGAGTGCTAGCCTTGAGCTGAGGAGCTGAGGGACAGCGCCCAGGCCCAGAGTTCAGGCCCCATGACCAGACCCCCCCCCAAAAAAAAAAGTAAGGGAAGAAGTGGGTTGGGAGGGATGGGTGAGAATGTTTAAAGGAGTGACATTTATCAAGATGAATTGTATATTTTCATATACTGCTTTGTAAAATGGCAACTCCTTAGTATAACTACTTAAAGATAATAAAATATGTTTTGAAAACTGACAAGATGTTGATCTTCCAGAAAAAAATATTCTGAATCCCAATTTTGTATTTTTCTTATTTTCCTGAATGGTTTTAGTTACCTTGTTAACACTATCAAGAACTATACTTGTTTGATTTATACAGAAATAACCTTCTTTTCCTAGAAATAAAGAAGTCCCTCCAGTGCTGGTAGTTAACAGGTATATGTCCCTATGTTTTGAAGGACAAGTCCCACCAAGCAACCTACTTGATGTTGTACAACTGTATATAGTTGGCTAGTTCAAGAACCTGTTTTCTTAGGTATTGGCATCATTCACAGGTTTATAGGCAATGGGCTAGTTCACCTATTCCATAGTGATTTTCAAGAGGATGCCTTAGATTAAGTGTACTGAGATAGGTTCCAGTCTGTAGTGTTAAGAGTGGTAGGTGCTAGGGATATTTAGAATGGAAATAGGATGAGCTTGGATGTGTAAGTCCTGAACCAGATAGACTAGAGTACAAAGGATTCCAGGTAAGTGCAAGCAAGGGTAGACATTCATGTGACATAGGAACTATATTTAAGGCTTAGGTTTTATACAGAAACAACCTTCCTTCTCCCAGTGAAAGGATGGCCAAGGTGTCAATGAATGCAGGGGTAGGGGATTCCCTTGATGAGGGAGGCATCCATGCTAGGAGATACTGGAGGAGTCCCATTCCCATTCTGGTCAGTTTCATCTTTTTAAGACAGTTTTGTTCATCCATCTTTAGGGGAGCAAAAATTGAATCTTCATAGGGGCAATGAAATATGAAGGTGATTGGACATAGGCCTCAGGAGCATGTGGCAGTAGTTGAGTCTAATTATATTTCTGTTCAAGGTCTGTTGGTAGATGAGGAGGTTTTATCAGAGTCTGGAAAAATTATCTTGGTCTTGCCAGTAGCTTTGAGAGAAGCCGAGAGAGAACATCTGGAAGAGTCCCTAACAGTGGCTCAGAGATGGAAGTTGAAAATCTCAGTACAGATAGGTAGGGGCCAGCTGATTGAGATACAGCTCTCAAACAAATAGGTCTGGTTATAAGGAGGAATTTGTCAAACAAGGACATTTTCTGAATTTGGTTGTCAAAATTGATAGTGTGGTTTGCTTTACTGCTAGAGATGGATGAATGCATCAGCTATGGGCCATTCTGACAGGTTAACAGAAATGACAATGAATCCTTGGTCTGGAAGTGGCCAGAGAACACATTCAATAGTCTTTATACATTAATTGTTGTTAATTAAGGGCTTGGTGGTGGGGCATTAGGATGCACTAGAACACACAGGGAGACAGTGATTTGGCAGAGGGAGAGAATGATATAAAACAGAAGCATGTTAGAGTTGAGTTTGATTGAAGGTGACACAAGTTGAGAAGGCAAATTTGTGTGGCATATGCTAGGCAGCAATCCAAGGGGACTGAGCTTCAGATTTGGTACATGATTCTTAGAGGTGGCACTAATAAAAATAATAATTAGTATTGTTATTTTAATGTTTTATTGTAAAAATACTGTACAGAGGGGTTACAATCACATGAGCAAGGTAATGAGTACATTTCTTATCAAGCATTGTTGCCTCCTCCTCTGTTTTCCCCTACCATCCCTTCCCTTCTGTCTCCACAACTACATCCCCCACCCACCCCGCATCCCCTGCTGCCTACATTGTAAAGTTCGTTTTTTGACATAGCATCTTGTACATCTCATTGTTGCAATGGGTCAACTTGTATCCCTATTTAAACAATTTGTCTTTTCCCTTCCCCTCCACAAATTATACCAACATCAAAAAAATACAGTGAAAACAGGGGTTATACCGTCGGGGAGGGATATACAAAGCAACAAAAAAATCATGTGGTACCTTATAAATATGTTAGGAACAATAACACATCTAATATATCCATTTAATAAAGCAGAGGATCAGCAAGTAGAAAGAAATTTCTTTGCAGTGAGACAAAGAGGCTAAAAGAAAAGTATGGGGGACTTTGTATTCTAGAAAAGCAGAAAAATGTTTTGGTAGGATATCTAAGATGAAGGATCTCAAGTTTGAGTTTCTGGTAATGTATCAAGGAATTAGAGGGAGAGTTCTTGGAGGATGGTAGAGTGAATCAGTGGTAGTGAGTGATTTGGTTCATAAACCTATGAACCAAAGGGCATATCACTTGAGGAGCACCGGATCAGGAAATGAAATTTCAGGTTAAGGGAAATGGGAAGAGGAAGGAGGGGATGAGTGACAGAAATGGGAGAGTCAGATATTGGTGGGGCAGTAGGTTAGAAATGTGGCCAGACTGTGATTGGAAATCTTTTTCATGAGTAAAGGGAAGATTAGAAGGAAGGGGAGTGGGCTGGTGCAGAGGAAGAGTCTGATCAAAAAGAATGATTGAGGTTCAGTAATCTAGGGGAGCATTTTAATGAGAAATTATCATGGTTATTCATTGAACTGAATGGAGGAAGAGGAGGTGAGGAAGGAGTCAGAAGAAGAAGCTGACCAGAAGAGGGAAGTATTTGAATCTTGGAATAGAGTTAAGAAAGCAAGAATATAGAGGATTGCTATTTTTCCTCATTTTCCATAATAGTACTGAAATTAAGAGAGCTATTTTTTCAATAGCCCAGTTTATATTCTGGCCAACAATATTCACAGAGAAAGATCAGGTCTTTCTTTTAGATCAATTAGATCTATCTTCTGTTTTGTTAAGGAGATACCAAGAGGGTAAAGAAGTAAAAGGAAGAATATTAGAAAGAAGGGGATATCTTTGGTCCAGAGTTTAGAGAGACTATTCCTCCATCTCCAGAACAAAAGCTATAGGACAAGTCACCACTTGAGGATACAGGAGACAGAAGAAGGGCATCACCCATTGCAAGGCTTTGCCAGAGGATGATGACAGACTCACAGTTGGGGTTTTACATTTTAAGCATAGAGAACTACTACATTTTAAGCATAGAGAACTTACAAATTATTGGGAGGTTTGTTCTGTGAACAGTCTCTCTGAACAGTGTAAAAGTTTTCTCCCGATGTTCAACCAAAGATGTTAGGTCTCAGGTTTCAGCCTATGAACAGGGTGTGAAAGAATTCACTAAGAGTCAAAGTGGCAAGCAAGGAAACAAAAGTATAGTTCCTTTCCAGGAGAGGAAAGGGACTAAATACCATAGACAGTGACACCCCTGGGGCTATTAGAGGAGGGTTTTCAGGACTTTTATCATATGAAGGTGGGTGGAAAAAGAACAGGCATTTGTTGGAACCTTTTACAGATAGTAGTGTGTGTACCCCAAATATATATGCATACTGATCCGAGTATGATTTTGTCCAGATTTATGTCTTCAAAGGGTGCTGTAGTTTTCTCGCAATAGAATAAAGAATGGTCTAGCGTTATGGCTCAAATGGTAGAGTGCCAGTCATGAGCAAGAAAGCTATTCAAACTGCAGTACTGGGAAAACAAAAGAAATATTTGCACACCCAAAATAAATATTATGACAATTTATAAAAAGAACAGAAAAGTTACTAGTGAGGTCTGACAAAGAATATGCAAGGTTAGGCACAAAATGGAGTTCAAAAACAAAATGGAGTTTTATTTGCTTTACATTATCTATGGAAAAGTATCTAAGATAATGCATGAGATATCCAGTGTTGATAAACTATTTCTAGGCTTCTAAAAATCAAACAAGATATCTTTTACAGAGATTGGAAGACGATGCTCTTATCAAAGATAAAGCTATGCTTTGGAATGTGTTTACATTTATCCTAGAATAAACTGAAGACATCATGTTGTTCTCTGTTTCCCTTGAAGAATGACTAACATAAGGGAACCAGGAGGAAGATCAAGCAATTAAAAGAACTTCATATTCTTAAGACAATGTTTAGTGTGCTGCAGTTTTCCATTATGTCACACATTACTTAAGGGCCATCATCCTGATTTGCCTTTGTCTGTAGTTCATATGAATTGACATTTTGAACAGGATGCTTCATTTGCAAACTTTTCTTATGGCACCACTTTCAACATCAGCATCTATCACACATCAAGAAAATACATTTGAATTGTTTTGCAAACAAAACTTTCTTCCAATTAATAATTAAACAGAGGAACAGCTTGTGGTATATGCTTGGAACGAATTTTACTATATATAGTGGGAAATGACAAGCACATATGAAGATGTGACTGAAGCTGGGTAGCATTTAAATATTCAGCTTTTCCTCTGTTACCTTGATGGGAGCAAAGTTGGTTCCCAAGGTAAAAACTAAGTGGTCTGCCGGCATATGGTCTAACCTCCATTTGAGTGCTAAAAGCTGGATACTGTTTTTGTGAAACAGATGTTGTTGAGTGCAGCAATGCACAACTGACTCTAGCTAACAGCTGGGAATCCTTCATGACCCATATAGCGAGAAATAAACATGGTCCTATGCTTGGCAAAAGTGTAACAAAGCAAATTTCCATTTGTTAAGAGCTTATCAAAATGAAGAATAAATGTTTTTAGCCATAAACTGATTTTATTCACCAGAGTAATCTTTCCAGCAGCTTCTGTGATGGCCTCGTAATATTGCAGGCACCCTTTGGCAGATGAAGGCTGCAGTTGCTCTGACATATAGTACAGATGGAAAATAAACATCTGCCTCAATCAGGAGCGAAGACCAAGGACAAGGTTGACGAATATTGTCTGGCATGACTCTCTTTGCAGGGAAGCATATAAATGCTACAGAACCCAAACCACTGGCATCGTCTGGTGTTGTCCTTATGTGGTTACTGACCATGAAGAGAGATGATTAGTCGGCACTCTCCGAGGAGAAGTGGCTGCAGATGCTCGGGATGCTACGCTTCCAACTCTCTAGGATCTGCTTTGCTCTAGCCACACCATGCGAGTCGCTCTGTGATTCCATTTTATTTTAGTTTTTTCATGGTTCGGCAGCATTTATTGTCCTTCAAGTTTCCCTTCTTGTTGTTGAACGTGATAAGCAAGAGAAGGAGAGAAAAGGAAGAGGAGCTCAGAAAATAAAAACACTTTTTTTCCCGTTGTCATAGAGAATATCAACAAAGGCAAGTCCAACTTCATAGGATTTCCTTCAGATGTGGCCTGAACCTCCACCTCTCCCCGCCAAGTCTCCCCCCCCCCCCCACACACATTGTGATTGAAAGCACTCTATTCTGTCCTGTGGTCCAACTTCAACTTTGGCAACAGCTGAGTGAAATAATGTCAGCTTCATAAGAAAGACGCACGTGGATTACTTTCTCTCTCTCTCTCTCTCTCTCTCTCTCTCTCTCTCTCTCTCTCTCTCTCTCTCTCTCTCTCTCTCTCTCTCTCCCTCTCCCTCTCCCTCTCCCTCTCCCTCTCCCTCCCTCCCTCCCTCCCTCCCTCCCTCTCTCTCTCTCTCTCTCTCTCTCTCTCTCTCTCTCTCTCTCTCTCTCTCTCTCTCTCTCTCTCTCTCTCTCTCTCCCCCCCTCCAATCCTACCACTATGTTCCTTTTGTTCTTTCTTATTGCAACCAAATGATTCATGTGGCACAAATAATATGACAGATGTAGCTTTAAAAATTCAGTTTTGCTGCAAGTATCGTTTTGACTGAACCTTCTTTCATTTTCTGGTATCTCTTGTGACCATATGGAGTTGAGATGGCAGTGAATTCCCTTCCCTGCACCTGGGCACAATATTGGATGAGGAGGTAAAGTAAAAAGGGAGAAAAAGTGTCAGGCTTAATATGCAGTATTATGTTGTGAGTACTATCTCCTCTTTGTGAAAAAAAATTAGTTTCCGTACCATGGTGTTAGAATTTTATTTCTAAAAGAAACATGATAGAGAATTGGGTATATGGAGTTTCGGTATTTTTCTGTGTCTCAAATGACAGAGAAAGAAGGAAAAGTTTTGCTTATAGCCAGTGTTCTGATAATCTAGCTGAAGTAACAATGGTCATAACTTTTTTAGGAGGCAGGCAGTATTGGGGCTTTTACTGAGAGCCTGGGTGCTGTACTTGAGCTTTTTGCTCAAGGCTAGCCATTCTACCCCATGAGTAACAGTTCCACATCTTTTAGGTGATTAATTGGAGAAAAGAGTTCCATGGATTTCCCTGCCCAGGCAGGCTTTGAACCATGATCCTCACTCATATCTCAGTCTCAAAGTAGCTGGGATTAGAGGCATGAGTCACCAGTGCCTGAGTTTTTTTTAACTTCAGACTTTAGAAAGGTTTGATTCATCAGACTTTATTACTAATAACAGCAACTAATTGTTTACTGAGAATCAGGGCTACACCTAGCTTTTCAAACATATTGAAATATTTAATCTACAAAAATCCTTAACATTAGACACTATAATTATTTTCTCCCTCTTCTATTCTTTATTTTCTTTCTTCTTTTGCTTTTGTTGTCTTCCTGCTCTTCCTTTCTTTGAAATGGGATATCATTAAGTAGCCCATTCTGGTTTCCAACTTACATTATTGCTTTGGCCTCCTAAGTCTTGAGATTACAGGCACATGCCACCATCCTCAGCTCAATTATTTCTCTTTTGTAATGAAGTATGTTGCCAAACATCAAACAGACTGTAAATTTAGTAAGTGAACTGGAAGAACTAATTTAATAGTCTAGGATCATGACCATAGTTTTGAATAGTCTGAGCAATTAAAACCTATTTGATACTAAGTATCAATATGCTGTTTGTGGTTACCTCATTAATATGAACAGAAAGAAGAGATTTCATTTAATTATTTTTACCATATTAGATTTGTAGCCTGAGCTGGTGGCTCTTGCCTGTAATCCTAGCTACTCAGGAGGCTGAGATCTGAGGATGGAAGTTTAAAACCACCCAGGGCAGGAAAATCTGTAAGACAATTATCTCCAATTAACCACCAGAAAACCATAAGCGGAGGTGTGGCTCAAAATGGTAGAGCACTAGCCTTGAGCAAAAAGAGCTCAGGGACAGTACCCAGGCCCTGAGTTTAAGCCCCATGACTGACCAACAACAACAACAAAAAAGCAATTTGTGGCCATAGTAAAATCAAATAATATGGAAATTTACATAAAATGAATAATCTCTTTTCAAATTTATCCTCCTAAAACAAATATCAGTAAAGGATACAAAGTGATGTTATGGTATACAGATCCAAAGTGGAAGCTAACTGAACATTGTCCTCATCTCAAATACTAACAGTTCTGTGGTAAGAGGGATCATACTGTTGTGTACTTTTGTATCTGGTTTTTTCACACAGTGTAACCATACTTGCCAGCACAAATGACAGGATTTCCTTTTGTTTGAAAAACTGAATACATTGATTCTTTTGTTAAAAATTTGTGTTAAAAATCACCAATATCATAATGAACACAATTATTGTAGCTATATTATTTGAAAAGTCATATAAATTATGCTAATAAAAACACAAACATAGCCGGGCGCTGGTGGCTCATGCCTGTAATCCTAGCTACTCAGGCGGCTGAGATCTGAGGATCATGGTTCAAAGCCAGCCCAGGCAGGAGAGACCATGAGACTCCTATCTCCAATAAACCACCAGAAAACCGGAAGTGGCGCTGTAGCTCAAGTGGTAGAGTGCTCACCTTGAGCTGAAGAGCTGAGGGACAGTGCCCAGGCCCAGAGTTCAAGCCCCACGGCCAACCAAAACAAAAAACAAAAAAACCCCACAAACATAGAAATACATGAACATCACAATGTAATAAGACACAATTCATTAATATTTGATAGGAAAAATTAAATTTAAAAAGTTATGTTAGAGAACTGGGGAATATTTCACTTTAGCAAAACATTCTATTTATATATCCAACATCTCTGATAGAGTATACAATAAAATACCTTAAAAAGATAAAATAAAATATTGTTTACCTGTTCATGCCCTCCTTCTAGGTTGATAATTTCTCTTTCCCATTATTTATTTTTAAATACCTAGATGGCATCACACTTTACACTTTATCCTGTAGCAAAAAAGCACACTTAATAATGTGTGTGCTTTATGTAAGTAGTGCCCTGTGTCCTATTTAATACATTAATTTGGTAATTTCTTACCAAAATTGAGCAGAGTTAGTTTATATCACCATGTAGTTTGTATCTTTGTTACCTATATCTATATCTATGTCTAGATATATGTAAGTATTATATATATATATATATATATATATATATATATATATATATATTTGTATAGAAGAATCCCAGAAATGTCAGTGGTAGTCAAGGTATCTGCATAGCTTTTAGATGTGTTACAAGTTTTTTAAGTACAGTCAAATTTTATTTATGTATATGCACTTGAAATGATTCCATATATGTTTTTTACTTGTTATAACATATACTATAAAATATACCTTTAACACATGCAAGTTAACGAGTTTTGAAGCATGCAGACAGTTTGTGCAGAAACAACACAGACAACATATAGAATGGTTCCAACAACCCAACCCTTCCTTCTTGCTCCTCTGTGATAAACTTGTCCCTTCTCCAAGACTGATGTCTTTTTCAGTTTTACTGTTTCCAGAATGTCGTATGAAAGGGGTAATTGGTAGACTTTATATTTAGCATTTGAAGTTCATTAATCTTGTATTTCATGTCAGGAATACATTGTTATATATGGAGTGATAAGTAATTATATTATTTGGCCAGTTCACCCATCCATTGGCCAGAGGGCTTTGGGATTATCACTTGATTTAGTGTTCATATACAGAACTTCCATGTGTGCCTAAAACTTCTTACATGAATGTAAGTGTTCGTTGCTCTGGGGTGAATGCATATGAAGAAATCATGTGATTGTATACCTTTCATTTCATGAGAAACCATTAAAACTATACTTAAAATGATTCTACCATTCTTCTTTCTCAAAATCAATGTCTCAGTGTCCTAAGTACTTGCTCATTTTATCAGCATGTGTTATTGTCAATTTTCTGCTGATTTTTAAATATTTTTAGTTGTTCTAATAGATGTAAGTGGTATGTTATTTTTAATTGGTGTGTTTTGTTCTTTATGTTTGAACTTTTTTGTACAATTCTGGACACATTTTTAGATAATGTGATTTGTAAATATGCTCTTCTGGTCTGTGTGGAGTTTTTCAGTCTTTCAAAAATTGGCATTATTAACTTTAATAATGTCAAACTTTTGAATTATAATTTTGAGATTTATTTTAAAATATTTATTTAAAACAACTTTTTAAAAAAACAATGTCAATGATTTTACATTTAGTTTAGTTTAAATATTGTTTAGGTAAGATCTAAGTTTTATAGCAGGTCTGTGGTCCATTCTATATTATATATGTGTGTGTGTGTTTATATACATAACTTTTTATTTATCTCTAAATAGTTGTACAAAGGAGTTGCCATTCATTAAAGCAGTTTATGAATATAGTGCATCTTGGCCAATGTCAGCCCTTTGAACATTCTCATTCCTCCTTCCCAAAAATCCCTTTCCTTACTTAATTTTATATGATGTACCTTGATTTTTTGGATTAACTTTTCCTTCCTCTGTGATCCATTTTGAGTTAATGTTTATATATAGTATCAGATAGGCTTGTTACACATCTATTTAGAGAAGTAGCTAGTAACATGGCATATTATGTTAATTTTTATTTGTAAACCAGCTTGTATGCCTGAAATAAAGTCCACTAGGTCATGATATATTATCCTTGTATAGATTCAGTTGAACAATACTATATTGAGAATTGTTGCATTAATATTGACAAAGAATATTGGTCTATAATTTTTGCTTTTTTGGGGGTGGGGTCCGGTCGTGGGGCCTGAACTCTGGGCCTGGGTGCTGTTCCTCAGCTCTTCAGCTCAAGGCTAACACTCTACCACTTGAGCCACAGCACCACTTCCGGCTTTTCTCTTTTTGCTTATGTGCTGCTGAGGAATCGAACCCAGGGCCTCATGCATGCAAGGCAAGTGCTCTACCACTGAGCCATCTTCCTAGCACCTGCTTTTTTTTTATACTATCTTTATCTGATTTTAATAACTCTGGATTCATACAGGGAATTTCAGCTTTTGTGTTTTCTGGAGATGTGTGGAATGTTGGTATCATCTCTTCCTGGAATGTTTTATTGAATTTACTAGTTTAGTTATCTGATATGAAGTTGAGAGTCTGAAGTCTGGGTGGATTTAATGCCTTAATGGATATAGAAGTTTTCAGATTATCTACGTCATGGGAATAACCTTAGGTAGTTTATGTCTTTTAAGAAAAAATTGATTTTATCTTAGTTATCAACCTAAACAGTGTAATTTTTAAAATAAATTTTAATCATCCCTACAAAACCCACAAAGTCCACAGTAATGTCTCCCACCATTATTTGTTCCATACTGGTAATGTATATTTTCTTCTTTCACCCGAAGAGCTGTTTGAGGTATAAATGTTTATTAATCTTAATGGATTCTTTAAATGAACCAATATTTGGTTAACATTAATCTTCCCTATAAATCTTTAGTATCAACTTAATCAGTTTATTTCACCTTTATCATTCTTTTTTATTTTAGTTTTATTGTCAAAATGATGTACAGAGGGTTTACAGTTATATAGTATGGTTGTGATTCCATTTGTCTAAATCCTCCCTCATTTTTCTCCCTCTTTCCCTCCCTCATCCCTGCCCCCACCCGCAGCCAAGTTGTACAGATCATTTCCAACATGTCTTGTATCGCTGTTGCATAGGTTCCCACTTTGTCCTTTGTCTCAACATTTTGTTGTTCCTCTTCCCTTTCCTTCAGATAAACGTATATAAAATACCCAGGATACCAATATCTAATACAGTGACAACAGGGGATAAAACATAGGGGGAAAAATCACACACAAAAAAAAGAAATCACATAGTGAGATCAATAACAACAAAGAAAATCCTCTTGTGTCCATGTTTTAGAGTTCATTTTGTTTAGCATCATCTTATATGGTCATATGTACATAGTTATTAAGTATTCTGCTCATCTGCTAAGATTATCCTAGTCATATACTAATTATTACAAATGAGGGAAACCATGGGACCCATGTTTCTTTGGGTCTGGCTTACTTAATATGATTTTATGATCATTTTGGATTTAGATTTATTTTTTCCTGGTTTTATAAGATGAAAATTAGATCTCTTTTGAATGTACATTATGATTTACAGATCTTATTGGGGTTTTTGTTGTTGTTGTTGTTTTGTCGGTTGTGGGGCTTGAACTCTGGGCCTGAGCACTGTCCATCAGCTCTTCAGCTCAAAGGCTAGCACTCTACCACTTGAGCTGCAGCGCCGCTTCTGGTTTTCTGGTGGTTTATTGGAGATAGGAGTCTCATGGTCTCTCCTGCCTGGGCTGGCTTTGAACCGTGATCCTCAGATCTCAGCCTCCTGAGTAGCTAGGATGATAGGCATGAGCCACCAGTGCTCGGCTCTTCTTGTTATTTATCACTTTCTATATAGATAAAATATTTCTGTACACAGTATGACACAATATGCCTGGCAGATATGAACAATTACAGATCTTAAAGTAAAAATAATATGCTCAAATTCCTAAGTTGAAACAGAATTACCAAATAGTAATTTCTTATTTTTAATACCAACTTTTTTATGTTGTTCACATAAAATATGTTTAACCTACAAACAGGCAGTGGTAAGCATGTAATTAGGCAATGTCAAGGATAAACAAACTTACCAACCTTGATCAGATTAAAACACATCTAAAATGAGGGAAGGGAGTAACAAGTTAGACAATAAATGTACTCATGACCTTACTTATGTAACTGTAACCCCTCTGTACATCACCTTGACAATAAAATTAAAATAAAACTAAAAAAATAAAACATCTAATACCAATTGATACCTCATCACTTCCGTATTCCATTTAACAATTAAGAAGGGGCTTACATCATTAAAGTAATAAAAACAGAAAAAAGAAGATGATTAACAGAATAAACTAGAAGTAGTAATGCTACCATGTATATTAAAATTAGCTAGTTCAAAACTTTATAAGATCTTTAAGACAAGAGGTTAACCAACTGAGCCCTCCGAATTTAAATAACAGATACAGACACAAGCCTTCTGGAAACCTATGTTTTAGCTAAATTCTCAGCCCTCTGAAAGAAAGGACTGTGTTTCTTTGTTTCTTCCAGTTCTTTATAGTGAATAACACAACACTGTTTGTTGCAATTCTTACAAAATAATCAGAAATATTTAAAGTAGAAAAATAGAAAGTTTGGAGGAGAAGGGATTAATTTTCTTTCTTAAAGAAAACTAACTTGTAATGAACCAGTAAAACAAAACATCTGAAAACATTCATCAGTCTATACCACCATTTTTCTGCCTTTTTCTGCCTTTGTTCTCGATTTCCTCCCTGTTAAGATAAGATACTCTATACTTGGAGTGGTATTTCTCAAGGATAGACCAGAGTAATGAGAAGACCTCTTAGACCAATCTGTGTGGAATGAAATACAGAAGAAATTAGATCTCTTTTGAATATACTGTATGAGTTTTACACTTAATTATTTCTGGAAATGTTCAGGCCCACTGTGGATTTCATTTAGTTCTTAGAATTTCATGAAAGTGAGACATTTATTAATTGTTACTATGTTCCCTATATTTTGACAATAAGGAAGACTCTTCCTAATTGAGCTCAGGATGGGTGAATGTTAACTGAAAATTTTATGTTATTAAATAAGAAAATGTTAGTGGTGGTTTAAAGAAATTTCATACTTCCTTTTCTTGTTAGGACATCTGAGATAACTAGTTACCAAAAACACAAAGAAAAAAAATACACTTTCAGTCAATAGAACCAAGGGTCTGGCTGTGCTTAGAGAATCACCACTAAGTTGTTCTCTCTTTTGCCTTCCTTATCCAAAAGTTTCACCTCATTGAGATACTCTTATAAGCCACAAACCTTTAAAAACATTAAATCCTTACAAATATAAGGAACTATAAAAAGAGAAAAATTCATTTTTCTAATGTTTTATCTTCATTAAGGTATAACATTCTACCACTGAAAGATAATTCCAGTCATTCAAGAAATTAGCCTCTCATCCATTAGAAAGAATAGTATTGTACTATTCAAAAGGAAATGCAAAAACTTGGAAAAAATTATACTAAGTGTAGTAAGCCAGACCCAAAGAAACATTGGTTGCATGTTTTCCCTCATTTGTGATAACTAGAATGTGCCTATAAAGCCACAAGTAAATACATTGGATGGTAAATGAAAAAAAGAAAAGAAACAGTGGAACACTGGAACATAAATTAGTCTCTAGGTAAGCACACAGTTAGACCAAAGGAGGATATTCTTAGGAGAGGATCACACAGGTGCAATATCTATGTGCATCTATTATAAAATAATATTTATCTAAATGAACTTCAGGAAGAAGAGACAAGAGGATTTTTTCTTTGTTGCTGTTTTTGTTTTTGTTTCTTTTTGTCTTGTTTGTTCATTTTTCTGTCTTTGGAAGAGTAAGGGGGCACAGAAATGGAGGGACAAAGGGTAAGTATGTAGCAGTGATACTAGACACTATGTTGAAAATGAACTATACAACTTGTGGATGGGGTTGCTAGGGAAAAACTGGGAGAAAGCAAGGAAGGGGAAACATGATTCAAAAAGAAACATCTCTTTATCTGACTTAGGTAACTATAACTCCTCTGTACATAAAAATAAATAACACAAAAAGACACATAGCATAAGAATCAAAATCAAATTGTCCATAAAAAAAGAAAGAAAAAAAGAAAATTAGCCTCAATATTTTAGAGAGGAGAAAAATATTTCACTTCTATTGGAATTAAGATAGTTATGTGGACAGAATTAATCAGTTTTCCTTTATTATTTTTCAAATTATTTTAATTTTATTGCCAAGGTGATGTATAGAGGGGTTACAGTTACACAAGTAAAATAATGAGTACATTTCTTGTTGAATATGTTACCACTTCCCTCATTTTTCTTCCTCTTTCTTTCCCCCATCTTCCCCCTCCCCTCACCCCCCAAGGTTGTACAGGTCATTTCCAACATATTATCTTGTAAGTATCGCTGTTGTATTTGTTCATCCTTTGTCTCACTATTTTGTTGTTCCCCTTACCTTCCCTAATTCAGATAAACGTATATACAATACACAGGGTACCAAAATCAAATACAGTGACAACAGGGGATGGGGAGAAAACACAAAAGAAAAAAGAAATCACGTAGTATACTAAAAACAACAATAACATGACCATATAACCTGATGCTAAGCAAAATTAACCCCAAGATAGGGACATAAGAGGTTTTATCTTTTTTTCTGTTCTTCTTAATGTACTATGTGATTTTTTTTGTTTCTTTTGTATTTGTATTTCTTTTGTTTCTTTCCCCATGGTAGAACGCCTGTTGTCACTGTATTTGATTCTGGTGTCCTGCATATTTTATATACATTTTTCTAATTTGGGGATGGGAAGGGAAATAACAAAATGCTGAAATAAGGATATAGGATGACTCATTGTAACAATGAGATGTACAAGACAGTATGTTGAAAACGAACTTTACAACTTTGTAGAGGAGGGATGAGTTGGAGAAGTAGGGAGGAAAGGGATGGTAGGGGCAATATAAAGGAGGGAGTAACAATGCTTGATAGAAAGTGGATTCATTACCTTGCTCATATAACTGTAACCCCTCTGTACAGTATCTTTACAATAAAAACATATATTAAAAAACCCCAACAACAACAAAGAAACACCTCTTGTGTCTATGTCTTGAAGTTCTTATATGTTCATATGTACATAGCTATTGACCTATTCTGCTCAGCTGGAAGATTATCCTAGTTGTATACTAATTATTACAAATAAGTTATTAACGCAGTCTTTTCAGAACCAAGGAGCTTCAGAGGTAAATCATTAAAGGAGGGGAATTTGGGAAATCAGAATTGATCTTGTCTCTGGATGGTCACTTATGCTCATCCCAAGTAAAGGATGCTGGGAAGCCAGAGGGCCTATGATGATCCTGGACATATCAGTCAGCACTGACAAGGAAGTGTGAGATGAATGAAAATGCAGCTTTTGAAGATAAATTTTTCTACTTTCAGTTTCTTTCCCCCAAATCATACCTAGAAGTGAACATTTAAGTAAAACTTTAAAGTAGAGGTTTTATTATCAAACATGCTGAAATATTACTTTCTTTTGTTATCATTATGGAGTCCCTTATGCCAGTGGAGGGGTAAGAAAAGAGTGGGAGGGAAGAAGGGAGAAAAGGAAAAAAGCAAGTGAGAGAGAGCAGAGGGTAGGAGGGAGAAGAGGTCAAACGACATTTCTTACTCTTCTATAATTAGCCATCACTGGCATTAATGTATTTGTAAGAATGGAGTCTCATGGCCTAATTAGCTCTTACAGTCAGACTTCTTAACACTAAAAAGTAAGCTTCCAACACATTCTTTGAGCGCTATGTTCAAGTCATAACATGTTTTATCGTAGTTTCTTGTTTTGTATTATTAAAATCATGATCTTTTCAGCTTTCAACACCTTAATAAACCAGTAGGCTTGTCTTTTTTTTCTTTTTTTAAAGATATTTCTGAGGGGTGCTGAGGGGTACAGAATTCTAGGTGGACTAGATTTTGGTCACTTGGAATTTTCCTTAGTATCTGTTGTTCATTTTTGTTTTGTTTATTTTTTAACTGTTCTTATACAAGTGCAATTTTGAGTAGTCTTCCTTGCCATATACTATAATTTAGTATTTTTCCCCCTCTAGTGTCTGTTCTTAATTTCAGTTAGTGAAAATTTAATTTTAGGTTGCTGAATTTTTCCTCTTAGAATTCTCTTTTATATATTCTCTTACTGGGGCTGGAAGCATGGCTCAAGTGGTAGAGAACTTGCTTAGCAAGGGTGAGTTCCTCAGCTCAATTTCCAGTACCTCTCTGAAAAAATAAACATGTTCTTAACATGTTCATAGTTTCTTCTATGTTTAGAAAATATACAGAGTATGTTTCTAATAGTGGATTTAATGCTGTTTAATAGTTTGAAGTATGAAGTAATATTTGAAAAATTCTTTGATATTGACATTTAAAAATATATTTAAATTTGTATCTATTTATATATTTATTATTTATGCATGTATTTTATTTATATGTTTATGTATTGTTATTTATTGTTAGTGTCAAGGTGATGTATGGAGGGATTACAGTTATGTAAGTCCAGTAATGAGTACATTTCTTTTTGGACAATGTCACCCTTTCCCTTGCTTTCTCTTAGTTTTTCCTTCCTGTCCCCACCCACAAATTGTATAGCTCATTTTCATAGGGTCTAGTGAGTATTACTGCTGCATTTGTTTACCCTTTGTCCCAACTTTTTTGTGTCCTCCCTAAAACAGATAAACGTAGAAACAAGACAAACAGTACAGAAAATAAAAAGAGCAACAAAGTAAAAAAACAAATGCTTGTTTCTATTTCTTGGAATTCATTTCAATAAACATCACTTCGTGATCATATGTACACAGCATTGAACCTTTGTGTTCTTTTCCTAAGAATATCTTCCTTTAGTCTCAGTATGTGAATGTCTAGAGTCCTGGTCTCCTGTCCCGGTGTATTTTTTGTCCAATGTGTTAACTTGTAAATCTATAAGCACACTCCACAAGTGAGGGAAAACATGCAACTTATGTTTCTTTGGGTTTGGCTTACTTTACTTAATCTATTTTTTCCCAGTTCTTTCTATTTCCTTTTGAATGGTGTACTCTCATTCTATCTGATGGAGGAATAGAATTCCATTGTGTATATATACACATTTTCTTGATCCATTTGTCCACTGAGGGGCATCTGGGTTAATTTCATATCTTGGCTATGGCATACAATGTTGTAATGAACATGGTTATGGTAGCTTTCGTATAGCCTTTTTTAATTGCTGGGTCATAGGGAAGCTCTACTTTAGTCTTTTGAGGAACCACCATACTGCTTTCCAGAGTGGTTGAACAAGTTTACCTTCCCACTAACAGTGTAGTAGCAATCCTTTTTGGCCACAACTCTGCCAGCATCTGTTATTGCTAGTTTCTTTTATAATAGCCATTCTAACTGGGGTGAGGTGGAATCTTAGTGTTGTTTTGATTTGCATGACTTTTATGGCTAGAAATGTTGAACACCTCTTCATGGGTTTAGTGAACATTCTTACTTCGTCTGAGAAGTATCTCTTTAAGTCTTTAGCCCATTTATGAATTGGGCTGTTGTTTCTTGGAGGGCATATTTTGGGAGGAGGCTTAATTTTTTGAGCTATAAGTATATTTTTGATATGAGGCTCTTATCCAATGCATAGGTGATACCTACCATTTTTATTTCTCTTAATATTAATTAATTCTCTATTTCCTAGTTTGGAATGTTCTACTTTTTTGCATGAATAGTGTTATTTCTTGAATGCTGAGTAGTATTAATTTCATAATTGGTATTCATTTAAATGATACTTGGTTTTGTCCTAGAACACAGTAAAGTTCCAAGGGATCAGTATATTTTTGGTGCATTGGAAATATGGCTGATTGTTCCCACTTATATCAACTGCAGCTTCATTCTTATAATTTGTCTCATGGCCTCTGGTACTTTCCTCCCTCCATGAAGTATTGATCCTACCTGACTCAAGCACTCAAGAGATACCTTGGCATCCATGTTGGGAGCCATCTGTTTGGTTCCTTTCTCTAAGGGTTTATCCTTTTCCTTTTTCCACCACAATTTCTAGCCACTTTGACTTTCCTGAACTCCACTCTGAACTTGACTGGGTTTACCCAATCTGGGCTTAACTGGGTTTATCTTACACTATGGTCTGTAAAGTTTCTATGAATATTAGCTTGGACAACTCTAGGACTCACCTCATTTGTTTTTCTTCCTCTGGTATGACTAGTTTGCACTGTTTTCTGGCAAATGTCTAAATATTATGTTTTATATACTTTATTTGTGAGGATACCTTTCATCTTTAATAGTACATATGGCCTTCCCAAACCTGTTCCACATTATACTATAGTTCAGAAATTTGGTTCATTCCAAACATCTGCCCTCTCTGCTTTAGTTTCTGATATACTAGAGGGGCTGCTGGAGGAAATCTCATAAATGTGAGCAATGGTGACACTATATTTTTATGGTCCTGGATTTCAGCTGGTTCTCAGTTCCCTTTCCCATTACAGCAATTTCAAATGTTTGCCAACCGCTTTAATGCTCAAATTCCAACTCCAGAATCTTTTTCTAAGGAAATTAACCTTTTTATGTGTTACAGAGAAACTGAAGGATATTTTAATTGAAGTTCCTCAAATCTTTGTTCAATATGTCTACAAATATATCTCTCTACAAGTCCTTTCCCTATACTTCTTAAAATTTCCATGACCTCTTCTCTGTAATCTTGGTTATACAGTTCTTCTTTTCTACGTTACAGTGTGTGTATACATGCACACAGATATTCTAGTTTTGTGTGTGTGTGTGTGGGGGGGTGTAGTTGTTGTTCAGAGTCATGCTACATAGCTCTGGCTGCCTTACTTGTTTTTTTGGTCCTTCTGTCTCAGTCTCCCAAGTGCTGGCCATCACACTTGATCTTCTTCTTACTATATTTCGATTATCATCTTATTATCATTGATTTGTCTTATATGATTGTTTCAAAAGATTAGAACTTTCTGCAAGCATAAGAGCCATTCCTCATAAGCATAAATAGATTTATTTTAAAGTCAGCTCTTGCTCTTCTTAGCCTTTGTGTAGTATTCTATCCAAGAACACACCCCACTGCTTGCTCCGCCTGAGATTCTCTTTGCCAGCTATCTTTTCAGCTCATTTCTTTAGCCATCTCCTCAAAACTCACCTTACTAGACCCTCCTTGAATATTTTCTGTGAAATGTTCTATTTCTATCCTGGCATCCCTGGTCGTAGTTTACTTCAGAACCTTGACATCCCCTAATTATTATTACTCTTTTTCTCTTTATCCGTGAAGGATGTTTTCAGGCTCCAGGGTGGAAGGATGTTTGCAGGCTCCATGGAGGAAGAATCAGGAGTTGAACAAATACTTTTTCAGATCCTACTTAGGTTAAAGATTTCATTTCCTAGAGCATAGACACTTGTTTCAGGAGGCATGGAGCTGTTTATATGTTTCCATGTTCAGCTAAAGTTTTAAGTGGAAAAAAATTTTTATCTACAAATCCAGGGATTCTTGTTTCCAGTTCTGGCCATATGCCTTCATTATTTTTTTTGGTGTAATTTCATTTTGGAATTTCCTTGACACAGAATTTGATGAAGCAACTCTGATTCATCTCATTCTATGTAGGTTCTCAGATGCAAGGAGAAGAAATCAAATACTTCCTTCCCCTGATCCATCTCATTCTATCTAGGTTCTCAGATGCAAGGAGAAGAAATCAAATACTTCCTTCCCTTCCTGTGTAATTGATGATCTAAGTTACAGCCAGCTTTGTTTATTACAGTAAATAAACTTCAACTGAATTACAAAAACCTCCATATTTCCTAAGAGAAACATTTAAATAACCTTTCAAATAAAAGGATTTTCTGCTAATTAAAGAAAATCTTTGGTCATTTGCTGCATTTAGGTATATATAATGTTTTATTTACATATTTACATTATTAACTATTCTTCGCACAACTTGCTTACTTAGCAATCTATTATTACCATATTCTTATGTCAGTGGGTAAATGGTTTGATTTATTCTTCTTAATATTTGCATAGCTGCCATTTTATTTTTAAACTCATTGTTTTCAATTTATGGCTCTTTTAGCATCATTGCAGGGAACATCCTTGTACACCCCGCTTTAAGCTGTTACGAAGAAAGTATTACACTCTCTTGACCAAAACGTATGAACATTTAATTTTGTTGCCAAATTATCTTCAGGAAACTATTTGAATTTACATCCACATCAATCACGCAGACTACTCTGTACTTTCCCATGTTCCCAACGTTCCCTATGCATTGTTTTTGTTTAGTGTTTTGGATCATTTAGGAAAGGCTGTTTTATTTTGCTTTTCTTAGATGAATAGCAAAGCAAATTTATTCTTATACTATGTTATTGGATTACATTCATTCTATAAAATAATAGGTTTATTATAGCTCTTATTTATGTTATCTACTTGTATTTTTCTAATAATTTCCTCTCAATCTTTCTAACTTTTTTGATAATGTGATTTACTTTTTAATACATTATTAATTTTCAGAAATAGTGTATTCATATATTATATGTCATATATGGCTTTTCTATTTGTTGATTATTTGGCCTAAAAAATTTAAGTGTTCTGTCCTCACTGTGGCTTTGTTTTATTCAATTCATATGCTTAACGGCTTTTGCTTTATGTCTGACAAGGTAAGATAGTTATATGTGTACAGTTTGAGACTTTGTTTATATTCTTAGTACATTTTAATTCCTTCATTGGACAATTGCTCCTCAGTTTTGTATTTGTTAGATTTTGTTACTGGTACCAAATACGTTACAGAAGCAACTTCAGGAAGGAATGATTTATTTTTGGTTCCTGGTTTCAGAGGTTATTCCATAGTTAATGGCACCATGTATCTGTCCCTCACCCACGGTATAACCCCTGCTTTCACTGTATTTGATGTTGATATAATTTATGGAGGGGAAGGGAAAAAACAACTCGTTTAAATAGGGATACAGATAGACCCATTGCAACAATGAGATGTAGAAGTCATTATGTCGAAAACAAACTTTACAACTTCGGTGGGGGGGGGTGGGGGGAGGAAGATTGGGTGGGGGGACGTGCGGGGGAGGATGGGAAGGGATGGGAAGAAGAAACAAAGGAAGAGTCTACAATGCTTGATAGGAAATGTACTCATTATCTTGCCCATGTAATTGTGACCCCTCTGTACAGTATTTTTACAATTAAAAAAAAAAAAAACCTTTAAAAAATAAAATAAAATCGGTTCCGGGAAGATGGCGGAGGAGAAGCTGGAGTCTAAGCAAGCTCTCGCATAGAAAGCAGTTTTAGGGTTCCAGTGAACAGTCCTAAGCCAGAGAATTACACCAAGTGTGCCATCACAGGACAGAGAGTTAGGCCAGAGAGGGGAAACCCAGGCAAGGAGACACATCTGAGCGCTTGCCAGCAGCCGCTGCCACGGCGGCAGCGGTGGCGGCGACCACAGGGCACTATACCTGAGCCACAGAGAGTCTGGGACGAAGTAGCCAGACACAGCAGGTGAGTGGATTCTACTCAACACCAGCAAGAACCGACAAGGAGCAGACATCTTCATCCTGCAGTTCGCAGACCAGAGACAACCCAGAAACCAAGACTCGGCATGAGTAGAAGCCTGATGTCCTCACTCCTTTTCAGGGAGCAGAGGAGGGAAGGCCACCCCTCCCCGCCAGCACCGGAAATCTCCATCTTGGATACCGACAAAGCTCGGAGGAGCTGCTAGCTCCAACTCATGCCTTGGAATAAAACGAGTCATTTAGCAGGTCACAAGAACTTAACAGCAGCGTGACCTGCCAGACTCAGCTCCACACAGGGAAAAGTCACCCAGTTTGGGCACCAGCCCTAGGTGTGGCTTTCTTCACTGGGTAATCAGAGCCAGAGGCTGCCCCTCCCTCTAGCAGCCTCGACAATCAATTGAAAATCAGTAAACAGAAACCCTGAGAATGGCTACAAGCTGGGTTCTGTGAGTTTTTCACAAACTAGCCCCCGGGAAAAGCTACTGTCTATTGAAAGTCCTCAACTCTACCCAGAACCTAGCCTCATCACTGCATCCCCCTCTTTTGTGATACTCAAAGTAGATCTGCCTCTCAATGAACTAGCCTGGGAGGAGGATCGCCAAATCCTGGGTAAAGCAGAGCATTTTTCTGCCTGTTTGAACAAACTGACTTAAGAAACCAACCAAGCCACAGGACCACAAGCAGACCAGACACTCCAACAAGAGGCTGGTCAAGGACACAAGGGAGATACAGGATTTTTCCCACACCTCCCCAAAAAATCAAAGAACTTTCTTCTTCTTCTTCTTCTTCTTCTTCTTCTTCTTCTTCTTCTTCTTCTTCTTCTTCTTCTTCTTCTTCTTCTTCTTCTTCTTTCTTCTTCTTCTTCTTCTTCTTCTTCTTCTTCTTCTTCTTCTTCTTTTCTTCTGCTTCTGCTTCTGCTTCTGCTTCTGCTTCTGCTTCTGCTTCTGCTTCTGCTTCTTTTTTTTTTTTTTTGGTACCTTACATAAATTTTTTTTTCTTTTCTAAAACTTTTTTTAATCTTTAATTTTTGCCTTTTTTGAAAAAAATTGTTTTCCAGAAACTTTTTTTTCCTCTTATAATTTTTATTTTAGGGATATATGAGTGTGCGTTTTTCTTTCTTTTTTTTTGTTTTCTTTCTCTCTTTTTTCTTTTTTAATTATCTTTTTGTTTTTTGTTTAGCTCTACTGAACTTCTCATCTTTTTTTTTCTTTCTTTCTTATCCTTTTCACCTTCTCCTCTCTTTCGTTCTTATTTATGTGACTTAATTCTTGTCCTTCACAACATCAGATAAACCTGTAGTTTACTATTAGACCCTATCCCCCATTGTGTACACACTTAATCCACAAATTTATTACTCAATTAAAAACCTCTAAGACTTAAATTCCTTAATAGCAGTACTACCTCTTTATACCTATATAATATTTTAAGCATTTTTATTTTTAAGTTTTTCACATCTCCTTTATATCCCTCCCCTTCTCTCGATATATTCATGTTCTTCTCTAAATAGACTTATAACGTCTACATAATTTTATTAATTATTACTTTTCTATTTTTTCTGGTCTCTTTTCTTTTCCCTTTCCCTTTCTTCTTTTTTTCTCTCTCTACTTTCATCCTTCCCAACCTATTTCCTGCTTTGAGATTAGGAGTTAGTTAATTCTCCCTGAGCCTCCCACATCAATCTATTCCTATTTTTTACCCACATCTCTCCCTAACCCCAATAATTTCTGGTCTTCCAAATTTTTTGTGGTTCATAGCCCATTAACATATAGTTGTTTGATGTTGAATAGATGTATCTGTTGAACTAGATTGTATCTGTAGACTATTGACTGTGCAAATTCAGACTTTGGTTGATGCTTACGTTAAGATAGTATTCCAGCACAAAACTGGTGCTATTTTCATCGCAAATGGGCAGAGTAAGCCAGAAAAACACAAGAAAAATGGCAAATCTTGGTATCTCAATTCCCAATCTTGATAATCAGGGGTAAGAACAGATAATGAATAAACCAGAGGAGAATTCCCAAATAGCTCTACAAACACTGCTGGAAAGCATGATAAATCAAAAGATTGAAAGCATACAAAGGACTCTGAATGAGCATGATAAGGAGAGAGAGGAGGCAATCCAAAAGTTTATAAAGGAATATCATAAGCTTGAGGAAGCTACTCAAAAACTGATACAGGATTTGCATGAGCAGCTTGAGAATACTCAAAGAGAAAGGCAGGCATGGCATGAACAGGCTGAGAACACTCAAAGAGAACTGCAGGAATCCCACGAACGGGAGGAAGCTAATCAAAGAGTAATACAGGAATTGAAAGAGCAGGAAGAGAATACACAAAGATCACTAAAGGCATTCATGGAATCCATTAACAAAGAAATGAAGGAAGTTGGAGAGATCACAAAGGGAATGCTGAACGGAACCCAACAGAAGGAATGGGAGTCCAAGGAAATGATAACCAATCAACTAAATGATTTGAGAATAAACACTGAACACCAAATTAAGGAAGTAAAGAAGTTCATACAAGATCTAAAACAAAGCTTCAACAAAGAACTTGAAGCCATCAAAGCTGACCAATTAGAAGGAAAAGAGATAAAAAACAAAGTAGAAAGTCTTGACAGCAGATTAGACCATGCAGAAGATCGAATCTCAGGGATTGAAGACAGCCTAGATATTATAGAGAAAGAACATCCAACTATCCAAGACAAGTCCAAGAAATATGATAGATCTATCCAACACTTGGAAGACACCATCAGAAGGCCTAATCTAAGGATAATGGGTGTAGAGGAGCACCTAGAAACAGAAGTTAATGGTCTAGGAAATTTGTTTCACAGGCTCCTGGCAGAGAACTTCCCAAACATGCAAAAAGAGAATCCTAATCAGATACAAGAACCTTTTAGAACTCCAAATAGACCAGACCAGAATAGGACATCACACTGTCACATTATAATCCACACAGGATCAACTCAGAACAAGGAAAAGATCCTTAAAGCTGTCAAGGAGAAAAGGGTAATCACCAATAAAGGGAAACCAATTAGAATCATCTAAGATTTCTCAGCAGAGACAATCAAAGCAAGAAGAGCCTGGAATGATGTATGCCGTGCCCTAAAAACAAACAACTATCAACCAAGAATACTGTACCCGGCTAAACTCTCCTTCATAACTGAAGGCCAATAAAAACCTTCCATAGCAAAAAAAAATTGAAACAATACATCTCCACCAAACCAGCCCTACAAAAGATTCTTAAAGATGTGCTACACATAGAAAACCAACAAGACCGCAACAAAGGCCAAGAAACTGCACCCAAACTGAGAATCCAAGAACCATAGGAAGAACCCAGTATTCGCAGCCCCCAAGAAGGTGGGTAACATGGCAGGAACTCCCAAATACCTCTCAGTCCTATCTCTTAATGTTAACGGACTGAACTCTCCAATTAAGCCACATAGACTGTCTAGTTGGATTAAAAAACAAGACCCTTCTATCTGCTGCCTTCAGGAGTCACATTTTGCCCGTAAAAACAAACACATGTTCAATGTTAAAGGCTGGAACAAAATCTACCAAGCAAATGGCCCCTATAAACAGGCGGGAGTTGCAATCCTAATATCAGACAAAATAGACTTCAAATTAAAATTCATGAGAATATTTAAAGAAGGTTGCTACATACTAATTAAGGGATCTCTCCTTCCGGAGGATATTACAATTCTAAATATCTACTTGCCAAACAATGGAGCACCCAAATTTATCCAAGAAACACTACTTTCCCGCAAATCACATATAGATCGAAAGACATTAATTGTTGGGGATTTTAACACACCACTCTCCCCACTAGATAGATCAACTCAGCAAAAACTCAACAGACAAACCGCAGATATAAACAGCTCCATAGCTCAACTAGATTTAACAGACATCTACTGAACATTTCACTCAGCAGAATCAGAATGCACGTTTTTCTCAGCAGCACATGGAACGTTTTCTAAAATAGACCACATTTTAGGCCACAAAGCAAACTTGTCTAAATTCAGAAACATTGAAGTTATACCTTTCATCCTCTGTGATCACAAGGGAATAAAATTAGAACTCAACACCAAAAGCCACCAAAGAAAGTCCGGTATCACATGGAGGCTGAACAACACACTTTTGAATCATGAGTGCGTCATGCAAGAGATTAGAAAGGAAATTCAAATGTTCATGCTATTCAACAAAAGTGAACACACAAATTATCAGCTCCTCTGGGACACAGCAAAGGCAGTACTCAGAGGCAAGTTTATAGCTCTGAGCTCCTACATCAACAAATTGGAGAGATCTGAAACTAGCAATTTAATGACACATCTAAACCTCCTTGAAAAAGAGCAGCAAGATAAACCCCAATCCAGTAGATGCAAAGAAATAATTAAAATTAAATCAGATTTAAATGAATTAGAATCCAAAAAAACCATAGAAAGAATCAACAAAACAAAGAGTTGTTTCTTCAAAAATAATTAACAAAATTGACAGACCCTTAGCAAATCTTATCAAAAAAGAAGAGAACACACCCAAATAAATAAACTCAGAGATGAGAATAGAAATATCACCATGGAAACAACCAAGATTCAGAACATTATAAGGGAATACTTCTCAAAACTTTATGTTAATAAGTTTGAGAACTTGACAGAAATGGACATTTTCCTAGCAAATATTGACATGCCAAAACTAAACCAAGATGAGTTAAACCAGCTTAACAGGCCCATATCAAGCACTGAAATAGAAACAGCAATAAGAGACCTCCCAGCTAAGAAAAGTCCAGGACCAGATAGTTTTACAGCGGAATCCTACAAGGCCTTCAAAGCAGAGCTCACACCAATACTCCTCCAACTCTTCAATGAAATTGAAAGAGAAAGTTCACTACCGAACACATTCTATGAAGCCATCATAACCCTCATCCCAAAACCAGGCAGGGACTCATCAAAGAAAGAGAACTATAGACCCATTTCTTTGATGAACATTGATGCAAAATTTCTCAGCAAAATTTTGGCCAATTGACTTCAACAATTCATCCAAAAAATCATACACCATGATCAAACAGGATTCATTTCAGGGATGCAAAGCTGGTTCAATATACACAAATCAATTAATATTATTCATCACATCAACAGGAGCAAGAATAAGAACCACATGGTTATCTCAATAGATGCAGAAAAAGCATTCGACAAGATCCAACAACCCTTTATGATGAAGGCTTTGGAAAAATTTGGAATTCATGGAACATTCCTCAATACAATAAAGGCTGTATATGACAAACCTACAGCCAGCATTATACTCAATGGTGAAAAACTAAAGCCATTTCTTCTTAACTCAGGAACAAGACAAGGATGTCCACTCTCTCCACTTCTCTTCAATCTAGTATTAGAATGCCTAGCTACAGCAATAAGACAAGATGAGACATAAAGGGTATCCAAATAGGGAAATAAGAAATAAAACTCTCCCTCTTTGTAAATGACATGATTTTGTATTTAAAGAATCCTATAGACTCCACTCCCAAATTACTCAAGCTGATTCAAAACTTTGGCAAAGTAGCAGGGTATAAAATCAATGGCTTTTCTGTATGCCAACAATGAGAAAAGTGTGGCTGAAATTAGGAAAGCAACTCCATTTGTAATAGCCCCACAAAAAATAAAATACCTAGGAATTAACTTAACCAAAGAAGTGAAGGACCTCTATGATGAAAACTTTAAAATATTGAAAAAGGAAATCAAAGCAGAACTTAGAAAATGGCAAAACCTCCCATACTCCTGGATTGGAAAGATTACCATCGTGAAAATGGCAATACTTCCCAAGGCTATCTACAAATTCAACGCAATACCTATCAAAATTCCAACCTCATTCTTCACGGAAATAGAAGAGGCCATCCAAAAATTCATATGGAACAATAAAAGACCCCGAATAACAAAAACGCTCCTCAACGGAAAGAACAATGCTGGAGGAATATCAATACCAAATTTCAAACTCTATTATAAAGCCATAGTAATCAAAACAGCTTGGTATTGGCATAAGAACAGACCTCAGGACCAATGGAATAGAATTGAAACCCCAGAAATGAACCTACAGACCTATAGTCATCTAATCTTCGATAAGGGAGCTAAAACAATAGAATGGAAGATAGACAGCCTCTTCAATAAATGGTGCTGGCAAAATTGGTTAACTACTTGTAGCAAACTAAAGCTAGATCCTTATATATCATCCTGCACCAGAATCAACTCCAAATGGATCAAAGACCTCAAAGTCAAAGAAGACACTCTGAAAACATTGCAAGATGGAATAGGAGAAACCCTAGGTCTCCTTGGCTCAGGCCGAAATTTTCTGAATAGAGACCCGGAAACACAACAAATCAAAGAAAGGTTGGACAAATGGGATTGCATGAAGTTGAAGAGCTTCTGCATGGCAAAGGACATAGCTAGCAAGATCAATAGAAAGCCCACGGATTGGCCATACAACAGACAAGGGTCTCATATCTAAAATATACTTGGAACTCAAAAAATTAAATCCCCCAACAACAAATCCTCAAAGAAACAACTGCCCAATAAATAAGTGGGCTAAAGACTTAAAGAGAAACTTCTCTGAAAAAGGAAGAAGGATGGCCAATAGACACATGAAGAAATGCTCAATATCCCTAGCCGTAAAAGAAATGCAAATCAAAACAACGTTGAGATACCACCTCACTCCAGTTAGAATGGCAAAAATCAAGAACTCTAACAACAACCGATGCTGGAGGAGATGTGGACAGAAAGGAACCTTACTTCATTGTTGGTGGGAATGTAAACTTGTTCAACCACTTTGGAAAGCAGTATGGAGGTTCCTCAAAAGACTTCACATAGAGCTCCCCTATGACCCAGCAATCCCACTTTTGGGCATTTACCCAATTGTTTACAAACAAGACCACACTAAAGCTACCAGCACAACTATGTTTATTGCAGCATTATTTACCATAGCTAAGATATGGAACCAGCCCAGATGCCCCTCAGTAGTTGAATGGATCAAGAAATTGTGGTATATATACACAATGAAATTCTATGCCTCCATCAGAAAGAATGATATTGCCCCATTTGTTAGGAAATAGAAAAACTTGGAAAAAATTATATTAAGTGAAGTAAGCCAGGCCCAAAGAAACATAGGTCCCATGGTTTCCCTTATTTGCAATATCTAGTATATGTATGAGTCAAGCGGAAAAGGTTAGATAATGTGGTGTTAGGAAAATGAATCCTTAGATATGTATTTTAATGGTTTTTTTCCTTTCAAGCATTTGTTTCTAACTTATTTATAAGATTATCTCTTTGTAGCTTTGTATGTCCCTCCCCCACATTATAACCCTGCTTTCACTATATTTCATGTCAGTATAATTTGTAGAGGTGATGGGAAAAACAAGTCGTTTAAGGAAACAGGTGGACCTGTTGCAACAATGAGAAGTACAAGTTGTCATGTCCAAAACGAGCTTTACAATGTTGGTGCTGGGGGGTGGAGGTGGTGAGGATTGGGTGGGGGTGAGGAGAAGGCTGGGAAGGGATGTGAAGGGTAAACAAAGGAGGAGGCTGCAATGCTTGATAAGAAATGTACACATTAATCTGCCCATGTAATTGTAGCTCCTCTGTACAGTGTATTCACAAAAAATAAAAATAAAATAAATGAAAAAAAATCATGGCAGCAAAACTGTGTGGTGGAGGAACTTCATTATTTCATGGCAGACAAGAGGAACTTCAAGGGATACAGAAGAGGCTGGTATAAGGAATGTCCTTAAAAACCTCAACTCTGGAAATGTGGCATATTCTCGCTATACTTAATTTTAATTAAGCTATCCAAAAGAAATATGTAAGCAAATCAGCAAATGACCTTGCTCCGTTTCATTGCTTAAACTTGAGCACTCAGGCCTTCACTTACTATTTTTGGTCTTTTCACAGTCAAGTTACATACATATCTAAATACAATGTTCCTTATATATCCTATCTTTTCTTTTTTCAAATCTGGCTCCTTACTCTAGATTCTGCTTAAGAAAAAGTTATCAGTTATATCTAAATGGCCACTCTCATTTGATTTTGTATCATTTGATCATTCCTACATTAATACCACTTAACTATCTTGGGCAAATAGTTCTGTCCTTCAACTGGGCAACATACTTACTTTTTGGACTTTTGTCACTCATATCTCCTATATATGCCCTTAACACAGTGAGGTTCATCGGCATTTCTGGGTGCATCCACCTATCCACCTCAGGTCTGTATCTCTGATGTTAGCTTCTCCCTTGAATTCCAGACATGCAGAATATTGAAAGTCTGTGGGTATCCCAAAAGAAGCCAAGAAAACACATGTCAACCTAACTCATTGTTTTTCTCTCCACTTACTTGATTCAAATTTCTAAGCAGTATGTAAAAGGCTTTGTCTTACCTATTTGACTACAGATTGGTTCATTTCTTCTGTATCAATGTTTCTCAAGTGGGAGGCTAGGAACTTCAAGAGTCCACAGGCTCTCAGACCCTTCAGATTGAATCTCAGTTTAGGAATATCTTGGCCTTTTGATGAATATGGAAATTAAGATTGAGATAGAAAAGTAGTGTCTTATACCTTTACACTGTGAGAGCAGAGGCAACATTTTATAGTTTGATATATAATTGAATGATAGAAGAAAATAAATCAACATATTTCATGGACAGTATTAACTCTAACCATAAAAAACACTAATCTTCTTTTCCTTAAAAATTTGGAAATTTTCCTGATAAATTTAGGTAACTGGAAGACAAAAATTTGAAATCTAAAAGTATAGTCACATTATCTGTGAGTTTATATAATTTTACTTTTAAAGAGTCTCAATTTACTAGCACATTTAACTTCTAGATATGTCAGACTTATTAATTGGTGTGCAAAAATATGTCATGTCTTTTGACCTTATTCTGCTTCTTCCTCTTTCAAAACTGATAATTCTTTTATTGAAATCCCTAAAAGGTTCTGCCAGTTTTAAACCCAGAAGGCTGGTACCCCATCTGTTTAACTGGAAGCCATCAAATCCAAATACACATCTTTTAGGAGGTGTCTCCAGTGTTTTGTGGAACCAAAACTTTCATTCTGTACTGCACATATGTTTCTGGCTGTGACAATATGTTGAACACATTAGGGTTAAAACTCAGGTACCCCTGAAACCATCGAGATTGCTTAAATTTGGAAGAATAAAGTCTTGATAAAATATCAACAATAGCATTCTAGAAAATAGCTTCCCTTGTAACCTAAATTGTTGAAAATATACAATATCACCCACATTAAGTTATTGTATGAGTTTAAATCAGATATAATCCAGCATATAGTACAAAGATAACCCAGGTGTTTCCCAGAACTCTATGCTTTTCAATGAAGAATTTAAAATCAATAATAAAAAATAGGGTATAGTTCAGTGGTAGAGTACTTGCCAAGTATGTATGAGAACCTGGGTCCAATCCCACTGTAAAACAAGCAAACAAAGCCTATACATTAATGTAGAATTAGATTCTTCAGAAGTTCATTTACATTAGAAGTTCTACTTACTATGTGAAGTTTCCTAAGGAAATTCAAGTTCAAAGATACTTGATACATCTACTAATATTTACACAGGCTATTAAATTTCTCTGCTTTTCATAAAAGTTAGGTTTATTACATCAAAATTTCTACATTTTTTTTCCTTTCCTAGTATATCTCTGGTTTGTGATATGTTATAAATATAATGTCCAAGAACCACTGGGGTCACAACAATATACATGAAAATAAAGAATTGCCTCAGCAAGGGAAAACTTTACTTCTGCAGAAGGATGGGTCATCAGACAAAAATCTGACAAGCAAACACACAGGCAAGATGCTCCCCTATTTATCCCAAGGCAGCAGGCCCTACCCTAGCGCTCAGATTGGTTGAGCACAGATCCACAAGCTGCTTGTAACTGGCTAGTTTGAATAGGGCAAAATTTGTTTACATGAGGTAAATTTGAAAGAAGATTAACAGCATACAAGTAATCTCAAAATATATTTTCACCCTCTACTATTTCTTGAACAATTCAAGGTTTATCTTAATTCAATCTTGAAAGGAAACCAGCTTAAGACAAAACCTTACATTTCAAAACCCCTTCCTTATCCCAAAGTAGTTCCTGTTTTTCTTAATAAGAATCAAGCCACAAGGCCAAAACAAGAACTTTTAAGCAACACACTTTGATAGAAAAGATAGCTTAACTCACAGATCTTGCATTATTATATTTTAGACAAATATTATGTGTCAGCTAATACTCTGGCTAAAAGTCATTTCTTCCACTCCTTTAAACATCTGCTAAGTTTTTAAGTTCCACTATTATTTGTAAAACTGGATGGAGGAGACTTACTTAGTTATTGTGTGATACATATTTTTATATATGCCATATATATGTATACATATCTGGCATGTACATATCTATATACATATATGTGTAGATATAGAAATATAGTGATTTACCAAATCACAGATTATGTAACTTGTGTGCCCATCAGGAATTCATAAATGTGTGGAAGAAAACAGAATATGTGAATGCTAAGGTGAAAAGAGTCCTGACATTCACTGCAATGCACATTTGAGGACTTCTGAATAGAAGCATAGTAAGTGAATTTAAATTATTTATGCAGAACAACCTTCACCTCCCTCACAGACACACTACTGTGAGATGTTTTTTATGCTATCATACAGGCTCTCTAACCTTTATGTCTGTTGTGAATTTTGCAATCCATGTGTCAATAGCTCATTCCCCAGAGTAGCACTATTGCAAGGTGGCTGAACCTTCACTAGATGGGGCCTAGCAAATGGTCCATTGGAAGCAATACCTGGAAAGGAATCACATGCTCCTGACATGATGTGCTCCATCTCCCCTCCACCCCCCCCCACCCCCCGACACACACGCCAGAAGCCTAAAAGCAATGGATCCACCTGTTTATGGAAATGGAACCTCTAAAGTTGTGAGCCTAAATAAAACTTTTTTCTCTTTTATTTCATATAATTATTATAGTAATAGTTGACTTTTGTTGACTAATATCCCAGCCTAACTATCCTAAAGATAGTAGTTCTTAATCAACTTTGGTAGATTTGAGTTTTATTTTCTTTTGTTTTGCTTATTTTTTTGCTTTTTGGTCAGTTGCAGGGCTTGAATTCAGGGCTTGGGTGCTGTGTCTGAGCCTCTTTTTGCTCAATGCTAGCATTCTACCACTTGAGCCACAATGCCACTTCCGGTTTTTGAGTGGTTAATTGAAGATAAGAGTCCCACAGGGACTTTTCTGCCTGGGCTGGCTTTGAATCATCATCCTCAGATCTCAGCCTCCTGACTAGCTAAACTTACAGGAGTGAGCCACTTACAGGAGTGAGGTTCCCAGCTTAAATTTAGTTTTATTAGATGTCAAATGACCTACATAAGAAAGGAATAGGAAAGAATTAGGCATGATGAACAATCGACTTCTCTTGCCACCCCTCCACTTTCTCTAGCAAGAGCGTATAACATAGCCAATAAGAATTAAAGTATTGCCAAACATCTGACTTAGTCATTTATATGTTATCCTTTCAAGAATGGAGTGCTTTTAAATGCCAGCACTGCTTGTATATTGGGCACACGGTAATACATATAAATGAGTACAGAGAAACTGTCTATACATCCAAATATTTCCTAAACTTTTCAAAAACATTCCACCAACATGATTTCTAATATTTCAACTCATCCATTCTTAGATTAAAAACTAAAGTGAGCAGTATCAGTCTAAGAATCTTGCTTGGAAAGCACACCCATATTTGGTAGTTTAATAAAACTACTAAAATATAATTGCAAATTAAAAATAAGTGAAAGAATATAAGATGGTTCTTGGTACAAAGAAACAACATTTGATTATTCATTAAGCATAGATGTATTTTTCTTCTTACTAATAACTATATTTAAAAATTTTAATAACAGTGACAGGAATTAAAACTTACTGAATTTAATGCCTACTTATTGTGCTAAAATAGACTTATGTGGGTGTACAAGTTTTGAAAGATTTAGAACTGTACTGCATAATTAGAGGCAGCTGACATCTTGACTATTTCAGAGGTTTAGATGCAATTTTAATTCATAAAAAGATAATAGTCTAATTTTGTGAACCCCCAGCCCCACATATTCCTTAAGTTGTCTTTCCTATATTTAATTTATCTTCAACAGAAAAAGAAAATGGCCTTATGTGATCAATTAGTCCTTAGAACTGTTTCATATACTTTGATCAAGCTCAGAATTATTCTTAAGGTGATTATCACATTTTTTTAATGTTTATACAATTACTAAATTAGATTTTATTTCTTCAACAGACTGTAAACTCAGAATGGGAACTAGATTATTTCATTCCTGCTGATTTCCAAGTCTAAAATGATGCAAGACGTTTAGTTGGTTTTCTACAGATATTTAGTGAATAAAATTATTACTGAATTATTGAATAAGTATAATTTCTTATGCTATACATTGGACATTGAAGACAAACAGACAATTCTAAAATTTAAGGATACCTCTGAGTTGCTGGAGGAATTACTGGGGGGAAAATAATATTTTCCTTTACCAACTTCCATTCACTTCAGTTATCAGTGAATGAAGTCATCTAGTCAACAGCATGTCTTGGGAACCTACAATATGTTAGGCACTATATTACTCTATTAGGATGGTGGTAAATAAAAGGCTGGTTCTTGCCTTTGTGAAGCCTACATTCTGTACGTGGCTAAGATTCAATGACCAATGTGACTCAAGGCTCTAAAATATCAAGATACAGCAATTCTTTTAAGGCTAAGTATCTTTTAGTTGTCTTAGTTTTTTAAAAATTTTTTAATGGTAAAGGTGATATGCAGAGGAGTTACAGTTATATAAGTCAGATAATAAGTAATTTCTTTTTGAACAATGTCATCTCTTCCCAACTTTTCTCTCAGTTTTTCCCTTCCAGCCCTCCTTCCCATGTTTATCCTTGTCCCACTGTTTCTGTGCTCTCTCTTACCCTCCCCAAAATAGATAAATATACATACAAGACAAGAAGTATAGAAATCAAAAGCAGTAACAAAAGGAAAAAGAAAATAAAGTAAAATTACAAAAGCTTTTTGTTTCCATTTCTTGGGGTTCATTTTGATAATCATCATTTTATATGAATATATGCACACAGCTATTGAGCCTTTGTGAACCTCTCCTAAGACTATCCTTCTTTTGTCTCACTGTGTGAATATTTAGAGTCCTCAGAAAGAATGATATTTCCCCATTTGTAAGGAAATTGGAAGACTGGAAAAAAATATATTGTGAAGTAAGCCAGACCCAAAGAAACATAGGTTGCATGGTTTCCCTAGATTGTAGTAATTAAAATGTGCCTATAAATCTGTAAGTAAACACAATGGATGGTGAAAGACAAAAACATCACACTTGAACATGGTAAGTTAAATAGTTGCCTTAGTTTACCAAGGATTCTTACCCAAAGAAAACATTTGTACCTTCCTAATCATTCATATCCAACATCACCATTATTCCCTGAAGTTCCCCAACTCTCTACTCTATTCCCAAGTTATACCAGGTTTGGTGAATCAAGCTCCACACTTCATTAGCCATTTCAGGACTTGTGGTTTGAAAAACAACCTTCCAGGATAATATGCTTTTCTTTTTTCCTGCAGACTTGCTCCGTAGTCTTTCAGACTTGGGTTCTGCTTTGTTTACTCTCTGGTACCTTCACTATGTACCTCAGGCTACTGGCATGAACAGGCATCACTTAAAAAGTAATTTAGGAAATAAGTATACTTCCCCTAGGGTGCAAATTAAAGGAAAAGTTGTGGTAAATAGCTAATGTAAGCAAGAGGTGCCTTGGGGGACCCCTAAGAGTCACTTCTTTCCAACCAGCAATAACTTCTGGTGCTATTGGTCCTGAGGCAGCAGCCGTCAACATTGTTTAAAAAAGCTCCCTCATGGTGTTCTCATTAATTAACTGCACTGTTTGTTGATTCTAGATTGATTCAGTTTGTTCTCTGGAGAGGGCTTGTGGGAACTCAGAATGCCTTGATGCAGAATTTCATCTTCAGGCCCTGAATTCCCAGGATGGCAGTTTACTGGGACATATAGAAGATGAAGTGTAAAAGAGAATTTTTTAGATAGAAATGATAATCAAAATATTTTAAATTCAGATGTAATTTTTGAAGATTTTTTTCCCTACAGAGCTAAAAAAAATTACCTGAAGCAAAATTTGACTGACAGGCGAGCTTAACAAACACAACAAGACAAATGGCATGCAAAACAGATAGGGAAGTATTTGTTGCTAATTACTCGAGAAAGCATTTTAATTAAGTTGTTTGCCAATTAATGCCTCATTTTTAACATTCCATAAATATGTAAACATGTTTCATAAACTTGTTTCTTATAGGAACATTTGCAAATGTTATTATGGAGTTTCTTTGGGAATCTTCGTAAGAGAAAAAAAATTCTACACTTTAGAAGATTCTAGTTGCCATTTTCATAATTAAATTTTACCTTTTCCATCTTGGTAGTTATTTCACTCTAAAATCTTCTATGTGCGTAAACATTTCTTCCAGGGTATCTTATGAACAGCAAATAAAATATTGGCCACATTGTTTGATCTTCTCATAAAAATTGAAAGTATTTTGGGGCATATGTTTAAATTCAATCATTTGCTCAAAAGCAAGAAAATGATTAAGGTAATCCCTTAAAATTTAACAAATAGAAACCATTAATATTTCAAACATTTTCAACTGAAACCTTCAAAATGCTGTCTCCCCAACTAAACTGCAGTAGTGACAAAACACTCAAAACACAGGCAGTATTCATTGTGGCTAGTTTGGGCTTGATTTGTAACGTAGATTTCATAAGCTTAGCCAACAATATCAAACTCCTTCATTGCAACCATCCTGCTTGTGCTTATTCCCTACTTCAAATAATAATTTTTATACAACTGAAAGATGAGAGTAGAATCTGGTTAGAATTTGACCCAGGCTCAAGGAACACATAGTCTTTCAACATTACATGGCATTTTTTCCATCTAACTCATTTATTGACAGTCTTACTATGAGGAAAGGTCTGATCTCTCTGGGATGGAAGCCAGCAGCATGTTTGCTGACTCACCTGCTGTGTAATGTTAGGAAGAAAGGATCCTCCCACACTAGTGCCATTTACTCAATGGAAATCAGAGAAAGAAGTTTCAAGGGAATTTTTCCACTAATGAGATACTGAAAACTTCTGGGTCCCTAAGATAGGTAGGGATACTAGGGGAGGGGAGAAAGAGGCATCACAGCATTCTCCTCATGGGGGAATCCACACTGGTACAGGCTGGAGACTGGAGTACAACACTCATAACACCGATTTAGGGCACTTTAATTGTGAAGAGAGCACTCTCCCAGCATGAGGAAGCCCAAAGTGTGTGTGCTCCAAATGGGAGGGTTGAGAATTAACAGCAAGAAGGCTGTGCTACTATAGGGATTTAACTAAGTAACTTGTGCTAACTTGGGTCAGAAATGGGCACCGTGGCTCACACTTATAATGCCAGCTACTCAAGAGGCCAAGATCTGAGAACTTAAGTTCTCAGAACTTAAGGCTGAGCAGACAAATCCTTGAGATACTTCTCAAACTAAAGATCAAAAAACCTGGAAGTGGGTATGTGGCTTAAATGGTAGAGTGCCAGCCATGACTGAAAAAGCTGAGTGAGACTGTGAGGCCCTGAGTTCAAGTCCTAGAATTGGCGCACGCGCGCACACACACACACACACACACACACACACACACACACACACACACACAAATCAAACTTACATGGGCCAGGTGTTAGGGTCAGGTAAAGTCATTCAAGTTATGTTTTTTCATAGGTCATAAAAGTCTTTGTTTCTCTACGTCTGACTCTGTATCTGTGTGTGTTTGTATGTCTTTGTTTTTCTCTGTCTCTGTCTGTCTGTCTGTCTGTCTGTCTCTTTCTCTTTCTCTCTCTCTCTCTCTTTCTCTCTATCTCTCTAATTGTGGGTAGAAAACCTTTAACTACAAAGTCTATTTGGTAATAATAGAACATCATTCATGGACCGTACAAAATTATCAGCACAAGCAGACACAGTTGACAAGAAACAAAGAAGCACATGTATATCTATATCATGTACTAATGATTTAGAGGGCCATATGTATCCCACAGGCTGAACATCCCCAACCCTGTGAATAAAATGTAAATGAAAAGAATTTTTTGTGTACAATGTCATGCCTCAACACTCCCATGTAGAATTTCCAAAGAATGTCTTCCATGTTCTTTGTTGGTGCTGAGAGAAAAGAGTCTCTTTGAGGCTTATGTTTTTTGAATCCTAGGTATTTTACTTTATTTATTTATTTTTTTAAATTTTTTTTTATTCCCCCCAATCCCAATCCTTCTCCTTCCCCCCCCTTCCCCCCCCACCCACACCGACGTTGTAAAGCTCGTTTTGGACATGACAACTTGTACTTCTCATTGTTGCAACACGTCCACCTGTATCCTTAAACAACTGTTTTTCCCCATCTCCTCCACAAGTTATACTGACATCAAATATAGTGAAAGCAGGGGTTATACTGTGGGGGAGGGGCATACAAAGTAACAAAGAGATAATCTTATAAATGCATTAGAAACACATGCATGAAAGAAAAAAACATTAAAATATATATCTAAGGGTTCATTTTCCTGACATCACATTATCTCACCTTTTCCGCTTGACTCATACATATACTAGATATTGCAAATAAGGGAAACCATGGGACCTATGTTTCTTTGGGCCTGGCTTACTTCACTTAATATAATTTTTCCAAGTTTTTCCATTTCCTAACAAATGGGGCAATGTCATTCTTTCGATGGAGGCATAGAATTCCATTCTGTATGTATACCACATTTTCTTGATCCATTCATCTACTGAGGAGCATCTGGGTTGGTTCCATATCTTAGCTATGGTAAATAATGCTGCAATAAACATAGTTGTGCTGGTAGCTTTAGTGTGGTCTTGTTTGTAAACAATTGGGTAAATGCCCAAAACTGGGATTGCTGGGTCATAGGGGAGCTCTATGTGAAGTCTTTTGAGGATCCTCCATACTGCTTTCCAAAGTGGTTGAACAAGTTTACATTCCCAAAAACAATGAAGTAAGGTTCCTTTCTGTACACATCCCCTCCAGCATCTGTTGTGGTTAGAGTTCTTGATTTATGCCATTCTAACTGGGGTGAGGTGATATCTCAATGTTGTTTTGATTTGCATTTCTTTTATGGCTAGGGATGTTGAACATTTCTTCATGTGTCTATTTGCCATCCTTCTTTCTTCTTCTTCAAAGAAGTTTCTCTTTAAGTCTTTCGCCCACTTATTTATTGGGCAGTTGTTTCTTTGAGGATTTGTTGTTGGGGGATTTAGTTTTTTGAGTTCCAGGTATATTTTAGATATGAGATCCTTGTCCGTTGTATGGCTAATAAAGATCTCCCAATCCGTGGGCTTTCTATTGATCTTGCTAGCTATGTCCTTTGCCATGCAGAAGCTCTGCAACTTTATGCAATCCCATTTGTCCAACCTTTCTTTGATTTGTTGTGTTTCCGGGTCTCTATTCAAAAAATTTCGGCCTGAGCCAAGGAGACCTAGGGTTTCTCCTATTCCATCTTGCAATGTTTTCAGAGTGTCTTCTTTGACTTTGAGGTCTTTGATCCATTTGGAGTTGATTCTGGTGCAGGGTGATATATAAGGATCTAGCTTTAGTTTTCTACATGTAGTTAACCAATTTTGCCAGCACCATTTACTGAAGAGGCTGTCTTTCTTCCATTCTATTGTTTTAGCTCCCTTATCGAAGATTAGATGGCTATAGCTCTGTAGGTTCATTTCTGGGGTTTCAATTCTATTCCATTGGTCCTGAGGTCTGTTCTTATGCCAATACCAAGCTGTTTTGATTACTATGGCTTTATAGTAGAGTTTGAAATTTGGTATTGATATTCCTCCAGCAGTGTTCTTTCCATTGAGGAGCGTTTTTGCTATTCAGGGTCTTTTATTATTCCATATGAATTTTTGGATGGCCTCTTCTATTTCTTTGAAGAATGAGGTTGGAATTTTGATAGGTATTGCGTTGAATTTGTAGATAGCCTTGGGAAGTATTGCCATTTTCATGATGTTAATCTTTCCAATTCAGGAGCATGGGAGGCTTTGCCATTTTTTTAGTTCTGTGTTGATTTCCTTTTTCAAGATTTTAAAGTTTTCATCATAGAGGTCCTTCACTTCTTTAGTTAATTCCTAGGTATTTTATTTTTTGTGGGGCTATTACAAATGGAGTTGCTTTCCTAATTTCAGCCACATTTTTCTCATTGTTGGCATACAGAAAAGCCATTGAATTTTGGGGGTTAATTTTATAACCTGCTACTTTGCCAAAGTTTTGAATCAGCTTGAGTAATTTGGGAGTGGAGTCTATGGGATTCTTTAAATACAAGATCATGTCATCTACAAAGAGGGAGAGTTTTATTTCTTCTTTCCCTATTTGGATCCCCTTTATGTCTGCATTTTGTCTTATTGCTGTAGCTAGGCATTCTAATACTAGATTGAAGAGAAGTGGAGAGAGTGGACATCCTTGTCTTGTTCCTGAGTTAAGAGGAAATGGCTTTAGTTTTTCACCATTGAGTATAATGCTGGCTGTAGGTTTGTCATATACAGCCTTTATTGTATTGAGGAATGTTCCATGAATTCCAAATTTTTCCAAAGCCTTCATCATAAAGGGTTGTTGGATCTTGTCGAATGCTTTTTCTGCATCTATTGAGATAACCATGTGGTTCTTATTCTTGCTCCTGTTGATGTTATGAATAATATTATTTGATTTGTGTATATTGAACCAGCTTTGCATCCCTGAAATGAATCCTGTTTGATCATGGTGTATGATTTTTTGGATGAATTGTTGAAGTCAATTGGCCAAAATTTTGTTGAGAAGTTTTGCATCAATGTTCATCAAAGAAATGGGTCTGTAGTTCTCTTTCTTTGATGAGTCCCTGCCTGGTTTTGGGATGAGGGTTATGATGGCTTCATAGAATGAGTTCGGTAGTGAACTTTCTCTTTCAATTTCATTGAAGAGTTGGAGGAGTATTGGTGTGAGCTCTGCTTTGAAGGCTTTGTAAAATTCCGCTGTAAAACCGTCTGGTCCTGGACTTTTCTTATTTGGGTGGTCTCTTATTGCTGTTTCTATTTCAGTGCTTGATATGGGCCTGTTAAGCTGGTTTAACTCATCTTGGTTTAGTTTTGGCATGTCAATATTTGCTAGGAAAAGGTCCATTTCTGTCAAGTTCTCAAACTTATTAGCATAAAGTTTTGAGAAGTATTCCCTTATAATGTTCTGAATCTTGGTTGTTTCCTTGGTGATGTTTCCATTCTCATCTCTGAGTTTATTTATTTGGGTGTGTTCTCTTCTTTTTTTGATAAGATTTGCTAAGGGTCTGTCAATTTTGTTAAGTTTTTCCAAGAACCAACTCTTTGTTTTGTTGATTCTTTCTATAGTTTTTTTGGATTCTAATTCATTTCATTGTGATTTAATTTTGATTATTTCTTTCCATCTACTGGATTGGGGTTTATCTTGCTGCTCTTTTTCAAGGAGGTTTAGATGTGTCATTAAATTGTTAGTTTCAGATCTCTCCAATTTATTGATGTAGGAGCTCAGAGCTATAAACTTGCCTCTGAGTACTGCCTTTGCTGTGTCCCAGAGGAGCTGATAATTTGTGTGTTCACTTTTGTTGAATAGCATGAACATTTGAATTTCCTTTCTAATCTCTTGCATGACGCACTCATGATTCAAAAGTGTGTTGTTCAGCCTCCATGTGATACCGGACTTTCTTTGGTGGCTTTTGGTGTTGAGTTCTAATTTTATTCCCTTGTGGTCAGAGAGGATGCAACGTATAACTTCAATGTTTCTGAATTTAGACAAGTTTGCTTTGTGGCCTAAAAGGTGGTCTATTTTAGAAAACGTTCCATGTGCTGCTGAGAAAAACGTGCATTCTGATGCTGCTGAGTGAAATGTTTGGTAGATGTCTTTTAAATCTAGTTGAGCTATGGAGCTGTTTATATCTGCGGTTTGTCTGTTGAGTTTTTGCTGAGTTGATCTATCTAGTGGGGAGAGTGGTGTGTTAAAATCCCCAACAATTAAGGTCTTTGGATCTATATGGGATTTGAGGGAAAGTAGTGTTTCTTTGATAAATTTGGGTGCTCCATTGTTTGGCGAATAGATATTTAGAATTGTAATATCCTCCTGAAGGAGAGATCCCTTAATTAGTATGTAGCCACCTTCTTTATCTCTTCTCATGAATTTTAATTTGAATTCTATTTTATCTGATATTAGGATTGCAACTCCCGCCTGTTTATGGGGGCCGTTTGCTTGGTAGAGTTTGTTCCAGCCTTTAACATTGAAAATGTGTTTGTTTTTACGGGCAAGATGTGACTCCTGCAGGCAGCAGATAATAGGGTCTTGTTTTTTAATCCAA